>NW_027394276.1:15469985-15788593 GCF_049309525.1 Garra rufa
CAGCGTTTCTGACCAGGAGAAGAGTGGATTTTTGCAATGTTACTGAAACTCGGTCCAAAATACAAATCCTTTTTTGTGCATGAATAAAATCATGTTTGCAATGCAGAAATACACTTGTCAATGTGTTAGAAGTGTTTTGCATGCATTTTTAAGTTGGAGACTCAAAGCTCTGAAAACAGCGTTTCTGCTCATGAGAAAAGTGGATTTATGCAATGTTAATGAAAATTGGACCAACATTAAAAACCTATTCTATTCATGAATAAAATCATGTTTGCAATGCAGAAATACACTTGTCAATGTGTTAGAAGTGTTTTGCATGCATTTTTAAGTTGGAGACTTAAAGCTCTGAAAACAGCGTTTCTACCAGGAGAATTCTCCAGAGTCTCCAACTTAAAAATACATGCAAAACACTTCTAACACATTGAAAAGTGTATTTCTGCATTGCAAACATGATTTTATTCATGCACAGAATAGGATTTGAATTTTGGACCGAGTTTCAGTAACATTGCATAAATCCACTTTTCTCCTGAGCAGAAGCGCTGTTTTCAGAGCTTTGAGGCTCCAACTTGAAAATGCATGCAAAACACTTCTAACACATTGACAAGTGTATTTCTGCATTGAAAACATGATTTTATTCATGCACAGAATAGGATTTGAATTTTGGACCGAGTTTCAGTAACATTGCATAAATCCACTTTTCTCCTGAAAAGAAACGCTGTTTTCAGAGCTTTGAGGCTCCAACTTGAAAATGCATGCAAAACACTTCTAACACCTTGACAAGTGTATTTCTGCATTGCAAACATGATTTTATTCATGCACAGAATAGGAATTGAATTTTTTTGCGAGTTTCATTAATATTGCATAAAACAACTTCTCCTGGTCAGAAACGCTGTTTTCAGAGCTTTGAGTCTCCAACTTAAAATACATGCAAAACACTTCTAACACATTCAAAAGTGTATTTCTGCATTGCAAACATGATTTTATTCATGCACAGAATAGGATTTGAATTTTGGACCGAGTTTCAGTAACATTGCATAAATCCACTTTTCTCCTGAGCAGAAACGCTGTTTTCAGAGCTTTGAGGCTCCAACTTGAAAATGCATGCAAAACACTTCTAACACCTTGACAAGTGTATTTCTGCATTGCAAACATGATTTTATCCATGAATTTATATTGCATAAAACAACTTCTCCTGGTCAGAAACGCTGTTTTCAGAGCTTTAAGTCTCCAACTTAAAAATGCATGCAAAACACTTCTAACACTTTGACAAGTGTATTTCTGCATTGCAAACATGATTTTATTCATGCACAGAATAGGATTTGAATTTTGGACCGAGTTTCAGTAACATTGCATAAATCCACTTTTCTCCTGAGCAGAAACGCTGTTCCCTTTTGAAAGCTACAGTCGATGCTGCGCTGCTAAGCGCTTTGGGGAACGTCTTTAGAAGTGACCAGCTGTGAATATTGTGTGTAAAACGTCAATACAATTGACTAGACGGCAGTATAGCCTCGGTTGGTGACGTCACCGGAGCGCACGCGCACGAGGCTATAAATAGATGAGCCACAGGTGCATCGTCAGGTCTTTTGTTTTCAGATCACTCTGTGCATGTGTGCGTCAAAGAACTCTCTCTCTAACTCATCTTTTGATCTTTGTTAGGAGTTAGTTTTTGCTAGGCAGTGTACAGAAAATTTCACTCTTTTCTATCTGTGGGCCGTGTAACTATGCGCACTACTAAAAAACTCAAACACTGCCAAACATCTAAATTAGGGGTTCTTTATTTCCGAATGCGTACATAGAAGACACAGCATTAATACTCCAGGTTTCCAATGGTGGGGAGAGGGTGGCGCTGAAGAAATTTATTCAGCGTAAAATTATCCACCGCCAAAATCACGGTTCCCCGAAAGTATACAAAAACAAACCCAAAATTATAGGCACTTCAGATAATTCTCATTTACAGAAATCACCTCGGCCAGTTTCGTTAATTTCCCCTCCTTACAAGGATGGTTACACAGTTCTGACAAGCAAGAATAGACTAAGAAATGAAATAAAGTACAAAAAAAGACACTTGGAGTAAGCAATTAACCCCCAGATAAACAACAGTAGTGGCTTATGATGCTTTCTAAAGAAAGAACAAACACAAAGGAATATTATTAAAGGTACATTTTCATAAGCTACCCACCAATGTTGATAAATCAAAACAAATGTATTTTACATTTTGCCTAATACTGTTGGGATAGCTATTATCACCTTCATCTCTTAAAACTTATTATTAAAACAGATTATTAACAAACTCAAATTAACATTGACATCAAGCAGTATACAACAAGTGAACTATACATTTGCATACACCCAAAAAAATTAAATGAATATCACTCACTGCGTGACGCGCTGCACCGCATTAGAAGTTCAAACAGCTGTCACCTCACGTGCACCCTCACGTGCCTTCAATCTCCCCTCTAATATCATTTTATTAAAGGAAGAAGTAGTTAAGTTTACACTTTCACTTTCACTTTCCCATCTTAACATAAATGTCTTTTACAGGAAACCAATTAACCATCACATTAAATATCACTCACGCTCAATCTCCGTGGCTCGCACGGCCCGTTCACATGGAAATCTCTCACACTCAGAGAAATACGAAATTTGTGTGGTCATTTACTGCTCCACTCTTCCAGTGATCAGAACAATGCAAAACATAGGGGCTCCCTTTCTTTCTCAAACAAAACAAGCAGTGTTGTCTCCTAGTCCGTACACTTCAACACACGCACGTCCAGGAATCCCTAATCACGGACGACTCAGAGAAAGAATACTTTCGGTTTTCCCCTTCTTCTAACCATAGCACGCACAAAACCCCAGAGCGCCCCCGAGTGACAGGTAAGCATGACCGCAGGCTATTATACTGGTATTTTCTTTGTTACCTGGTCACACTCTCCCCTGCTATAAGTCAACGTCCGCGTGGACTTCCTTTTCAACCATCCACCGTATTTTTTAGTTTTTCAGATGTATACATCACCATGCCCGCCAGCACTTGGGACAAAATGTCTGGGGTGAAGGACACCGCGTTACAAGCCGACTTGGGCAAGTTATACGGGTTACCGTGTTTACCAGAAGTCTGCCTTTGAGACCGACGCGGCACCGGGACTGGTACTCTTGGCTCAATTGGGGCCGCCTTCTTACTTCTCTGGGCAGGGACAGGATACCTTCCAACAGCATCTGGAACCAAGTCTGTAGGTATCACCTCCATGTTATCCCTGCTTTCATCTCCACTCTTTTCCACTGCCATTAGTGACTCATCAGCACATTCCTCTTCTTCGACCTCATTCACCACCTCTATCGGCATACTGGGGCATTCCATATTTGTACCCATGGTAGGCATAGGTTGGTCTTCCGCCGTTCGCCAAGATTCCTCCACAACTACACACTCAACATCTGAAGACACTGATAATTCCTCACCCAATGGACTGTCGACTTCTCTCGCACGGCGTATTTTGCTACGTGGTGTGGGCACTGGGGTTGGTCGTGGACAAGGTTGAAGATGTGCCCGATGGACTCTCCTTTGTACTCCACCTCCGTCTGGCTCCACCACATATGTCGTTCCCTGAACGTCTTTCACTACGTATACCGGTGACGCCCATGCATCCTGAATCTTATTCCTCCCGGTAGGACGGTTCCTTAAATACACTTGCTGTCCAACAGCGATGTCCGGGCAATACACTTCACCCTCATGCTTGGCGGCCCGATCGGTGGCTTTTTTTTCCGCATATGCTCTCGCTCTCGCATGAGCATCCTGGAGCCTCTCCCTGTGAACAGACAACCAGTTGGTTTCCATGCCTTCCTCAGATTCCCGCCCCAACAACGCATCAACCGGAAGGTGCAGTTGTGTCCCAAACAACATAAAATACGGGGAATATCCTGTAGAAGAGTGAGGCGTCACGTTATAAGCATACACTAATTCCGGTAAATGTTCGGGCCACCTCTTCTTCTTGTCTGGGGGAAGCGAGCGCAGCAGGTCGTGTAGAGTGCGGTTAAACCGCTCACAGTGGGGATTTCCTTGCGGATGATATGGGGTGGTCCTCGACTTCCGCACCCCGTACAACTGGCATAGTTCTGCAATAACTGCACTCTCGAAGTTTCTCCCTTGGTCGGAGTGCAGTCTCTGTGGCACCCCATATTTGAGAAACCACTCTTTCAGGAGCACCTTAGCGGTGGTATCCGCCTTCTGGTCACGTGTGGGGAATGCCTGACAAAACTTAGTGAAAACGTCCGTCACCACCAGGACGTTTTCTCGACCATCGGAGGCAGGTTCTAGAGTGGTGAAATCAACAGCTACCACTTCCAGTGGCTGGGAAGCCAGAAAAGGAGTCCAAGACGGCCGAATCTTAGGCTGTGGCAGCTTAGCAAGCACGCAGCGATGACAGTTCTTCACCCAGTTGTCTACAGCTTCATGCATCCCTGTCCAATAGCACCTTGGCTTGAGTAAGCCCAACGTTCTCTCAATTCCCTGGTGTCCCATTTGATCATGAACACTCCGTAACACTGGCTCAACCAAGCACGTGGGGAGTAACAGCTGTTGGCACTCGCCTAGGAATACATCATCTACTACACGATATAATAATCCTTGATCTTCCTTAAGCTTACCCCACTGTTTAAGCAATGACCGCACTTGTCGGGGCAGTTCCCTTCTCTCCCGGGCTGAGGGCTTCCTTCGGGTATGCCAGAAATGCTTCAGTAGCTTCAGGAAAGGATCTGCGTCTTGAAGATGACAGAGCTCCTCCCTAGTATACCCAGGCAGTGTCGGAGTGTTTCCAAGGGCGGAGCCTGGGCTGATATCGTTCTCTGCAAGATCTCCTAGAGCTGGCTGAAACACAGTGAGATCTGGGTCCATGGCTGTCCCTCCATGCAGCTCACTGCAAATTGCCACGCAGCCATCATACTCGGTATCTTCAGCCATCACATCCACCGCATCCAGCCCCGGCCTCCGGGAGAGAGCGTCAGCTGCTGTATTACAACGGCCCGGACGGTAACAGATCTCAAAATTAAACACAGCTAATTGAGCCGCCCACCGCTGCTCCACTGCTCCCAGCTTTGCAGTGTTAAGGTGGCAGAGCGGATTGCTGTCTGTGAGGATAGTGAATCGAGACCCCAGCAAGTAACCCCTGAACTTCTCTACTACAGCCCACTTTAAAGCAAGGAGTTCCAGTTTCATGCTGCTGTAGTTGCGGTCGTTGCGTTCAGCACCTCTTAACCTCCTACTTGCATAGGCAATTACCTTCTTCCTACCATCCTGATGCTGGTATAGGACAGCCCCCAAGCCCGAACTACTGGCATCAGTCTCCAATACGAATGGAAGAGAGAAGTCGGCATACCCCAGAAGAGGAGCGCCAGTCAGCTCCGTCTTAAGACGTTCAAATGCCTGCTGGCACTCGGCTGTCCAAGAGCCTGCAAACAGCTTATCACACCGGGACCCATCACCCCCTTTGGTGCACAAATTCACAACGTCGTGCAAGGGACCTGCCACCTTGGAGAAACCCGCGATAAATCGGCGGTAATAACTGCAAAACCCCAAAAAGGATCGCAACTGCTTCACTGTGCTAGGCACTGGCCACTGCACTACGGCACTGATCTTGTCAGGGTCAGGACCTACACCTTGGGCCGACACTTGGTGACCTAGAAACCTCACCTCTTCCTGGAGGAAGTGGCATTTTTCCACTTTGATCTTCAACCCTGATTCTCTCAACCGACAGAGCACTGTTTCCAGTCTAGACAGGTGAGCCTCGAATGTACTCGAGTAGACCAAAAGATCATCTAAGTAGACAAGAACCATCTGGAACACCAAATCACCCATTACGGCCTGCATGAGTCTCTGAAACGTTGCCGGAGCGTTACAGAGACCGAACGGCATCCGCACGTATTCATAAAGCCCGAACGGTGTGATGAAGGCAGTCTTACACTGATCCTTCTCGTGTACCGCCACTTGGTGATAGCCGCTTGCCAGATCTATGCTTGAAAAAACCCGGGCATTACACAGTGCATCTAGGCTCTCGTCGATTCTCGGCAGAGGAAATGCATCCCGCTGGGTCTTTGAGTTCAGTTTCCGGTAGTCCACACACAACCGCAGACTGCCGTCAGTCTTCCTGACAAGGACCACCGGCGACACATAGGGGCTTGCGCTCTCCTTTATAACTCCCTTCTTCAGCAATCCTGTAATATGCTCCCTCACCTCCCCAAACTGGTTGGGAGGTATTCGTCTATATGCTTGAGCTACAGGCACATCATCGACTACAGGAATTTCGTGTTTTACCCACTCGGTATAACCGAGATCCTCGTCACACAGTGCAAACACATCTGCATACTGCCTCAACAACGCCCGCAATTTTTCCTGTTGATCTGGGGATCCACCCATTTGCACCCTGTCTGAGGGACATTGGAAGTCGCCTTGGGTTTCCGTCATTGACCTCACGCTGACAGTGACCTCCTCATGATCTGTGGAAATCCGTCGGAATGCTACGTCGCAGGCACCCTGATCCACCTGATGACCTTTAGAAAGTATCCCAAGCCTGGCTTTTGGTGGCAGCCAAACATCTTCTAGCGTCAGATTCAAAACCCGTACAGGGAACACCCGTTTATCAATCGACACCACCGTGGGCACAAGAACCAAACCCCCTGGCAGTGGCATCGCCCCAGGTTCAAGCAGGATCACACCCTGAGCCAGAGGCATCCTCTTACTTGCTCGAGCCTGCACTGTGGCCACAGAGGCTGCAGGAACACGTGTTTTGAATCTTCCAGCTATTCGAACAGTAGAATTTGCTCCCAACAGGGCCTCCCCCTGCACCTTATTAAAAGCATCCCGCCAACTTGAGTTTAGCGACCCTGCCAAAGCATTATCAAACTCGGCCAATATCAGCTGTTTGCAGCGCTGAGCAATATTCATGCCAAGAATGCCTGGAGGTGAATGATCAGCTTCTCCATCCTTCTGGTCTCTGATTATCAAAAATCCACAGCCAGGTATTGTTACTCCCATCACCTGAATATCCAGTTCGACATAACCTAAGTATGGGAGGGGCAGTTGTAATCCGCAACCACTTTGAGGTGCTGTGCAAATCCCTATCTTCCCCATGTAAGTGTTCTCTGAAAAAACTTTCTGCCAATGTGCTCACATTGCTGCCCGTGTCTAAGAGACACTGGACGTTTTTTCCCTCTATACTGATTTCAACTTCAGGACATTGGCCCACTGCACGTTCCAAGAACCTCTCCTTAGTCAAAGGGCTACTGCTTGAGCCATGGACATCCCCTCTCATTGCTCGGCTCTGCGCAATGGAGGGGCCCTGTTTCCCGGCGGCACTGCTTCTGCAGGAACCGACACCTGCCGTTCTTGATTAGGCTGCATTGTACACTGGCGGGCTATATGTCCCACACCCTCGCACCTCAAGCAAATAGGCTGACCATCACGGGTATATCTGGGCTTAACCTTAGCCCTTTGGGGCCCTGCCGAGCTTGGGCTGACTCTATGAATTGTGAGGTTACGGACTGCGTTAGTTAGCTCCCCGATCGCCCTCCCTTGCTGTGCCACTGCCTTCACTACCTCTTGCAAGACAGCATTCAGGCCATCCGAAGAGGATGTACACACATTCCTGGAAGTTCCACCCTCTTCAACACCCATGCCTAGCAAGTAACGACTTCTAGCCGTACTTGTCCCACGGGGACGATCTTCCACACACCACAACAGAGCTTCCTCTCTGACCTCAAATAGTGTCACATGAGGCCGATCCCGCACTATTTTGTCTCTTACTCCTTCAACAAACTGATCCCTCAGTGCTGCCTGCACATCAGGCACAGCATTGGGCGATTGTTGGAGGGCCGCATTTAACATTGTCGACAAGGCATGTGAGTACTCTCTGAGATCTTCACCTTCTAGCTGTTTCCGTGCATAGAAGGCATGCAGGAGCTGAGGGGTTGTCCGTTTCTCTCTGAACGCGGCCCTCAAATATACAAACAGCTCCTGAGGCCGCGTGTCCTCTCTCCCCATACACAATCTAACCTCATCCAGAGCCGAACCCCTCAAGTGTGACAAAATAAAGTCTGCCTGGTCCTCTTCACTCAGTCCCCTTACCCGAATAACTCGTTCGAGTTCCTCAATGAACTCATCAATGGTCTGGCCATCTTTACTCGCATCACCACAGTAAGGAACAATTTGCTTTTCCCTGGGAATATAGACATAAGACCTGGTATTAACAGTGCTCAGCCCTGCAAGTGTCGACATCACCTGATCATGTTTCCTCCCCAGCTCCTGTATTTGTGAGCAGAGCTGTAAGAACGCATTACCTCCCTCTTCTTCGTCAGCCCTAGATGCTGCGCCGGCACCTGGGCGATCTTCCCTCCAGGTGGCCCCCTCCTCCGCAGCTTCTGCCTCCATGGCTTTAGGCGTCAGTCTCTACAAGTCTTATTCCCTGTAAAATGCACACACAAAGTCTGATGCCGTGTCCTACTTCCGACAAGTGGTGGTGCCCTGGCTCCTTGTTGTCCTGCAGTCCTTCCGGGCCCTGCGCACAGCTCTCTCCGCTGATGCCAACACGTGATGCTCCTTCACCACTACTGTTGTCTATCTACTTCCTCCCCAAAGGAAACCAACAAAAGGAATGAACCCCACTCCTGGTACCAAAAAGATGTGGGCCGTGTAACTATGCGCACTACTAAAAAACTCAAACACTGCCAAACATCTAAATTAGGGGTTCTTTATTTCCGACTGCGTACATAGAAGACACAGCATTAATACTCCAGGTTTCCAATGGTGGGGAGAGGGTGGCGCTGAAGAAATTTATTCAGCGTAAAATTATCCACCGCCAAAATCACGGTTCCCCGAAAGTATACAAAAACAAACCCAAAATTATAGGCACTTCAGATAATTCTCATTTACAGAAATCACCTCGGCCAGTTTCGTTAATTTCCCCTCCTTACAAGGATGGTTACACAGTTCTGACAAGCAAGAAATAGACTAAGAAATGAAATAAAGTACAAAAAAAGACACTTGGAGTAAGCAATTAACCCCCAGATAAACAACAGTAGTGGCTTATGATGCTTTCTAAAGAAAGAACAAACACAAAGGAATATTATTAAAGGTACATTTTCATAAGCTACCCACCAATGTTGATAAATCAAAACAAATGTATTTTACATTTTGCCTAATACTGTTGGCATAGCTATTATCACCTTCATCTCTTAAAACTTATTATTAAAACAGATTATTAACAAACTCAAATTAACATTGACATCAAGCAGTATACAACAAGTGAACTATACATTTGCATACACCCAAAAAAATTAAATGAATATCACTCACTGCGTGACGCGCTGCACCGCATTAGAAGTTCACACAGCTGTCACCTCACGTGCACCCTCACGTGCCTTCAATCTCCCCTCTAATATCATTTTATTAAAGGAAGAAGTAGTTAAGTTTACACTTTCACTTTCACTTTCCCATCTTAACATAAATGTCTTTTACAGGAAACCAATTAACCATCACATTAAATATCACTCACGCTCAATCTCCGTGGCTCGCACGGCCCGTTCACATGGAAATCTCTCACACTCAGAGAAATACGAAATTTGTGTGGTCATTTACTGCTCCACTCTTCCAGTGATCAGAACAATGCAAAACATAGGGGCTCCCTTTCTTTCTCAAACAAAACAAGCAGTGTTGTCTCCTAGTCCGTACACTTCAACACACGCACGTCCAGGAATCCCTAATCACGGACGACTCAGAGAAAGAATACTTTCGGTTTTCCCCTTCTTCTAACCATAGCACGCACAAAACCCCAGAGCGCCCCCGAGTGACAGGTAAGCATGACCGCAGGCTATTATACTGGTATTTTCTTTGTTACCTGGTCACATATCTTTTCTCTCTCAAGTTAAATCAAAGAGTTTAAAGAGAAAAAAAGAGTAAAAATGAGTCTACAAACCAGTAAGCGTTGTGTTCCTCCATGCTCCCGTCCCATTTCGGAGCTGGATACACACGATTACTGTTTTGTTTGTTTGGATCTAAATGACGAGCAAGAGACGGGTCAGTCCCTTTCGCTTGCCACGTCACCAGATCCTAATATCCACTCTCGTGATCTCGAAGCGCGCTCCGGTGCTTCTTCGGTTCTCGAGGGGGATAACATATCTCTTGGCTCGTCATAGCACGAGCAGCCAGCCTCTGAGCATTCCTCTCGCGGAAAGAGATCTTCGAGGAATTGTTAGAGGTGGTTACTCGCGCCGTGGACAGGTTGCAGCTTGACTGGCCACGCGAATAAGAGATCCCCAAACACAGTAGATTTGTGGATTACACTTCTCATGTACTTCTCGCGTCTTTGTGCCTTCGACGTCGACTTTTTCGACTATCGTGGGTGTGAAGTCGCGGGGATATATGGAGATATCGGGTGAAAGGGACGCTCGCGAGCTATCTCTCGCCCGAATTTACATCGTCTATAAAGAAACCTACCCTCCCCACTAAACCATGTAGCACAACATCAGCTTAGTGGGTAAAGTTTATCAAGCTGCAGGTCAGGCTGGTGCTGCGTTGCACACTATTGCAGTGTTACAGGCGTACCAGGCTGATTTATTGAAGGATTTGAGTGTGTCTCTCCGTGCAATCAAGCAAACGGCTCGCGCCAGCGGCCGCTCTTTGAGTGCTTTGATCAGCGCGGAGAGGCTGCTGTGGCTGAATCTGAATCGGAAGAAAGAAAACTGTTTTTTCCTGTTAGATTCCCCCGTTTCTCCCTCCGGTTTATTTGAAAACCTGGTTAATACCATTGTTGACATATATAAGGAGGTAAAGAGACAAGATGAAGTATTTGTGCATTTCTTCCTCGCCGCACTCAAGGGGAGGGGCCGTCTAACACAGTCCCGCCCCGGTCCTTCAACATCTAGGGAGGTTAAAAAGCAGAGCGTGGCTTAGCGTGCTCCCCCTCGTAGAGACTGGGAACAGGCTCGCTGCGCCCAGCAACCTCCCAAGCAAGACCTCAGGACTATTATTAACAAAAATAGAAAGTCCTGATGGTCTGGTATCTACGGTGAGGGTAGTTCCCCGCGGGATGTGGCGTGTTTAACATCTTCGCCACTTCCCGATGCCCTCATAAAACCTCTCCATCCCCGCCACTTCTCGTGCCTCGGGGGGCAGCGGTTTCCAGCGAAATGTTAGATGTTCTGTCGTTTCCAGCTGTCATTCTGGACGCTGAACATCTAACATGCCCTCAAAAGGAAGTATTAAAATTAAAACTAAATTAATACCACTCTCAGAGTCTGGCAGCGTGTAAAGCTTCTGCCAGGCATCTCTTTGTGGGGTTTAAGCACAGTACAGATAGGATATAAAATCCAATTTATCAGTCATCTTCTGCGTTTCAACGGCGTGGTTTACACTTCCGTGAAACCGGAACTGATGCACGTACTGTCACAACAGCTACAAAATCTTCTGAGCAAAGAGGCCATAGAGCATGTTCCTCTTTCAGTAAGAGAGTCGGGCTATTAAAGCAGATACTTCCTGGTTCCCAAAAAGAATGGGGGGCTGCGTCCAATCTTAGATCTTCGAGGCTTAAACCATTCAGTTAAAGCGCTCAAGTTCAAGATGTAAACTGTCAAGACGGTCGTGACGCAGATTCAACATCATAATCGGTTCGTCACGATCGATCTGAAGGACGCATATTTTCGCATAGAAATATTGCCACAATAAAGGAAATACCTGAGGTTCGCTTTCGGGGGCGAAGCGTACCAATTTCGGGTTCTTCCATTCGGCCTAGCCTTGTCACCCGCACATACACAAAATGCATGGATGCAGCACAGGGCTCCATCACGACCCCTGGGCATTCGCATTTTGGACTACATAAACAATTGGTCAATTCTGAGCACAATCGCGAGAGATGGAGATCCATCACGAGACATCGTGTTAGCTCATCTGGTTTCTTTAGGGTTGAGACTCAACACCAAGGAAAGTGTTCTTTCTCCTGCCTTGAGAATGACTTATTTCGGAATCGTTTGGGATTCGATTACGATGTGGGCGCAGCAGTCTCCCGCTCGAATCGAGACCATTCGGCAGACCATGACCAAAGGCAGGCCAGACCAAGAATGCACTGTTCGTCAGTACCAACAATGTTAGGTTTCATGGCATCAGCATCCACGGTGATTCCTTTGGGGCTGTTGCACATGAGACAGTTTCAGTTGTGGTTAAAAGCCGGAGGATTTTATCCAAGAGCCAATCCTTTAAGGCAAATAAAAGTGGCGCGCCGCAATGGCTTCGTACCGTGGTTCAGACCCCGGTTCCTCACCTTGGGTCCCACTCTAGAGGCTCCATGTCGTCGCGAACTGCTAACGACGGATGCCTCCCTGATGGGCTGGGTAGCGACCTTAAATGGTCGTCCAGCTTAAGGGGCATGGGAGGGCCATCAGCTTGTTTGGCACATCAGCTGCCTCGAGTTGATGGCTATATTTCTGGCTCTGAAATATTTTCTTCTTCAGTTAAGGGGCTGTTATGTCCTAGTGCGGGTGGACAACACAGCGGCAGTCTCTTACATAATCACCAGGGAGGTCTATGTTCTCGCAACCTGAACAGGATAGCGAGACAGACTTTTCTCTGGGCCCAAGGAAAGTTCCTGTCACTCAAGGCAGTTTACATTCCAGGGCACTTGAATGTGGGAGCAGACTTGCTGTCCAGACAGACATTACCGACGGGCGAGTGGAAACTCCACCCGGAAGTAGTGAATCTGATATGGACCAGATTTTATCGAGCGGAAGTGGACCTCTTCGCCTCTTTTCAGACAGCGCAATGTCCCCTCTACTTCTCTCTGAGTCACCCAGCTCCGTTGGGTCTGGATGCGATGGCGCACTCATGGCCCAATATGCGCCTGTATGCGTTTCCTCCAGTCTCTCTGCTCCCGGGGGTTCTAGCCAGAGTTCGCCAGCAAGGGTCTTGCCTCTTACTGATAGCGCCGCGTTGGCCGAACAGAGTATGGTTCTCGGAGATAATATCTCTCCTCGATGGCTCGCCTTGGGCGATTCCGCAGAGGAGGGACCTTCTATCGCAGGCGGGGGGAACGATATTCCACCCCAGGCCCGACCTGTGGAAACTTCATGTTTGGCCCCTGAGGGGTACCAACTGAGGGACACTGGGCTTTCACCTGCCGTTATTGAGACCATCTTAAGTGCTAGGGCTCCCTCCACTAGGAGGAATTATGCCTTTAAATGGGGCATCTTTGAAACTTGGTGTGCTGCACACAATGTAGATCCAGTTAACTGCCAGATTGCTTCAGTGCTGGACTTCATGCAAGAGAAATTATCGTCAGGCACCTGCCCCGCTACTCTTAGGGTATATGTGGCCGCTCTTTCGGCTTGCCACGCCCTGATTGATGGGGCGCCACTTGGTGGGCACCCTCTGCTCTCCCGCTTCCTTCGTGGAGCCAGGAGACTGAGGCCTCCAGTGAAAACCAAGATCCCTTCGTGGGACTTAGCTTTAGTCCTTGAGGGTCTGGTCGAAGCCCCGTTTGAACCTTTAGAATCAGCGTCTGACAAACTTCTGACTCTAAAAATGGTTTTTCTAATGGCAATAACTTCCTTGAAAAGAATTGGGGATATGCAGGCTCTGTCTATCGCGCCATCCTGCTTAGACTTGCCCCAGGAATGGTGAAGGTTATTCTGCATCCACATCCTGATTATCTGCCTAAGGTGCCATTCTCGGCTGTGCATCCGGTCATTTTGGAAGCCTTCTGTCCTCCACCGTTCACAACGCTGGAGCAGGAGAATTCTCATAGACTGTGTCCAGTCCGTGCTCTGCAGGCTTACATCCACCGCACTAGCCAGTGGCGTAAGTCGGAGCAACTCTTCGTCTGTTATGGCCCCCATAACAGAGGCGCGGCTGCCACCAAGCAGACTATCTCTCATTGGGTCAGGGATGCTATAGCTCTTGCCTATGAGGCGCGCGGTCAAGCTTCGCCTATAGGCCTAAGGGCTCACTCCACCAGGGGGGTCGCCTCGTCCAATGCTCTGGCAAGGGGCGCTCCCCTACAACAAGTTTGTGATGCGGCAGGCTGGTCCTCTCTGCACACATTCATAAGATTTTATAGCTTGGATGTTCATGCCACTCCGGGCTCTCATGTCCTTGAGTCGACATCACAAGCTAATGTCTAGGCCTTCTTGCGTTCTTGTGAAACACACCTGCACAACCGTAGGAGTCCAGACATAATCAAGCACGGCGGCGTGGGTATTCTCGTTCCCAAAGCGCTTAGCAGCGCAGCATCGACTGTAGCTTTCAAAAGGGAACAAATCTCGGGTTACTTGAATGTAACCTTGTTCCCTGAGAAAGCGGAACGAGATGCTGCGCTACTTTGCCGTGCTGAAGATGTCCCAGGACTGCTCTTCAGACAAAATATCCTGACGATGCACCTGTGGCTCATCTATTTATAGCCTTGTGCGCGTGCACTCCGGTGACGTCACCAACCGAGGCTATACTGCCGTCTAGTCAATTGTATTGACGTTTTACACACAATATTCACAGCTGGTCACTTCTAAAGACGTTCCCCAAAGCGCTTAGCAGCGCAGCATCTCGTTCCGCTTTCTCAAGGAACAAGGTTACATTCAAGTAACCCGAGATTTGATTTCAGAGCTTTGAGTCTCCAACTTAAAAATGCATGCAAAACACTTCTAACACATTGACAAGTGTATTTCTGCATTGCAAACATGATTTTATTCATGCACAGAATAGGATTTGAATTTTGGACCGAGTTTCAGTAACATTGCATGAATCCACTTTTCTCCTTTGCAGAAACGCTGTTTTCAGAGCTTTGAGGCTCCATCTTGAAAATGCTTGAAAAACACTTCTAACAGCTTGACGAGTGTATTTCTGCATTGCAAACATGATTTTATTCATGCACAAAAAAGGATTTGTATTTTGGACCGAGTTTCAGTAACATATGTTACTGAAATTCGGTCCAAAATACAAATCCTATTCTGTGCATGAATAAAATCATGTTTGCAATGCAGAAATACACTTTTCAATATGTTAGAAGTGTTTTGCATGTATTTTTAAGTTGGAGACTCAAAGCTCTGAAAACAGCGTTTCTGACCAGGAGAAGAGTGGATTTTTGCAATGTTACTGAAACTCGGTCCAAAATACAAATCCTTTTTTGTGCATGAATAAAATCATGTTTGCAATGCAGAAATACACTTGTCAATGTGTTAGAAGTGTTTTGCATGCATTTTTAAGTTGGAGACTCAAAGCTCTGAAAACAGCGTTTCTGCTCATGAGAAAAGTGGATTTATGCAATGTTACTGAAAATTGGACCAACATTCAAAACCTATTCTATTCATGAATAAAATCATGTTTGCAATGCAGAAATACACTTGTCAATGTGTTAGAAGTGTTTTGCATGCATTTTTAAGTTGGAGACTTAAAGCTCTGAAAACAGCGTTTCTACCAGGAGAAGTTGTTTTATGCAATATTCTCGCTAAAAAATTCAATTCCTATTCTGTGCATGAATAAAATCATGTTTCGAATGCAGAAATACACTTGTCAAGGTGTTAGAAGTGTTTTGCATGCATTTTCAAGTTGGAGCCTCAAAGCTCTGAAAACAGCGATTTATGCAATGTTACTGAAACTCGGTCCAAAATTCAAATCCTATTCTGTGCATGAATAAAATCATGTTTGCAATGCAGAAATACACTTTTCAATGTGTTAGAAGTGTTTTGCATGTATTTTTAAGTTGGAGACTCAAAGCTCTGAAAACAGCGTTTCTGACCAGGAGAAGAGTGGATTTTTGCAATGTTACTGAAACTCGGTCCAAAATACAAATCCTTTTTTGTGCATGAATAAAATCATGTTTGCAATGCAGAAATACACTTGTCAATGTGTTAGAAGTGTTTTGCATGCATTTTTAAGTTGGAGACTCAAAGCTCTGAAAACAGCGTTTCTGCTCATGAGAAAAGTGGATTTATGCAATGTTACTGAAAATTGGACCAACATTCAAAACCTATTCTATTCATGAATAAAATCATGTTTGCAATGCAGAAATACACTTGTCAATGTGTTAGAAGTGTTTTGCATGCATTTTTAAGTTGGAGACTTAAAGCTCTGAAAACAGCGTTTCTACCAGGAGAAGTTGTTTTATGCAATATTCTCGCTAAAAAATTCAATTCCTATTCTGTGCATGAATAAAATCATGTTTGCAATGCAGAAATACACTTGTCAAGGTGTTAGAAGTGTTTTTCAAGCATTTTCAAGTTGGAGCCTCAAAGCTCTGAAAACAGCGTTTCTGCTCAGGAGAAAAGTGGATTCATGCAATGTTACTGAAACTCGGTCCAAAATTCAAATCCTATTCTGTGCATGAATAAAATCATGTTTGCAATGCAGAAATACACTTGTCAAAGTGTTAGAAGTGTTTTGCATGCATTTTTAAGTTGGAGACTTAAAGCTCTGAAAACAGCGTTTCTGACCAGGAGAAGTTGTTTTATGCAATATAAATGCATGAATAAAATCATGTTTGCAATGCAGAAATACACTTGTCAAGGTGTTAGAAGTGTTTTGCATGCATTTTCAAGTTGGAGCCTCAAAGCTCTGAAAACAGCGTTTCTGCTCAGGAGAAAAGTGGATTTATGCAATGTTACTGAAACTCGGTCCAAAATTCAAATCCTATTCTGTGCATGAATAAAATCATATTTGCAATGCAGAAATACACTTGTCAATGTGTTAGAAGTGTTTTGCATGCATTTTCAAGTTGGAGCCTCAAAGCTCTGAAAACAGCGCTTCTGCTCAGGAGAAAAGTGGATTTATGCAATGTTACTGAAACTCGGTCCAAAATTCAAATCCTATTGTGTGCATGAATAAAATCATGTTTGCAATGCAGAAATTCACTTTTCAATGTGTTAGAAGTGTTTTGCATGTATTTTTAAGTTGGAGACTCAAAGCTCTGAAAACAGCGTTTCTGACCAGGAGAAGAGTGGATTTTTGCAATGTTACTGAAACTCGGTCCAAAATACAAATCCTTTTTTGTGCATGGATAAAATCATGTTTGCAATGCAGAAATACACTTGTCAATGTGTTAGAAGTGTTTTGCATGCATTTTTAAGTTGGAGACTCAAAGCTCTGAAAACAGCGTTTCTGCTCATGAGAAAAGTGGATTTATGCAATGTTACTGAAAATTGGACCAACATTCAAAACCTATTCTATTCATGAATAAAATCATGTTTGCAATGCAGAAATACACTTGTCAATGTGTTAGAAGTGTTTTGCATGCATTTTTAAGTTGGAGACTTAAAGCTCTGAAAACAGCGTTTCTGACCAGGAGAAGTTGTTTTATGCAATATTAATGAAACTCGCAAAAAAAATTCAATTTCTATTCTGTGCATGAATAAAATCATGTTTGGAATGCAGAAATACACTTGTCAAGGTGTTAGAAGTGTTTTGCATGCATTTTCAAGTTGGAGCCTCAAAGCTCTGAAAACAGCGTTTCTGACCAGAAGTTGTTTTATGCAATATAAATGAAACTCACTAAAAAAATCAATTCCTATTCTGTGCATGAATAAAATCATGTTTGCAATGCAGAAATACACTTGTCAAGGTGTTAGAAGTGTTTTGCATGCATTTTCAAGTTGGAGCCTCAAAGCTCTGAAAACAGCCTTTCTGCTCAGGAGAAAACTGGATTTTTGCAATGTTACTGAAACTCGGTCCAAAATTCAAATTCTATTCTGTGCATGAATAAAATCATGTTTGCAATGCAGAAATACACTTGTCAATGTGTTAGAAGTGTTTTGCATACATTTTTAAGTTGGAGACTCAAAGCTCTGAAAACAGCATTTCTGCTCAGGAGAAAAGTGGATTTATGCAATGTTACTGAAACTCGGTCCAAAATTCAAATCCTATTCTGTGCATGAATAAAATCATGTTTGCAATGCAGAAATACACTTTTCAATGTGTTAGAAGTGTTTTGCATGTATTTTTAAGTTGGAGACTCAAAGCTCTGAAAACAGCGTTTCTGACCAGGAGAAGTTGTTTTATGCAATATTAATGAAACTCGCAAAAAAAATTCAATTCCTATTCTGTGCATGAATAAAATCATGTTTGCAATGCAGAAATACACTTGTCAAGGTGTTAGAAGTGTTTTGCATGCATTTTTAAGTTGGAGACTTAACCCTTGTGCATTGTTTCAATTTACAACCTTTCGTTATGTTTCGTGGCTGAAAACAGCCACTACTTTAAACTGCTGTAAAAATGTATCAGATAAATATTTTTTTTCAAATTTTTTTGCATAAATCTATTAATCAACCTCAGTCCTGCTCAAAAATACTAAATGTTAAAAAAAATTCAGGATTTTAAAGCTCTGAAAACAGCGTTTCTGACCAGGAGAAGTTGTTTTATGCAATGTTACTGAAACTCGGTCCAAAATTCAAATCCTATTCTGTGCATGAATAAAATCATGTTTGCAATGCAGAAATACACTTGTCAAGGTGTTAGAAGTGTTTTGCATGCATTTTCAAATTGGAGCCTCAAAGCTCTGAAAACAACGTTTCTGCTCAGGAGAAAAGTGGATTTATGCAATGTTACTGAAACTCGGTCCAAAATTCAAATCCTATTCTGTGCATGAATAAAATCATGTTTGCAATGCAGAAATACACTTGTCAAGGTGTTAGAAGTGTTTTGCATGCATTTTCAAATTGGAGACTCAAAGCTCTGAAAACAGCGTTTCTGCTCAGGAGAAAAGTGGATTTATGCAATGTTACTGAAACTCGGTCCAAAATTCAAATCCTATTCTGTGCATGAATAAAATCATGTTTGCAATGCAGAAATACACTTTTCAATGTGTTAGAAGTGTTTTGCATGTATTTTTAAGTTGGAGACTCAAAGCTCTGAAAACAGCGTTTCTGACCAGGAGAAGACTGGATTTTTGCAATGTTACTGAAACTCGGTCCAAAATTCAAATCTTATTCTGTGCATGAATAAAATCATGTTTGCAATGCAGAAATACACTTGTCAATGTGTTAGAAGTGTTTTGCATGCATTTTCAAGTTGGAGCCTCAAAGCTCTGAAAACAGCGCTTCTGCTCAGGAGAAAAGTGGATTTATGCAATGTTACTGAAACTCGGTCCAAAATACAAATCCTTTTTTGTGCATGAATAAAATCATGTCTGCAATGCAGAAATACACTTGTCAATGTGTTAGAAGTGTTTTGCATGCATTTTTAAGTTGGAGTCTCAAAGCTCTGAAAACAGCGTTTCTGCTCATGAGAAAAGTGGATTTATGCAATGTTACTGAAAATTGGACCAACATTCAAAACCTATTCTATTCATGAATAAAATCATGTTTGCAATGCAGAAATACACTTGTCAATGTGTTAGAAGTGTTTTGCATGCATTTTTAAGTTGGAGACTTAAAGCTCTGAAAACAGCGTTTCTACCAGGAGAAGTTGTTTTATGCAATATTCTCGCTAAAAAATTCAATTCCTATTCTGTGCATGAATAAAATCATGTTTGGAATGCAGAAATACACTTGTCAAGGTGTTAGAAGTGTTTTGCATGCATTTTCAAGTTGGAGCCTCAAAGCTCTGAAAACAGTGTTTCTGACCAGGAGAAGTTGTTTTATGCAATATAAATGAAACTCACTAAAAAAATCAATTCCTTTTCTGTGCATGAATAAAATCATGTTTGCAATGCAGAAATACACTTGTCAAGGTGTTAGAAGTGTTTTGCATGCATTTTCAAGTTGGAGCCTCAAAGCTCTGAAAACAGCCTTTCTGCTCAGGAGAAAACTGGATTTTTGCAATGTTACTGAAACTCGGTCCAAAATTCAAATTCTATTCTGTGCATGAATAAAATCATGTTTGCAATGCAGAAATACACTTGTCAATGTGTTAGAAGTGTTTTGCATGCATTTTTAAGTTGGAGACTCAAAGCTCTGAAAACAGCGTTTCTGCTCAGGAGAAAAGTGGATTTATGCAATGTTACTGAAACTCGGTCCAAAATTCAAATCCTATTCTGTGCATGAATAAAATCATGTTTGCAATGCAGAAATACACTTTTCAATGTGTTAGAAGTGTTTTGCATGTATTTTTAAGTTGGAGACTCAAAGCTCTGAAAACAGCGTTTCTGACCAGGAGAAGTTGTTTTATGCAATATTAATGAAACTCGCAAAAAAATTCAATTCCTATTCTGTGCATGAATAAAATCATGTTTGCAATGCAGAAATATACTTGTCAAGGTGTTAGAAGTGTTTTGCATGCATTTTTAAGTTGGAGACTTAACCCTTGTGCATTGTTTCAATTTACAACCTTTCGTTATGTTTCGTGGCTGAAAACAGCCACTACTTTAAACTGCTGTAAAAATGTATCAGATAAATATTTTTTTCAAATTTTTTTGCATAAATCTATTAATCAACCTCAGTCCTGCTCAAAAATACTAAATGTTTAAAAAAAAATCAGGATTTTAAAGCTCTGAAAACAGCGTTTCTGACCAGGAGAAGTTGTTTTATGCAATGTTACTGAAACTCGGTCCAAAATTCAAATCCTATTCTGTGCATGAATAAAATCATGTTTGCAATGCAGAAATACACTTGTCAAGGTGTTAGAAGTGTTTTGCATGCATTTTCAAGTTGGAGCCTCAAAGCTCTGAAAACAGCGTTTCTGCTCAGGAGAAAAGTGGATTTATGCAATGTTACTGAAACTCGGTCCAAAATTCAAATCCTATTCTGTGCATGAATAAAATCATGTTTGCAATGCAGAAATACACTTGTCAAGTTGTTAGAAGTGTTTTGCATGCATTTTTAAGTTGGAGACTCAAAGCTCTGAAAACAGCGTTTCTGCTCAGGAGAAAAGTGGATTTATGCAATGTTACTGAAACTCGGTCCAAAATTCAAATCCTATTCTGTGCATGAATAAAATCATGTTTGCAATGCAGAAATACACTTGTCAAGTTGTTAGAGGTGTTTTGCATGCATTTTTAAGTTGGAGACTCAAAGCTCTGAAAACAGCGTTTCTGCTCAGGAGAAAAGTGGATTTATGCAATGTTACTGAACCTCGGTCCAAAATTCAAATCCTATTCTGTGCATGAATAAAATCATGTTTGCAATGCAGAAATACACTTGTCAAGTTGTTAGAAGTGTTTTGCATGCATTTTTAAGTTGGAGACTCAAAGCTCTGAAAACAGCGTTTCTGCTCATGAGAAAAGTGGATTTATGCAATGTTACTGAAAATTGGACCAACATTCAAAACCTATTCTATTCATGAATAAAATCATGTTTGCAATGCAGAAATACACTTGTCAATGTGTTAGAAGTGTTTTGCATGCATTTTTAAGTTGGCGACTTAAAGCTCTGAAAACAGCGTTTCTACCAGGAGAAGTTGTTTTATGCAATATTCTCGCTAAAAAATTCAATTCCTATTCTGTGCATGAATAAAATCATGTTTGGAATGCAGAAATACACTTGTCAAGGTGTTAGAAGTGTTTTGCATGCATTTTCAAGTTGGAGCCTCAAAGCTCTGAAAACAGCGCTTCTGCTCAGGAGAAAAGTGGATTTATGCAATGTTACTGAAACTCGGTCCAAAATTCAAATCCTATTGTGTGCATGAATAAAATCATGTTTGCAATGCAGAAATACACTTTTCAATGTGTTAGAAGTGTTTTGCATGTATTTTTAAGTTGGAGACTCAAAGCTCTGAAAACAGCGTTTCTGACCAGGAGAAGAGTGGATTTTTGCAATGTTACTGAAACTCGGTCCAAAATACAAATCCTTTTTTGTGCATGGATAAAATCATGTTTGCAATGCAGAAATACACTTGTCAATGTGTTAGAAGTGTTTTGCATGCATTTTTAAGTTGGAGACTCAAAGCTCTGAAAACAGCGTTTCTGCTCATGAGAAAAGTGGATTTATGCAATGTTACTGAAAATTGGACCAACATTCAAAACCTATTCTATTCATGAATAAAATCATGTTTGCAATGCAGAAATACACTTGTCAATGTGTTAGAAGTGTTTTGCATGCATTTTTAAGTTGGAGCCTCAAAGCTCTGAAAACAGCGTTTCTGACCAGAAGTTGTTTTATGCAATATAAATGAAACTCGCAAAAAAAATTCAATTTCTATTCTGTGCATGAATAAAATCATGTTTGGAATGCAGAAATACACTTGTCAAGGTGTTAGAAGTGTTTTGCATGCATTTTCAAGTTGGAGCCTCAAAGCTCTGAAAACAGCGTTTCTGACCAGAAGTTGTTTTATGCAATATAAATGAAACTCACTAAAAAAATCAATTCCTATTCTGTGCATGAATAAAATCATGTTTGCAATGCAGAAATACACTTGTCAAGGTGTTAGAAGTGTTTTGCATGCATTTTCAAGTTGGAGCCTCAAAGCTCTGAAAACAGCCTTTCTGCTCAGGAGAAAACTGGATTTTTGCAATGTTACTGAAACTCGGTCCAAAATTCAAATTCTATTCTGTGCATGAATAAAATCATGTTTGCAATGCAGAAATACACTTGTCAATGTGTTAGAAGTGTTTTGCATGCATTTTTAAGTTGGAGACTCAAAGCTCTGAAAACAGCATTTCTGCTCAGGAGAAAAGTGGATTTATGCAATGTTACTGAAACTCGGTCCAAAATTCAAATCCTATTCTGTGCATGAATAAAATCATGTTTGCAATGCAGAAATACACTTTTCAATGTGTTAGAAGTGTTTTGCATGTATTTTTAAGTTGGAGACTCAAAGCTCTGAAAACAGCGTTTCTGACCAGGAGAAGTTGTTTTATGCAATATTAATGAAACTCGCAAAAAAATTCAATTCCTATTCTGTGCATGAATAAAATCATGTTTGCAATGCAGAAATACACTTGTCAAGGTGTTAGAAGTGTTTTGCATGCATTTTTAAGTTGGAGACTTAACCCTTGTGCATTGTTTCAATTTACAACCTTTCGTTATGTTTCGTGGCTGAAAACAGCCACTACTTTAAACTGCTGTAAAAATGTATCAGATAAATATTTTTTTTCAAATTTTTTTGCATAAATCTATTAATCAACCTCAGTCCTGCTCAAAAATACTAAATGTTAAAAAAAATTCAGGATTTTAAAGCTCTGAAAACAGCGTTTCTGACCAGGAGAAGTTGTTTTATGCAATGTTACTGAAACTCGGTCCAAAATTCAAATCCTATTCTGTGCATGAATAAAATCATGTTTGCAATGCAGAAATACACTTGTCAAGGTGTTAGAAGTGTTTTGCATGCATTTTCAAATTGGAGCCTCAAAGCTCTGAAAACAACGTTTCTGCTCAGGAGAAAAGTGGATTTATGCAATGTTACTGAAACTCGGTCCAAAATTCAAATCCTATTCTGTGCATGAATAAAATCATGTTTGCAATGCAGAAATACACTTGTCAAGGTGTTAGAAGTGTTTTGCATGCATTTTCAAATTGGAGACTCAAAGCTCTGAAAACAGCGTTTCTGCTCAGGAGAAAAGTGGATTTATGCAATGTTACTGAAACTCGGTCCAAAATTCAAATCCTATTCTGTGCATGAATAAAATCATGTTTGCAATGCAGAAATACACTTTTCAATGTGTTAGAAGTGTTTTGCATGTATTTTTAAGTTGGAGACTCAAAGCTCTGAAAACAGCGTTTCTGACCAGGAGAAGACTGGATTTTTGCAATGTTACTGAAACTCGGTCCAAAATTCAAATCCTATTCTGTGCATGAATAAAATCATGTTTGCAATGCAGAAATACACTTGTCAATGTGTTAGAAGTGTTTTGCATGCATTTTCAAGTTGGAGCCTCAAAGCTCTGAAAACAGCGCTTCTGCTCAGGAGAAAAGTGGATTTATGCAATGTTACTGAAACTCGGTCCAAAATACAAATCCTTTTTTGTGCATGAATAAAATCATGTTTGCAATGCAGAAATACACTTGTCAATGTGTTAGAAGTGTTTTGCATGCATTTTTAAGTTGGAGACTCAAAGCTCTGAAAACAGCGTTTCTGCTCATGAGAAAAGTGGATTTATGCAATGTTACTGAAAATAGGACCAACATTCAAAACCTATTCTATTCATGAATAAAATCATGTTTGCAATGCAGAAATACACTTGTCAATGTGTTAGAAGTGTTTTGCATGCATTTTTAAGTTGGAGACTTAAAGCTCTGAAAACAGCGTTTCTGACCAGGAGAAGTTGTTTTATGCAATATTAATGAAACTCGCAAAAAAATTCAATTCCTATTCTGTGCATGAATAAAATCATGTTTGGAATGCAGAAATACACTTGTCAAGGTGTTAGAAGTGTTTTGCATGCATTTTCAAGTTGGAGCCTCAAAGCTCTGAAAACAGCTTTTCTGACCAGGAGAAGTTGTTTTATGCAATATAAATGAAACTCACTAAAAAAATCAATTCCTATTCTGTGCATGAATAAAATCCTGTTTGCAATGCAGAAATACACTTGTCAAGGTGTTAGAAGTGTTTTGCATGCATTTTCAAGTTGGAGCCTCAAAGCTCTGAAAACAGCGTTTCTGCTCAGGAGAAAACTGGATTTTTGCAATGTTACTGAAACTCGGTCCAAAATTCAAATCCTATTCTGTGCATGAATAAAATCATGTTTGCAATGCAGGAATACACTTGTCAATGTGTTAGAAGTGTTTTGCATGCATTTTTAAGTTGGAGACTCAAAGCTCTGAAAACAGCGTTTCTGCTCAGGAGAAAAGTGGATTTATGCAATGTTACTGAAACTCGGTCCAAAATTCAAATCCTATTCTGTGCATGAATAAAATCATGTTTGCAATGCAGAAATACACTTTTCAATGTGTTAGAAGTGTTTTGCATGTATTTTTAAGTTGGAGACTCAAAGCTCTGAAAACAGCGTTTCTGACCAGGAGAAGAGTGGATTTTTGCAATGTTACTGAAACTCGGTCCAAAATACAAATCCTTTTTTGTGCATGAATAAAATCATGTTTGCAATGCATAAATACACTTGTCAATGTGTTAGAAGTGTTTTGCATGCATTTTTAAGTTGGAGACTTAAAGCTCTGAAAACAGCGTTTCTGACCAGGAGAAGTTGTTTTATGCAATATTAATGAAACTCGCAAAAAAATTCAATTCCTATTCTGTGCATGAATAAAATCATGTTTGGAATGCAGAAATACACTTGTCAAGGTGTTAGAAGTGTTTTGCATGCATTTTCAAGTTGGAGCCTCAAAGCTCTGAAAACAGCGTTTCTGACCAGGAGAAGTTGTTTTATGCAATATAAATGAAACTCACTAAAAAAATCAATTCCTATTCTGTGCATGAATAAAATCATGTTTGCAATGCAGAAATACACTTGTCAAGTTGTTAGAAGTGTTTTGCATGCATTTTTAAGTTGGAGACTCAAAGCTCTGAAAACAGCATTTCTGACCAGGAGAAGAGTGGATTTTTGCAATATAAATGAAACGCACTAAAAAAATCAATTCCTATTCTGTGCATGAATAAAATAATGTTTGCAATGCAGAAATACACTTGTCAAGGTGTTAGAAGTGTTTTGCATGCATTTTTAAGTTGGAGACTCAAAGCTCTGAAAACAGCGTTTCTGCTCATGAGAAAAGTGGATTTATGCAATTTTACTGAAAATTGGACCAACATTCAAAACCTATTCTATTCATGAATAAAATCATGTTTGCAATGCATAAATACACTTGTCAATGTGTTAGAAGTGTTTTGCATGCATTTTTAAGTTGGAGACTTAAAGCTCTGAAAACAGCGTTTCTGACCAGGAGAAGTTGTTTTATGCAATATTAATGAAACTCGCAAAAAAATTCAATTCCTATTCTGTGCATGAATAAAATCATGTTTGGAATGCAGAAATAACACCTTGTCAAGGTGTTAGAAGTGTTTTGCATGCATTTTCAAGTTGGAGCCTCAAAGCTCTGAAAACAGCGTTTCTGACCAGGAGAAGTTGTTTTATGCAATATAAATGAAACTCACTAAAAAAATCAATTCCTATTCTGTGCATGAATAAAATCATGTTTGCAATGCAGAAATACACTTGTCAAGTTGTTAGAAGTGTTTTGCATGCATTTTTAAGTTGGAGACTCAAAGCTCTGAAAACAGCATTTCTGACCAGGAGAAGAGTGGATTTTTGCAATATAAATGAAACGCACTAAAAAAATCAATTCCTATTCTGTGCATGAATAAAATAATGTTTGCAATGCAGAAATACACTTGTCAAGGTGTTAGAAGTGTTTTGCATGCATTTTCAAGTTGGAGCCTCAAATCTCTGAAAACAGCGTTTCTGCTCAGGAGAAAAGTGGATTCATGCAATGTTACTGAAACTCGGTCCAAAATTCAAATCCTATTCTGTGCATGAATAAAATCATGTTTGCAATGCAGAAATACACTTTTCAATGTTTTAGAAGTGTTTTGCATGCATTTTCAAGTTGGAGCCTCAAAGCTCTGAAAACAGCGTTTCTGCTCATGAGAAGAGTGGATTTTTGCAATGTTACTGAAACTCGGTCCAAAATACAAATCCTTTTTTGTGCATGAATAAAATTATATTTGCAATGCAGAAATACACTTGTCAAGGTGTTAGAAGTGTTTTGCATGCATTTTCAAGTTGGAGCCTCAAAGCTCTGAAAACAGCGTTTCTGCTCAGGAGAAAAGTGGATTTATGCAATGTTACTGAACCTCGGTCCAAAATTCAAATCCTATTCTGTGCATGAATAAAATCATATTTGCTATGCAGAAATACACTTTTCAATGTGTTAGAAGTGTTTTGCATGCATTTTCAAGTTGGAGCCTCAAAGCTCTGAAAACAGCGTTTCTGCTCATGAGAAGAGTGGATTTTTGCAATGTTACTGAAACTCGGTCCAAAATACAAATCCTTTTTTGTGCATGAATAAAATCATGTTTGCAATGCAGAAATACACTTGTCAATGTGTTAGAAGTGTTTTGCATGCATTTTTAAGTTGGAGACTCAAAGCTCTGAAAACAGCGTTTCTGCTCATGAGAAAAGTGGATTTATGCAATGTTACTGAAAATAGGACCAACATTCAAAACCTATCCTATTCATGAATAAAATCATGTTTGCAATGCAGAAATACACTTGTCAATGTGTTAGAAGTGTTTTGCATGCATTTTTAAGTTGGAGACTTAACCCTTGTGCATTGTTTCAATTTACAACCTTTCGTTATGTTTCGTGGCTGAAAACAGCCACTACTTTAAACTGCTGTAAAAATGTATCAGATAAATATTTTTTTCAAATTTTTTTGCATAAATCTATTAATCAACCTCAGTCCTGCTCAAAAATGCTAAATGTTTAAAAAAAATTCAGGATTTTAAAGCTCTGAAAACAGCGTTTCTGACCAGGAGAAGTTGTTTTATGCAATGTTACTGAAACTCGGTCCAAAATTCAAATCCTATTCTGTGCATGAATAAAATCATGTTTGCAATGCAGAAATACAGTTGTCAAGGTGTTAGAAGTGTTTTGCATGCATTTTCAAGTTGGAGCCTCAAAGCTCTGAAAACAGCGTTTCTGCTCAGGAGAAAAGTGGATTTATGCAATGTTACTGAAACTCGGTCCAAAATTCAAATCCTATTCTGTGCATGAATAAAATCATGTTTGCAATGCAGAAATACACTTGTCAAGTTGTTAGAAGTGTTTTGCATGCATTTTTAAGTTGGAGACTCAACGCTCTGAAAACAGCGTTTCTGCTCAGGAGAAAAGTGGATTTATGCAATGTTACTGAAACTCGGTCAAAAATTCAAATCCTATTCTGTGCATGAATAAAAACATGTTTGCAATGCAGAAATACACTTGTCAAGTTGTTAGAGGTGTTTTGCATGCATTTTTAAGTTGGAGACTCAAAGCTCTGAAAACAGCGTTTCTGCTCAGGAGAAAAGTGGATTTATGCAATGTTACTGAAACTCGGTCCAAAATTCAAATCCTATTCTGTGCATGAATAAAATCATGTTTGCAATGCAGAAATACACTTGTCAAGGTGTTAGAAGTGTTTTGCATGCATTTTCAAGTTGGAGCCTCAAAGCTCTGAAAACAGCTTTTCTGACCAGGAGAAGTTGTTTTATGCAATATAAATGAAACTCACTAAAAAAATCAATTCCTATTCTGTGCATGAATAAAATCATGTTTGCAATGCAGAAATACACTTGTCAAGGTGTTAGAAGTGTTTTGCATGCATTTTCAAGTTGGAGCCTCAAAGCTCTGAAAACAGCGTTTCTGCTCAGGAGAAAACTGGATTTTTGCAATGTTACTGAAACTCGGTCCAAAATTCAAATCCTATTCTGTGCATGAATAAAATCATGTTTGCAATGCAGGAATACACTTGTCAATGTGTTAGAAGTGTTTTGCATGCATTTTTAAGTTGGAGACTCAAAGCTCTGAAAACAGCGTTTCTGCTCAGGAGAAAAGTGGATTTATGCAATGTTACTGAAACTCGGTCCAAAATTCAAATCCTATTCTGTGCATGAATAAAATCATGTTTGCAATGCAGAAATACACTTTTCAATGTGTTAGAAGTGTTTTGCATGTATTTTTAAGTTGGAGACTCAAAGCTCTGAAAACAGCGTTTCTGACCAGGAGAAGAGTGGATTTTTGCAATGTTACTGAAACTCGGGCCAAAATACAAATCCTTTTTTGTGCATGAATAAAATCATGTTTGCAATGCAGAAATACACTTGTCAATGTGTTAGAAGTGTTTTGCATGCATTTTTAAGTTGGAGACTCAAAGCTCTGAAAACAGCGTTTCTGCTCATGAGAAAAGTGGATTTATGCAATGTTACTGAAAATTGGACCAACATTCAAAGCCTATTCTATTCATGAATAAAATCATGTTTGCAATGCAGAAATACACTTGTCAATGTGTTAGAAGTGTTTTGCATGCATTTTTAAGTTGGAGACTTAAAGCTCTGAAAACAGCGTTTCTGACCAGGAGAAGTTGTTTTATGCAATATTAATGAAACTCGCAAAAAAATTCAATTCCTATTCTGTGCATGAATAAAATCATGTTTGGAATGCAGAAATACACTTGTCAAGGTGTTAGAAGTGTTTTGCATGCATTTTCAAGTTGGAGCCTCAAAGCTCTGAAAACAGCGTTTCTGACCAGGAGAAGTTGTTTTATGCAATATAAATGAAACTCACTAAAAAAAATCAATTCCTATTCTGTATATGAATAAAATCATGTTTGCAATGCAGAAATACACTTGTCAAGTTGTTAGAAGTGTTTTGCATGCATTTTTAAGTTGGAGACTCAAAGCTCTGAAAACAGCATTTCTGACCAGGAGAAGAGTGGATTTTTGCAATATAAATGAAACTCACTAAAAAAATCAATTCCTATTCTGTGCATGAATAAAATAATGTTTGCAATGCAGAAATACACTTGTCAAGGTGTTAGAAGTGTTTTGCATGCATTTTCAAGTTGGAGCCTCAAATCTCTGAAAACAGCGTTTCTGCTCAGGAGAAAAGTGGATTTATGCAATGTTACTGAAACTCGGTCCAAAATTCAAATCCTATTCTGTGCATAAATAAAATCATGTTTGCAATGCAGAAATACACTTTTCAATGTTTTAGAAGTGTTTTGCATGCATTTTCAAGTTGGAGCCTCAAAGCTCTGAAAACAGCGTTTCTGCTCAGGAGAAAAGTGGATTTTTGCAATGTTACTGAAACTCGGTCCAAAATACAAATCCTTTTTTGTGCATGAATAAAATTATATTTGCAATGCAGAAATACACTTGTCAAGGTGTTAGAAGTGTTTTGCATGCATTTTCAAGTTGGAGCCTCAAAGCTCTGAAAACAGCGTTTCTGACCAGGAGAAGTTGTTTTATGCAATATAAATGAAACTCACTAAAAAAATCAATTCCTATTCTGTGCATGAATAAAATCATGTTTGCAATGCAGAAATACACTTGTCAAGGTGTTAGAAGTGTTTTGCATGCATTTTCAAGTTGGAGCCTCAAAGCTCTGAAAACAGCCTTTCTGCTCAGGAGAAAAGTGGATTTATGCAATGTTACTGAAACTCGGTCCAAAATACAAATCCTTTTTTGTGCATGAATAAAATCATGTTTGCAATGCAGAAATACACTTGTCAATGTGTTAGAAGTGTTTTGCATGCATTTTTAAGTTGGAGACTCAAAGCTCTGAAAACAGCGTTTCTGACCAGGAGAAGAAAGGATTTTTGCAATGTTACTGAAACTCGGTCCAAAATACAAATCCTTTTTTGTGTATGAATAAAATCATGTTTGCAATGCAGAAATACACTTGTCAATGTGTTAGAAGTGTTTTGCATGCATTTTTAAGTTGGAGACTCAAAGCTCTGAAAACAGCGTTTCTGCTCATGAGAAAAGTGGATTTATGCAATGTTACTGAAAATTGGACCAACATTCAAAACCTATTCTATTCATGAATAAAATCATGTTTGCAATGCAGAAATACACTTGTCAATGTGTTAGAAGTGTTTTGCATGCATTTTTAAGTTGGAGACTTAAAGCTCTGAAAACAGCGTTTCTGACCAGGAGAAGTTGTTTTATGCAATATTAATGAAACTCGCAAAAAAATTCAATTCCTATTCTGTGCATGAATAAAATCATGTTTGGAATGCAGAAATACACTTGTCAAGGTTTTAGAAGTGTTTTGCATGCATTTTCAAGTTGGAGCCTCAAAGCTCTGAAAACAGCGTTTCTGACCAGGAGAAGTTGTTTTATGCAATATAAATGAAACTCACTAAAAAATCAATTCCTATTCTGTGCATGAATAAAATCATGTTTGCTATGCAGAAATACACTTGTCAAGTTGTTAGAAGTGTTTTGCATGCATTTTTAAGTTGGAGACTCAAAGCTCTGAAAACAGCGTTTCTGCTCAGGAGAAAAGTGGATTTATGCAATGTTACTGAAACTCGGTCCATAATTCAAATCCTATTCTGTGCATGAATAAAATCATGTTTGCAATGCAGAAATACACTTGTCAAGGTGTTAGAAGTGTTTTGCATGCATTTTCAAGTTGGAGCCTCAAAGCTCTGAAAACAGCGTTTCTGCTCAGGAGAAAACTGGATTTTTGCAATGTTACTGAAACTCGGTCCAAAATTCAAATCCTATTCTGTGCATGAATAAAATCATGTTTGCAATGCAGAAATACACTTGTCAATGTGTTAGAAGTGTTTTGCATGCATTTTTAAGTTGGAGACTCAAAGCTCTGAAAACAGCGTTTCTGACCAGGAGAAGTTGTTTTATGCAATGTTACTGAAACTCGGTCCAAAATTCAAATCCTATTCTGTGCATGAATAAAATCATGTTTGCAATGCAGAAATACACTTGTCAATGTGTTAGAAGTGTTTTGCATGCATTTTTAAGTTGGAGACTCAAAGCTTTGAAAACAGCGTTTCTGCTCAGGAGAAAAGTGGATTTATGCAATGTTACTGAAACTCGGTCCAACATTCAAATCCTATTCTGTGCATGAATAAAATCATGTTTGCAATGCAGAAATACACTTGTCAAGTTGTTAGAAGTGTTTTGCATGCATTTTTAAGTTGGAGACTCAAAGCTCTGAAAACAGCGTTTCTGCTCAGGAGAAAAGTGGATTCATGCAATGTTACTGAAACTCGGTCCAAAATTCAAATCCTATTCTGTGCATGAATAAAATCATGTTTGCAATGCAGAAATACACTTTTCAATGTGTTAGAAGTGTTCTGCATGCATTTTCAAGTTGGAGCCTCAAAGCTCTGAAAACAGCGTTTCTGCTCATGAGAAGAGTGGATTTTTGCAATGTTACAGAAAATATTACCAACATTCAAAACCTATTCTATTCATGAATAAAATCATGTTTGCAATGCAGAAATACACTTGTCAATGTGTTAGAAGTGTTTTGCATGCATTTTTAAGTTGGAGACTCAAAGCTCTGAAAACAGCGTTTCTGCTCATGAGAAAAGTGGATTTATGCAATGTTACAGAAAATATTACCAACATTCAAAACCTATTCTATTCATGAATAAAATCATGTTTGCAATGCAGAAATACACTTGTCAATGTGTTAGAAGTGTTTTGCATGCATTTTTAAGTTGGAGACTCAAAGCTCTGAAAACAGCGTTTCTGCTCATGAGAAAAGTGGATTTATGCAATGTTACAGAAAATATTACCAACATTCAAAACCTATTCTATTCATGAATAAAATCATGTTTGCAATGCAGAAATACACTTGTCAATGTGTTAGAAGTGTTTTGCATGCATTTTTAAGTTGGAGACTCAAAGCTCTGAAAACAGCGTTTCTGCTCATGAGAAAAGTGGATTTATGCAATGTTACAGAAAATATTACCAACATTCAAAACCTATTCTATTCATGAATAAAATCATGTTTGCAATGCAGAAATACACTTGTCAATGTGTTAGAAGTGTTTTGCATGCATTTTTAAGTTGGAGACTCAAAGCTCTGAAAACAGCGTTTCTGCTCATGAGAAAAGTGGATTTATGCAATGTTACAGAAAATATTACCAACATTCAAAACCTATTCTATTCATGAATAAAATCATGTTTGCAATGCAGAAATACACTTGTCAATGTGTTAGAAGTGTTTTGCATGCATTTTTAAGTTGGAGACTTAAAGCTCTGAAAACAGCGTTTCTGACCAGGAGAAGTTGTTTTATGCAATATTAATGAAACTCACTAAAAAAATCAATTCCTATTCTGTGCATGAATAAAATCATGTTTGGAATGCAGAAATACACTTGTCAAGGTGTTAGAAGTGTTTTGCATGCATTTTCAAGTTGGAGCCTCAAAGCTCTGAAAACAGCTTTTCTGACCAGGAGAAGTTGTTTTATGCAATATAAATGAAACTCACTAAAAAAATCAATTCCTATTCTGTGCATGAATAAAATCATGTTTGCAATGCAGAAATACACTTGTCAAGGTGTTAGAAGTGTTTTGCATGCATTTTCAAGTTGGAGCCTCAAAGCTCTGAAAACAGCGTTTCTGCTCAGGAGAAAACTGGATTTTTGCAATGTTACTGAAACTCGGTCCAAAATTCAAATCCTATTCTGTGCATGAATAAAATCATGTTTGCAATGCAGGAATACACTTGTCACTGTTAGAAGTGTTTTGCATGCATTTTTAAGTTTTTAAGTTGGAGACTCAAAGCTCTGAAAACAGCGTTTCTGCTCAGGAGAAAAGTGGATTTATGCAATGTTACTGAAACTCGGTCCAAAATTCAAATCCTATTCTGTGCATGAATAAAATCATGTTTGCAATGCAGAAATACACTTTTCAATGTGTTAGAAGTGTTTTGCATGTATTTTTAAGTTGGAGACTCAAAGCTCTGAAAACAGCGTTTCTGACCAGGAGAAGAGTGGATTTTTGCAATGTTACTGAAACTCGGTCCAAAATACAAATCCTTTTTTGTGCATGAATAAAATCATGTTTGCAATGCAGAAATACACTTGTCAATGTGTTAGAAGTGTTTTGCATGCATTTTTAAGTTGGAGACTCAAAGCTCTGAAAACAGCGTTTCTGCTCATGAGAAAAGTGGATTTATGCAATGTTACTGAAAATTGGACCAACATTCAAAGCCTATTCTATTCATGAATAAAATCATGTTTGCAATGCAGAAATACACTTGTCAATGTGTTAGAAGTGTTTTGCATGCATTTTTAAGTTGGAGACTTAAAGCTCTGAAAACAGCGTTTCTGACCAGGAGAAGTTGTTTTATGCAATATTAATGAAACTCGCAAAAAAATTCAATTCCTATTCTGTGCATGAATAAAATCATGTTTGGAATGCAGAAATACACTTGTCAAGGTGTTAGAAGTGTTTTGCATGCATTTTCAAGTTGGAGCCTCAAAGCTCTGAAAACAGCGTTTCTGACCAGGAGAAGTTGTTTTATGCAATATAAATGAAACTCACTAAAAAAAATCAATTCCTATTCTGTATATGAATAAAATCATGTTTGCAATGCAGAAATACACTTGTCAAGTTGTTAGAAGTGTTTTGCATGCATTTTTAAGTTGGAGACTCAAAGCTCTGAAAACAGCATTTCTGACCAGGAGAAGAGTGGATTTTTGCAATATAAATGAAACTCACTAAAAAAATCAATTCCTATTCTGTGCATGAATAAAATAATGTTTGCAATGCAGAAATACACTTGTCAAGGTGTTAGAAGTGTTTTGCATGCATTTTCAAGTTGGAGCCTCAAATCTCTGAAAACAGCGTTTCTGCTCAGGAGAAAAGTGGATTTATGCAATGTTACTGAAACTCGGTCCAAAATTCAAATCCTATTCTGTGCATGAATAAAATCATGTTTGCAATGCAGAAATACACTTTTCAATGTTTTAGAAGTGTTTTGCATGCATTTTCAAGTTGGAGCCTCAAAGCTCTGAAAACAGCGTTTCTGCTCAGGAGAAAAGTGGATTTTTGCAATGTTACTGAAACTCGGTCCAAAATACAAATCCTTTTTTGTGCATGAATAAAATTATATTTGCAATGCAGAAATACACTTGTCAAGGTGTTAGAAGTGTTTTGCATGCATTTTCAAGTTGGAGCCTCAAAGCTCTGAAAACAGCGTTTCTGACCAGGAGAAGTTGTTTTATGCAATATAAATGAAACTCACTAAAAAAATCAATTCCTATTCTGTGCATGAATAAAATCATGTTTGCAATGCAGAAATACACTTGTCAAGGTCTTAGAAGTGTTTTGCATGCATTTTCAAGTTGGAGCCTCAAAGCTCTGAAAACAGCCTTTCTGCTCAGGAGAAAACTGGATTTTTGCAATGTTACTGAAACTCGGTCCAAAATTCAAATCCTATTCTGTGCATGAATAAAATCATGCTTGCAATGCAGAAATACACTTGTCAAGGTGTTAGAAGTGTTTTGCATGCATTTTCAAGTTGGAGCCTCAAAGCTCTGAAAACAGCGTTTCTGCTCAGGAGAAAAGTGGATTTATGCAATGTTACTGAAACTCGGTCCAAAATACAAATCCTTTTTTGTGCATGAATAAAATCATGTTTGCAATGCAGAAATACACTTGTCAATGTGTTAGAAGTGTTTTGCATGCATTTTTAAGTTGGAGACTCAAAGCTCTGAAAACAGCGTTTCTGACCAGGAGAAGAAAGGATTTTTGCAATGTTACTGAAACTCGGTCCAAAATACAAATCCTTTTTTGTGTATGAATAAAATCATGTTTGCAATGCAGAAATACACTTGTCAATGTGTTAGAAGTGTTTTGCATGCATTTTTAAGTTGGAGACTCAAAGCTCTGAAAACAGCGTTTCTGCTCATGAGAAAAGTGGATTTATGCAATGTTACTGAAAATTGGACCAACATTCAAAACCTATTCTATTCATGAATAAAATCATGTTTGCAATGCAGAAATACACTTGTCAATGTGTTAGAAGTGTTTTGCATGCATTTTTAAGTTGGAGACTTAAAGCTCTGAAAACAGCGTTTCTGACCAGGAGAAGTTGTTTTATGCAATATTAATGAAACTCGCAAAAAAATTCAATTCCTATTCTGTGCATGAATAAAATCATGTTTGGAATGCAGAAATACACTTGTCAAGGTTTTAGAAGTGTTTTGCATGCATTTTCAAGTTGGAGCCTCAAAGCTCTGAAAACAGCGTTTCTGACCAGGAGAAGTTGTTTTATGCAATATAAATGAAACTCACTAAAAAATCAATTCCTATTCTGTGCATGAATAAAATCATGTTTGCTATGCAGAAATACACTTGTCAAGTTGTTAGAAGTGTTTTGCATGCATTTTTAAGTTGGAGACTCAAAGCTCTGAAAACAGCGTTTCTGCTCAGGAGAAAAGTGGATTTATGCAATGTTACTGAAACTCGGTCCATAATTCAAATCCTATTCTGTGCATGAATAAAATCATGTTTGCAATGCAGAAATACACTTGTCAAGGTGTTAGAAGTGTTTTGCATGCATTTTCAAGTTGGAGCCTCAAAGCTCTGAAAACAGCGTTTCTGCTCAGGAGAAAACTGGATTTTTGCAATGTTACTGAAACTCGGTCCAAAATTCAAATCCTATTCTGTGCATGAATAAAATCATGTTTGCAATGCAGAAATACACTTGTCAATGTGTTAGAAGTGTTTTGCATGCATTTTTAAGTTGGAGACTCAAAGCTCTGAAAACAGCGTTTCTGAACAGGAGAAGTTGTTTTATGCAATGTTACTGAAACTCGGTCCAAAATTCAAATCCTATTCTGTGCATGAATAAAATCATGTTTGCAATGCAGAAATACACTTGTCAATGTGTTAGAAGTGTTTTGCATGCATTTTTAAGTTGGAGACTCAAAGCTTTGAAAACAGCGTTTCTGCTCAGGAGAAAAGTGGATTTATGCAATGTTACTGAAACTCGGTCCAACATTCAAATCCTATTCTGTGCATGAATAAAATCATGTTTGCAATGCAGAAATACACTTGTCAAGTTGTTAGAAGTGTTTTGCATGCATTTTTAAGTTGGAGACTCAAAGCTCTGAAAACAGCGTTTCTGCTCAGGAGAAAAGTGGATTCATGCAATGTTACTGAAACTCGGTCCAAAATTCAAATCCTATTCTGTGCATGAATAAAATCATGTTTGCAATGCAGAAATACACTTTTCAATGTGTTAGAAGTGTTCTGCATGCATTTTCAAGTTGGAGCCTCAAAGCTCTGAAAACAGCGTTTCTGCTCATGAGAAGAGTGGATTTTTGCAATGTTACAGAAAATATTACCAACATTCAAAACCTATTCTATTCATGAATAAAATCATGTTTGCAATGCAGAAATACACTTGTCAATGTGTTAGAAGTGTTTTGCATGCATTTTTAAGTTGGAGACTCAAAGCTCTGAAAACAGCGTTTCTGCTCATGAGAAAAGTGGATTTATGCAATGTTACAGAAAATATTACCAACATTCAAAACCTATTCTATTCATGAATAAAATCATGTTTGCAATGCAGAAATACACTTGTCAATGTGTTAGAAGTGTTTTGCATGCATTTTTAAGTTGGAGACTCAAAGCTCTGAAAACAGCGTTTCTGCTCATGAGAAAAGTGGATTTATGCAATGTTACAGAAAATATTACCAACATTCAAAACCTATTCTATTCATGAATAAAATCATGTTTGCAATGCAGAAATACACTTGTCAAGGTGTTAGAAGTGTTTTGCATGCATTTTCAAGTTGGAGCCTCAAAGCTCTGAAAACAGCGTTGCTGCTCAGGAGAAAAACTGGATTTTTGCAATGTTACTGAAACTCGGTCCAAAATTCAAATCCTATTCTGTGCATGAATAAAATCATGTTTGCAATGCAGAAATACACTTGTCAAGGTGTTAGAAGTGTTTTGCATGCATTTTCAAGTTGGAGCCTCAAAGCTCTGAAAACAGCGTTTCTGCTCAGGAGAAAAGTGGATTTATGCAATGTTACTGAAACTCGGTCCAAAATTCAAATCCTATTCTGTGCATGAATAAAATCATGTTTGCAATGCAGAAATACACTTGTCAATGTGTTAGAAGTGTTTTGCATGCATTTTTAAGTTGGAGACTTAAAGCTCTGAAAACAGCGTTTCTGACCAGGAGAAGTTGTTTTATGCAATGTTACTGAAACTCGGTCCAAAATTCAAATCCTATTCTGTGCATGAATAAAATCATGTTTGCAATGCAGAAATACACTTGTCAAGTTGTTAGAAGTGTTTTGCATGCATTTTTAAGTTGGAGCCTCAAAGCTCTGAAAACAGCGTTTCTGCTCAGGAGAAAAGTGGATTTATGCAATGTTACTGAAACTCGGTCCAAAATTCAAATCCTATTCTGTGCATGAATAAAATCATGTTTGCAATGCAGAAATACACTTGTCAAGGTGTTAGAAGTGTTTTGCATGCATTTTCAAGTTGGAGCCTCATAGCTCTGAAAACAGCGTTTCTGACCAGGAGAAGTTGTTTTATGCAATATAAATGAAACTCACTAAAAAAATCAATTCATATTCTGTGCATGAATAAAATCATGTTTGCAATGCAGAAATACACGTGTCAAGTTGTTAGAAGTGTTTTGCATGCATTTTTAAGTTGGAGACTCAAAGCTCTGAAAACAGCGTTTCTGCTCAGGAGAAAAGTGGATTTATGCAATGTTACTGAAACTCGGTCCAAAATTCAAATCCTATTCTGTGCATGAATAAAATCATGTTTGCAATGCAGAAATACACTTGTCAAGGTGTTAGAAGTGTTTTGCATGCATTTTCAAGTTGGAGCCTCAAAGCTCTGAAAACAGCGTTTCTGCTCAGGAGAAAAGTGGATTTATGCAATGTTACTGAAACTCGGTCCAAAATTCAAATCCTATTCTGTGCATGAATAAAATCATGTTTGCAATGCAGAAATACACTTGTCAAGTTGTTAGAAGTGTTTTGCATGCATTTTTAAGTTGGAGACTCAAAGCTATGAAAACAGCGTTTCTGCTCAAGAGAAAAGTGGATTTATGCAATGTTACTGAAACTCGGTCCAAAATTCAAATCCTATTCTGTGCATGAATAAAATCATGTTTGCAATGCAGAAATACACTTGTCAAGTTGTTAGAAGTGTTTTGCATGCATTTTTAGGTTGGAGACTCAAAGCTCTGAAAACAGCGTTTCTGCTCAGGAGAAAAGTGGATTTATGCAATGTTACTGAAACTCGGTCCAAAATTCAAATCCTATTCTGTGCATGAATAAAATCATGTTTGCAATGCAGAAATACACTTGTCAAGGTGTTAGAAGTGTTTTGCATGCATTTTCAAGTTGGAGCCTCAAAGCTCTGAAAACAGCCTTTCTGCTCAGGAGAAAACTGGATTTTTGCAATGTTACTGAAACTCGGTCCAAAATTCAAATCCTATTCTGTGCATGAATAAAATCATGTTTGCAATGCAGAAATACACTTGTCAATGTGTTAGAAGTGTTTTGCATGCACTTTTAAGTTGGAGACTTAAAGCTCTGAAAACAGCGTTTCTGACCAGGAGAAGTTGTTTTATGCAATGTTACTGAAACTCGGTCCAAAATTCAAATCCTATTCTGTGCATGAATAAAATCATGTTTGCAATGCAGAAATACACTTGTCAATGTGTTAGAAGTGTTTTGCATGCATTTTTAAGTTGGAGACTCAAAGCTCTGAAAACAGCGTTTCTGCTCATGAGAAAAGTGGATTTATGCAATGTTACAGAAAATATTACCAACATTCAAAACCTATTCTATTCATGAATAAAATCATGTTTGCAATGCAGAAATACACTTGTCAATGTGTTAGAAGTGTTTTGCATGCATTTTTAAGTTGGAGACTCAAAGCTCTGAAAACAGCGTTTCTGCTCATGAGAAAAGTGGATTTATGCAATGTTACAGAAAATATTACCAACATTCAAAACCTATTCTATTCATGAATAAAATCATGTTTGCAATGCAGAAATACACTTGTCAATGTGTTAGAAGTGTTTTGCATGCATTTTTAAGTTGGAGACTCAAAGCTCTGAAAACAGCGTTTCTGCTCATGAGAAAAGTGGATTTATGCAATGTTACAGAAAATATTACCAACATTCAAAACCTATTCTATTCATGAATAAAATCATGTTTGCAATGCAGAAATACACTTGTCAATGTGTTAGAAGTGTTTTGCATGCATTTTTAAGTTGGAGACTTAAAGCTCTGAAAACAGCGTTTCTGACCAGGAGAAGTTGTTTTATGCAATATTAATGAAACTCACTAAAAAAATCAATTCCTATTCTGTGCATGAATAAAATCATGTTTGCAATGCAGAAATACACTTGTCAAGGTGTTAGAAGTGTTTTGCATGCATTTTCAAGTTGGAGCCTCAAAGCTCTGAAAACAGCGTTGCTGCTCAGGAGAAAAACTGGATTTTTGCAATGTTACTGAAACTCGGTCCAAAATTCAAATCCTATTCTGTGCATGAATAAAATCATGTTTGCAATGCAGAAATACACTTGTCAAGGTGTTAGAAGTGTTTTGCATGCATTTTCAAGTTGGAGCCTCAAAGCTCTGAAAACAGCGTTTCTGCTCAGGAGAAAAGTGGATTTATGCAATGTTACTGAAACTCGGTCCAAAATTCAAATCCTATTCTGTGCATGAATAAAATCATGTTTGCAATGCAGAAATACACTTGTCAATGTGTTAGAAGTGTTTTGCATGCATTTTTAAGTTGGAGACTTAAAGCTCTGAAAACAGCGTTTCTGACCAGGAGAAGTTGTTTTATGCAATGTTACTGAAACTCGGTCCAAAATTCAAATCCTATTCTGTGCATGAATAAAATCATGTTTGCAATGCAGAAATACACTTGTCAAGTTGTTAGAAGTGTTTTGCATGCATTTTTAAGTTGGAGCCTCAAAGCTCTGAAAACAGCGTTTCTGCTCAGGAGAAAAGTGGATTTATGCAATGTTACTGAAACTCGGTCCAAAATTCAAATCCTATTCTGTGCATGAATAAAATCATGTTTGCAATGCAGAAATACACTTGTCAAGGTGTTAGAAGTGTTTTGCATGCATTTTCAAGTTGGAGCCTCATAGCTCTGAAAACAGCGTTTCTGACCAGGAGAAGTTGTTTTATGCAATATAAATGAAACTCACTAAAAAAATCAATTCATATTCTGTGCATGAATAAAATCATGTTTGCAATGCAGAAATACACGTGTCAAGTTGTTAGAAGTGTTTTGCATGCATTTTTAAGTTGGAGACTCAAAGCTCTGAAAACAGCGTTTCTGCTCAGGAGAAAAGTGGATTTATGCAATGTTACTGAAACTCGGTCCAAAATTCAAATCCTATTCTGTGCATGAATAAAATCATGTTTGCAATGCAGAAATACACTTGTCAAGGTGTTAGAAGTGTTTTGCATGCATTTTCAAGTTGGAGCCTCAAAGCTCTGAAAACAGCGTTTCTGCTCAGGAGAAAAGTGGATTTATGCAATGTTACTGAAACTCGGTCCAAAATTCAAATCCTATTCTGTGCATGAATAAAATCATGTTTGCAATGCAGAAATACACTTGTCAAGGTGTTAGAAGTGTTTTGCATGCATTTTCAAGTTGGAGCCTCAAAGATCTGAAAACAGCGTTTCTGCTCAGGAGAAAAGTGGATTTATGCAATGTTACTGAAACTCGGTCCAAAATTCAAATCCTATTCTGTGCATGAATAAAATCATTTTTGCAATGCAGAAATACACTTGTCAATGTGTTAGAAGTGTTTTGCATGCATTTTTAAGTTGGAGACTTAAAGCTCTGAAAACAGCGTTTCTGACCAGGAGAAGTTGTTTTATGCAATGTTACTGAAACTCGGTCCAAAATTCAAATCCTATTCTGTGCATGAATAAAATCATGTTTGCAATGCAGAAATACACTTGTCAATGTGTTAGAAGTGTTTTGCATGCATTTTTAAGTTGGAGACTTAAAGCTCTGAAAACAGCGTTTCTGACCAGGAGAAGTTGTTTTATGCAATATTAATGAAACTCGGTCCAAAATTCAAATCCTATTCTGTGCATGAATAAAATCATGTTTGCAATGCAGAAATACACTTGTCAATGTGTTAGAAGTGTTTTGTATGCATTTTTAAGTTGGAGACTCAAAGCTCTGAAAACAGCGTTTCTGACCAGGAGAAGTTGTTTTATGCAATATTAATGAAACTCGCAAAAAAATTCAATTCCTATTCTGTGCATGAATAAAATCATGTTTGCAATGCAGAAATACACGTGTCAAGTTGTTAGAAGTGTTTTGCATGCATTTTTAAGTTGGAGACTCAAAGCTCTGAAAACAGCGTTTCTGCTCAGGAGAAAAGTGGATTTATGCAATGTTACTGAAACTCGGTCCAAAATTCAAATCCTATTCTGTGCATGAATAAAATCATGTTTGCAATGCAGAAATACACTTTTCAATGTGTTAGAAGTGTTTTGCATGTATTTTTAAGTTGGAGACTCAAAGCTCTGAAAACAGCGTTTCTGACCAGGAGAAGTTGTTTTATGCAATATTAATGAAACTCGCAAAAAAATTCAATTCCTATTCTGTGCATGAATAAAATCATGTTTGCAATGCAGAAATACACTTGTCAAGGTGTTAGAAGTGTTTTGCATGCATTTTTAAGTTGGAGACTTAACCCTTGTGCATTGTTTCAATTTACAACCTTTCGTTATGTTTCGTGGCTGAAAACAGCCACTACTTTAAACTGCTGTAAAAATGTATCAGATAAATATTTTTTTCAAATTTTTTGCATAAATCTATTAATCAACCTCAGTCCTGCTCAAAAATACTAAATGTTTAAAAAAAATTCAGGATTTTAAAGCTCTGAAAACAGCGTTTCTGACCAGGAGAAGTTGTTTTATGCAATGTTACTGAAACTCGGTCCAAAATTCAAATCCTATTCTGTGCATGAATAAAATCATGTTTGCAATGCAGAAATACACTTGTCAAGGTGTTAGAAGTGTTTTGCATGCATTTTCAAGTTGGAGCCTCAAAGCTCTGAAAACAGCGTTTCTGCTCAGGAGAAAAGTGGATTTATGCAATGTTACTGAAACTCGGTCCAAAATTCAAATCCTATTCTGTGCATGAATAAAATCATGTTTGCAATGCAGAAATACACTTGTCAAGTTGTTAGAAGTGTTTTGCATGCATTTTTAAGTTGGAGACTCAAAGCTCTGAAAACAGCGTTTCTGCTCAGGAGAAAAGTGGATTTATGCAATGTTACTGAAACTCGGTCCAAAATTCAAATCCTATTCTGTGCATGAATAAAAACATGTTTGCAATGCAGAAATACACTTGTCAAGTTGTTAGAGGTGTTTTGCATGCATTTTTAAGTTGGAGACTCAAAGCTCTGAAAACAGCGTTTCTGCTCAGGAGAAAAGTGGATTTATGCAATGTTACTGAACCTCGGTCCAAAATTCAAATCCTATTCTGTGCATGAATAAAATCATGTTTGCAATGCAGAAATACACTTGTCAAGTTGTTAGAAGTGTTTTGCATGCATTTTTAAGTTGGAGCCTCAAAGCTCTGAAAACAGCGTTTCTGACCAGGAGAAGTTGTTTTATGCAATATAAATGAAACTCACTAAAAAATCAATTCCTATTCTGTGCATGAATAAAATCATGTTTGCTATGCAGAAATACACTTGTCAAGTTGTTAGAAGTGTTTTGCATGCATTTTTAAGTTGGAGACTCAAAGCTCTGAAAACAGCGTTTCTGCTCAGGAGAAAAGTGGATTTATGCAATGTTACTGAAACTCGGTCCATAATTCAAATCCTATTCTGTGCATGAATAAAATCATGTTTGCAATGCAGAAATACACTTGTCAAGGTGTTAGAAGTGTTTTGCATGCATTTTCAAGTTGGAGCCTCAAAGCTCTGAAAACAGCGTTTCTGCTCAGGAGAAAACTGGATTTTTGCAATGTTACTGAAACTCGGTCCAAAATTCAAATCCTATTCTGTGCATGAATAAAATCATGTTTGCAATGCAGAAATACACTTGTCAATGTGTTAGAAGTGTTTTGCATGCATTTTTAAGTTGGAGACTCAAAGCTCTGAAAACAGCGTTTCTGACCAGGAGAAGTTGTTTTATGCAATGTTACTGAAACTCGGTCCAAAATTCAAATCCTATTCTGTGCATGAATAAAATCATGTTTGCAATGCAGAAATACACTTGTCAATGTGTTAGAAGTGTTTTGCATGCATTTTTAAGTTGGAGACTCAAAGCTTTGAAAACAGCGTTTCTGCTCAGGAGAAAAGTGGATTTATGCAATGTTACTGAAACTCGGTCCAACATTCAAATCCTATTCTGTGCATGAATAAAATCATGTTTGCAATGCAGAAATACACTTGTCAAGTTGTTAGAAGTGTTTTGCATGCATTTTTAAGTTGGAGACTCAAAGCTCTGAAAACAGCGTTTCTGCTCAGGAGAAAAGTGGATTCATGCAATGTTACTGAAACTCGGTCCAAAATTCAAATCCTATTCTGTGCATGAATAAAATCATGTTTGCAATGCAGAAATACACTTTTCAATGTGTTAGAAGTGTTCTGCATGCATTTTCAAGTTGGAGCCTCAAAGCTCTGAAAACAGCGTTTCTGCTCATGAGAAGAGTGGATTTTTGCAATGTTACAGAAAATATTACCAACATTCAAAACCTATTCTATTCATGAATAAAATCATGTTTGCAATGCAGAAATACACTTGTCAATGTGTTAGAAGTGTTTTGCATGCATTTTTAAGTTGGAGACTCAAAGCTCTGAAAACAGCGTTTCTGCTCATGAGAAAAGTGGATTTATGCAATGTTACAGAAAATATTACCAACATTCAAAACCTATTCTATTCATGAATAAAATCATGTTTGCAATGCAGAAATACACTTGTCAATGTGTTAGAAGTGTTTTGCATGCATTTTTAAGTTGGAGACTCAAAGCTCTGAAAACAGCGTTTCTGCTCATGAGAAAAGTGGATTTATGCAATGTTACAGAAAATATTACCAACATTCAAAACCTATTCTATTCATGAATAAAATCATGTTTGCAATGCAGAAATACACTTGTCAATGTGTTAGAAGTGTTTTGCATGCATTTTTAAGTTGGAGACTCAAAGCTCTGAAAACAGCGTTTCTGCTCATGAGAAAAGTGGATTTATGCAATGTTACAGAAAATATTACCAACATTCAAAACCTATTCTATTCATGAATAAAATCATGTTTGCAATGCAGAAATACACTTGTCAATGTGTTAGAAGTGTTTTGCATGCATTTTTAAGTTGGAGACTCAAAGCTCTGAAAACAGCGTTTCTGCTCATGAGAAAAGTGGATTTATGCAATGTTACAGAAAATATTACCAACATTCAAAACCTATTCTATTCATGAATAAAATCATGTTTGCAATGCAGAAATACACTTGTCAATGTGTTAGAAGTGTTTTGCATGCATTTTTAAGTTGGAGACTTAAAGCTCTGAAAACAGCGTTTCTGACCAGGAGAAGTTGTTTTATGCAATATTAATGAAACTCACTAAAAAAATCAATTCCTATTCTGTGCATGAATAAAATCATGTTTGCAATGCAGAAATACACTTGTCAAGGTGTTAGAAGTGTTTTGCATGCATTTTCAAGTTGGAGCCTCAAAGCTCTGAAAACAGCGTTGCTGCTCAGGAGAAAAACTGGATTTTTGCAATGTTACTGAAACTCGGTCCAAAATTCAAATCCTATTCTGTGCATGAATAAAATCATGTTTGCAATGCAGAAATACACTTGTCAAGGTGTTAGAAGTGTTTTGCATGCATTTTCAAGTTGGAGCCTCAAAGCTCTGAAAACAGCGTTTCTGCTCAGGAGAAAAGTGGATTTATGCAATGTTACTGAAACTCGGTCCAAAATTCAAATCCTATTCTGTGCATGAATAAAATCATGTTTGCAATGCAGAAATACACTTGTCAATGTGTTAGAAGTGTTTTGCATGCATTTTTAAGTTGGAGACTTAAAGCTCTGAAAACAGCGTTTCTGACCAGGAGAAGTTGTTTTATGCAATGTTACTGAAACTCGGTCCAAAATTCAAATCCTATTCTGTGCATGAATAAAATCATGTTTGCAATGCAGAAATACACTTGTCAAGTTGTTAGAAGTGTTTTGCATGCATTTTTAAGTTGGAGCCTCAAAGCTCTGAAAACAGCGTTTCTGCTCAGGAGAAAAGTGGATTTATGCAATGTTACTGAAACTCGGTCCAAAATTCAAATCCTATTCTGTGCATGAATAAAATCATGTTTGCAATGCAGAAATACACTTGTCAAGGTGTTAGAAGTGTTTTGCATGCATTTTCAAGTTGGAGCCTCATAGCTCTGAAAACAGCGTTTCTGACCAGGAGAAGTTGTTTTATGCAATATAAATGAAACTCACTAAAAAAATCAATTCATATTCTGTGCATGAATAAAATCATGTTTGCAATGCAGAAATACACGTGTCAAGTTGTTAGAAGTGTTTTGCATGCATTTTTAAGTTGGAGACTCAAAGCTCTGAAAACAGCGTTTCTGCTCAGGAGAAAAGTGGATTTATGCAATGTTACTGAAACTCGGTCCAAAATTCAAATCCTATTCTGTGCATGAATAAAATCATGTTTGCAATGCAGAAATACACTTGTCAAGGTGTTAGAAGTGTTTTGCATGCATTTTCAAGTTGGAGCCTCAAAGCTCTGAAAACAGCGTTTCTGCTCAGGAGAAAAGTGGATTTATGCAATGTTACTGAAACTCGGTCCAAAATTCAAATCCTATTCTGTGCATGAATAAAATCATGTTTGCAATGCAGAAATACACTTGTCAAGTTGTTAGAAGTGTTTTGCATGCATTTTTAAGTTGGAGACTCAAAGCTATGAAAACAGCGTTTCTGCTCAAGAGAAAAGTGGATTTATGCAATGTTACTGAAACTCGGTCCAAAATTCAAATCCTATTCTGTGCATGAATAAAATCATGTTTGCAATGCAGAAATACACTTGTCAAGTTGTTAGAAGTGTTTTGCATGCATTTTTAGGTTGGAGACTCAAAGCTCTGAAAACAGCGTTTCTGCTCAGGAGAAAAGTGGATTTATGCAATGTTACTGAAACTCGGTCCAAAATTCAAATCCTATTCTGTGCATGAATAAAATCATGTTTGCAATGCAGAAATACACTTGTCAAGGTGTTAGAAGTGTTTTGCATGCATTTTCAAGTTGGAGCCTCAAAGCTCTGAAAACAGCGTTTCTGCTCAGGAGAAAAGTGGATTTATGCAATGTTACTGAAACTCGGTCCAAAATTCAAATCCTATTCTGTGCATGAATAAAATCATTTTTGCAATGCAGAAATACACTTGTCAATGTGTTAGAAGTGTTTTGCATGCATTTTTAAGTTGGAGACTTAAAGCTCTGAAAACAGCGTTTCTGACCAGGAGAAGTTGTTTTATGCAATGTTACTGAAACTCGGTCCAAAATTCAAATCCTATTCTGTGCATGAATAAAATCATGTTTGCAATGCAGAAATACACTTGTCAATGTGTTAGAAGTGTTTTGCATGCATTTTTAAGTTGGAGACTTAAAGCTCTGAAAACAGCGTTTCTGACCAGGAGAAGTTGTTTTATGCAATATTAATGAAACTCGGTCCAAAATTCAAATCCTATTCTGTGCATGAATAAAATCATGTTTGCAATGCAGAAATACACTTGTCAATGTGTTAGAAGTGTTTTGTATGCATTTTTAAGTTGGAGACTCAAAGCTCTGAAAACAGCGTTTCTGACCAGGAGAAGTTGTTTTATGCAATATTAATGAAACTCGCAAAAAAATTCAATTCCTATTCTGTGCATGAATAAAATCATGTTTGCAATGCAGAAATACACGTGTCAAGTTGTTAGAAGTGTTTTGCATGCATTTTTAAGTTGGAGACTCAAAGCTCTGAAAACAGCGTTTCTGCTCAGGAGAAAAGTGGATTTATGCAATGTTACTGAAACTCGGTCCAAAATTCAAATCCTATTCTGTGCATGAATAAAATCATGTTTGCAATGCAGAAATACACTTTTCAATGTGTTAGAAGTGTTTTGCATGTATTTTTAAGTTGGAGACTCAAAGCTCTGAAAACAGCGTTTCTGACCAGGAGAAGTTGTTTTATGCAATATTAATGAAACTCGCAAAAAAATTCAATTCCTATTCTGTGCATGAATAAAATCATGTTTGCAATGCAGAAATACACTTGTCAAGGTGTTAGAAGTGTTTTGCATGCATTTTTAAGTTGGAGACTTAACCCTTGTGCATTGTTTCAATTTACAACCTTTCGTTATGTTTCGTGGCTGAAAACAGCCACTACTTTAAACTGCTGTAAAAATGTATCAGATAAATATTTTTTTCAAATTTTTTGCATAAATCTATTAATCAACCTCAGTCCTGCTCAAAAATACTAAATGTTTAAAAAAAATTCAGGATTTTAAAGCTCTGAAAACAGCGTTTCTGACCAGGAGAAGTTGTTTTATGCAATGTTACTGAAACTCGGTCCAAAATTCAAATCCTATTCTGTGCATGAATAAAATCATGTTTGCAATGCAGAAATACACTTGTCAAGGTGTTAGAAGTGTTTTGCATGCATTTTCAAGTTGGAGCCTCAAAGCTCTGAAAACAGCGTTTCTGCTCAGGAGAAAAGTGGATTTATGCAATGTTACTGAAACTCGGTCCAAAATTCAAATCCTATTCTGTGCATGAATAAAATCATGTTTGCAATGCAGAAATACACTTGTCAAGTTGTTAGAAGTGTTTTGCATGCATTTTTAAGTTGGAGACTCAAAGCTCTGAAAACAGCGTTTCTGCTCAGGAGAAAAGTGGATTTATGCAATGTTACTGAAACTCGGTCCAAAATTCAAATCCTATTCTGTGCATGAATAAAAACATGTTTGCAATGCAGAAATACACTTGTCAAGTTGTTAGAGGTGTTTTGCATGCATTTTTAAGTTGGAGACTCAAAGCTCTGAAAACAGCGTTTCTGCTCAGGAGAAAAGTGGATTTATGCAATGTTACTGAACCTCGGTCCAAAATTCAAATCCTATTCTGTGCATGAATAAAATCATGTTTGCAATGCAGAAATACACTTGTCAAGTTGTTAGAAGTGTTTTGCATGCATTTTTAAGTTGGAGACTCAAAGCTCTGAAAACAGCGTTTCTGCTCATGAGAAAAGTGGATTTATGCAATGTTACTGAAAATTGGACCAACATTCAAAACCTATTCTATTCATGAATAAAATCATGTTTGCAATGCAGAAATACACTTGTCAATGTGTTAGAAGTGTTTTGCATGCATTTTTAAGTTGGCGACTTAAAGCTCTGAAAACAGCGTTTCTACCAGGAGAAGTTGTTTTATGCAATATTCTCGCTAAAAAATTCAATTCCTATTCTGTGCATGAATAAAATCATGTTTGGAATGCAGAAATACACTTGTCAAGGTGTTTGAAGTGTTTTGCATGCATTTTCAAGTTGGAGCCTCAAAGCTCTGAAAACAGTGTTTCTGACCAGGAGAAGTTGTTTTATGCAATATAAATGAAACTCACTAAAAAAATCAATTCCTATTCTGTGCATGAATAAAATCATGTTTGCAATGCAGAAATACACTTGACAAGGTGTTAGAAGTGTTTTGCATGCATTTTCAAGTTGGAGCCTCAAAGCTCTGAAAACAGCCTTTCTGCTCAGGAGAAAACTGGATTTTTGCAATGTTACTGAAACTCGGTCCAAAATTCAAATTCTATTCTGTGCATGAATAAAATCATGTTTGCAATGCAGAAATACACTTGTCAATGTGTTAGAAGTGTTTTGCATGCATTTTTAAGTTGGAGACTCAAAGCTCTGAAAACAGCGTTTCTGCTCAGGAGAAAAGTGGATTTATGCAATGTTACTGAAACTCGGTCCAAAATTCAAATCCTATTCTGTGCATGAATAAAATCATGTTTGCAATGCAGAAATACACTTTTCAATGTGTTAGAAGTGTTTTGCATGTATTTTTAAGTTGGAGACTCAAAGCTCTGAAAACAGCGTTTCTGACCAGGAGAAGTTGTTTTATGAAATATTAATGAAACTCGCAAAAAAATTCAATTCCTATTCTGTGCATGAATAAAATCATGTTTGCAATGCAGAAATACACTTGTCAAGGTGTTAGAAGTGTTTTGCATGCATTTTTAAGTTGGAGACTTAACCCTTGTGCATTGTTTCAATTTACAACCTTTCGTTATGTTTCGTGGCTGAAAACAGCCACTACTTTAAACTGCTGTAAAAATGTATCAGATAAATATTTTTTTCAAATTTTTTTGCATAAATCTATTAATCAACCTCAGTCCTGCTCAAAAATGCTAAATGTTTAAAAAAAATTCAGGATTTTAAAGCTCTGAAAACAGCGTTTCTGACCAGGAGAAGTTGTTTTATGCAATGTTACTGAAACTCGGTCCAAAATTCAAATCCTATTCTGTGCATGAATAAAATCATGTTTACAATGCAGAAATACAGTTGTCAAGGTGTTAGAAGTGTTTTGCATGCATTTTCAAGTTGGAGCCTCAAAGCTCTGAAAACAGCGTTTCTGCTCAGGAGAAAAGTGGATTTATGCAATGTTACTGAAACTCGGTCCAAAATTCAAATCCTATTCTGTGCATGAATAAAATCATGTTTGCAATGCAGAAATACACTTGTCAAGTTGTTAGAAGTGTTTTGCATGCATTTTTAAGTTGGAGACTCAAAGCTCTGAAAACAGCGTTTCTGCTCAGGAGAAAAGTGGATTTATGCAATGTTACTGAAACTCGGTCCAAAATTCAAATCCTATTCTGTGCATGAATAAAATCATGTTTGCAATGCAGAAATACACTTTTCAATGTGTTAGAAGTGTTTTGCATGCATTTTCAAGTTGGAGCCTCAAAGCTCTGAAAACAGCGTTTCTGCTCATGATAAGAGTGGATTTTTGCAATGTTACTGAAACTCGGTCCAAAATACAAATCCTTTTTTGTGCATGAATAAAATCATGTTTGCAATGCAGAAATACACTTGTCAATGTGTTAGAAGTGTTTTGCATGCATTTTTAAGTTGAAGACTCAAAGCTCTGAAAACAGCGTTTCTGCTCATGAGAAAAGTGGATTTATGCAATGTTACTGAAAATAGGACCAACATTCAAAACCTATTCTATTCATGAATAAAATCATGTTTGCAATGCAGAAATACACTTGTCAATGTGTTAGAAGTGTTTTGCATGCATTTTTAAGTTGGAGACTTAAAGCTCTGAAAACAGCGTTTCTGACCAGGAGAAGTTGTTTTATGCAATATTAATGAAACTCGCAAAAAAATTCAATTCCTATTCTGTGCATGAATAAAATCATGTTTGGAATGCAGAAATACACTTGTCAAGGTGTTAGAAGTGTTTTGCATGCATTTTCAAGTTGGAGCCTCAAAGCTCTGAAAACAGCTTTTCTGACCAGGAGAAGTTGTTTTATGCAATATAAATGAAACTCACTAAAAAAATCAATTCCTATTCTGTGCATGAATAAAATCCTGTTTGCAATGCAGAAATACACTTGTCAAGGTGTTAGAAGTGTTTTGCATGCATTTTCAAGTTGGAGCCTCAAAGCTCTGAAAACAGCGTTTCTGCTCAGGAGAAAACTGGATTTTTGCAATGTTACTGAAACTCGGTCCAAAATTCAAATCCTATTCTGTGCATGAATAAAATCATGTTTGCAATGCAGGAATACACTTGTCAATGTGTTAGAAGTGTTTTGCATGCATTTTTAAGTTGGAGACTCAAAGCTCTGAAAACAGCGTTTCTGCTCAGGAGAAAAGTGGATTTATGCAATGTTACTGAAACTCGGTCCAAAATTCAAATCCTATTCTGTGCATGAATAAAATCATGTTTGCAATGCAGAAATACACTTTTCAATGTGTTAGAAGTGTTTTGCATGTATTTTTAAGTTGGAGACTCAAAGCTCTGAAAACAGCGTTTCTGACCAGGAGAAGAGTGGATTTTTGCAATGTTACTGAAACTCGGTCCAAAATACAAATCCTTTTTTGTGCATGAATAAAATCATGTTTGCAATGCATAAATACACTTGTCAATGTGTTAGAAGTGTTTTGCATGCATTTTTAAGTTGGAGACTTAAAGCTCTGAAAACAGCGTTTCTGACCAGGAGAAGTTGTTTTATGCAATATTAATGAAACTCGCAAAAAAATTCAATTCCTATTCTGTGCATGAATAAAATCATGTTTGGAATGCAGAAATACACTTGTCAAGGTGTTAGAAGTGTTTTGCATGCATTTTCAAGTTGGAGCCTCAAAGCTCTGAAAACAGCGTTTCTGACCAGGAGAAGTTGTTTTATGCAATATAAATGAAACTCACTAAAAAAATCAATTCCTATTCTGTGCATGAATAAAATCATGTTTGCAATGCAGAAATACACTTGTCAAGTTGTTAGAAGTGTTTTGCATGCATTTTTAAGTTGGAGACTCAAAGCTCTGAAAACAGCATTTCTGACCAGGAGAAGAGTGGATTTTTGCAATATAAATGAAACGCACTAAAAAAATCAATTCCTATTCTGTGCATGAATAAAATAATGTTTGCAATGCAGAAATACACTTGTCAAGGTGTTAGAAGTGTTTTGCATGCATTTTTAAGTTGGAGACTCAAAGCTCTGAAAACAGCGTTTCTGCTCATGAGAAAAGTGGATTTATGCAATTTTACTGAAAATTGGACCAACATTCAAAACCTATTCTATTCATGAATAAAATCATGTTTGCAATGCATAAATACACTTGTCAATGTGTTAGAAGTGTTTTGCATGCATTTTTAAGTTGGAGACTTAAAGCTCTGAAAACAGCGTTTCTGACCAGGAGAAGTTGTTTTATGCAATATTAATGAAACTCGCAAAAAAATTCAATTCCTATTCTGTGCATGAATAAAATCATGTTTGGAATGCAGAAATACACTTGTCAAGGTGTTAGAAGTGTTTTGCATGCATTTTCAAGTTGGAGCCTCAAAGCTCTGAAAACAGCGTTTCTGACCAGGAGAAGTTGTTTTATGCAATATAAATGAAACTCACTAAAAAAATCAATTCCTATTCTGTGCATGAATAAAATCATGTTTGCAATGCAGAAATACACTTGTCAAGTTGTTAGAAGTGTTTTGCATGCATTTTTAAGTTGGAGACTCAAAGCTCTGAAAACAGCATTTCTGACCAGGAGAAGAGTGGAATTTTGCAATATAAATGAAACGCACTAAAAAAATCAATTCCTATTCTGTGCATGAATAAAATAATGTTTGCAATGCAGAAATACACTTGTCAAGGTGTTAGAAGTGTTTTGCATGCATTTTCAAGTTGGAGCCTCAAATCTCTGAAAACAGCGTTTCTGCTCAGGAGAAAAGTGGATTCATGCAATGTTACTGAAACTCGGTCCAAAATTCAAATCCTATTCTGTGCATGAATAAAATCATGTTTGCAATGCAGAAATACACTTTTCAATGTTTTAGAAGTGTTTTGCATGCATTTTCAAGTTGGAGCCTCAAAGCTCTGAAAACAGCGTTTCTGCTCATGAGAAGAGTGGATTTTTGCAATGTTACTGAAACTCGGTCCAAAATACAAATCCTTTTTTGTGCATGAATAAAATTATATTTGCAATGCAGAAATACACTTGTCAAGGTGTTAGAAGTGTTTTGCATGCATTTTCAAGTTGGAGCCTCAAAGCTCTGAAAACAGCGTTTCTGCTCAGGAGAAAAGTGGATTTATGCAATGTTACTGAACCTCGGTCCAAAATTCAAATCCTATTCTGTGCATGAATAAAATCATATTTGCTATGCAGAAATACACTTTTCAATGTGTTAGAAGTGTTTTGCATGCATTTTCAAGTTGGAGCCTCAAAGCTCTGAAAACAGCGTTTCTGCTCATGAGAAGAGTGGATTTTTGCAATGTTACTGAAACTCGGTCCAAAATACAAATCCTTTTTTGTGCATGAATAAAATCATGTTTGCAATGCAGAAATACACTTGTCAATGTGTTAGAAGTGTTTTGCATGCATTTTTAAGTTGGAGACTCAAAGCTCTGAAAACAGCGTTTCTGCTCATGAGAAAAGTGGATTTATGCAATGTTACTGAAAATAGGACCAACATTCAAAAGCTATCCTATTCATGAATAAAATCATGTTTGCAATGCAGAAATACACTTGTCAATGTGTTAGAAGTGTTTTGCATGCATTTTTAAGTTGGAGACTTAACCCTTGTGCATTGTTTCAATTTACAACCTTTCGTTATGTTTCGTGGCTGAAAACAGCCACTACTTTAAACTGCTGTAAAAATGTATCAGATAAATATTTTTTTCAAATTTTTTTGCATAAATCTATTAATCAACCTCAGTCCTGCTCAAAAATGCTAAATGTTTATAAAAAATTCAGGATTTTAAAGCTCTGAAAACAGCGTTTCTGACCAGGAGAAGTTGTTTTATGCAATGTTACTGAAACTCGGTCCAAAATTCAAATCCTATTCTGTGCATGAATAAAATCATGTTTGCAATGCAGAAATACAGTTGTCAAGGTGTTAGAAGTGTTTTGCATGCATTTTCAAGTTGGAGCCTCAAAGCTCTGAAAACAGCGTTTCTGCTCAGGAGAAAAGTGGATTTATGCAATGTTACTGAAACTCGGTCCAAAATTCAAATCCTATTCTGTGCATGAATAAAATCATGTTTGCAATGCAGAAATACACTTGTCAAGTTGTTAGAAGTGTTTTGCATGCATTTTTAAGTTGGAGACTCAACGCTCTGAAAACAGCGTTTCTGCTCAGGAGAAAAGTGGATTTATGCAATGTTACTGAAACTCGGTCCAAAATTCAAATCCTATTCTGTGCATGAATAAAAACATGTTTGCAATGCAGAAATACACTTGTCAAGTTGTTAGAGGTGTTTTGCATGCATTTTTAAGTTGGAGACTCAAAGCTCTGAAAACAGCGTTTCTGCTCAGGAGAAAAGTGGATTTATGCAATGTTACTGAAACTCGGTCCAAAATTCAAATCCTATTCTGTGCATGAATAAAATCATGTTTGCAAAGCAGAAATACACTTTTCAATGTGTTAGAAGTGTTTTGCATGCATTTTCAAGTTGGAGCCTCAAAGCTCTGAAAACAGCGTTTCTGCTCATGAGAAGAGTGGATTTTTGCAATGTTACTGAAACTCGGTCCAAAATACAAATCCTTTTTTGTGCATGAATAAAATCATGTTTGCAATGCAGAAATACACTTGTCAATGTGTTAGAAGTGTTTTGCATGCATTTTTAAGTTGGAGACTTAAAGCTCTGAAAACAGCGTTTCTGACCAGGAGAAGTTGTTTTATGCAATATTAATGAAACTCGCAAAAAAATTCAATTCCTATTCTGTGCATGAATAAAATCATGTTTGGAATGCAGAAATACACTTGTCAAGGTGTTAGAAGTGTTTTGCATGCATTTTCAAGTTGGAGCCTCAAAGCTCTGAAAACAGCTTTTCTGACCAGGAGAAGTTGTTTTATGCAATATAAATGAAACTCACTAAAAAAATCAATTCCTATTCTGTGCATGAATAAAATCATGTTTGCAATGCAGAAATACACTTGTCAAGGTGTTAGAAGTGTTTTGCATGCATTTTCAAGTTGGAGCCTCAAAGCTCTGAAAACAGCGTTTCTGCTCAGGAGAAAACTGGATTTTTGCAATGTTACTGAAACTCGGTCCAAAATTCAAATCCTATTCTGTGCATGAATAAAATCATGTTTGCAATGCAGGAATACACTTGTCACTGTTAGAAGTGTTTTGCATGCATTTTTAAGTTTTTAAGTTGGAGACTCAAAGCTCTGAAAACAGCGTTTCTGCTCAGGAGAAAAGTGGATTTATGCAATGTTACTGAAACTCGGTCCAAAATTCAAATCCTATTCTGTGCATGAATAAAATCATGTTTGCAATGCAGAAATACACTTTTCAATGTGTTAGAAGTGTTTTGCATGTATTTTTAAGTTGGAGACTCAAAGCTCTGAAAACAGCGTTTCTGACCAGGAGAAGAGTGGATTTTTGCAATGTTACTGAAACTCGGTCCAAAATACAAATCCTTTTTTGTGCATGAATAAAATCATGTTTGCAATGCAGAAATACACTTGTCAATGTGTTAGAAGTGTTTTGCATGCATTTTTAAGTTGGAGACTCAAAGCTCTGAAAACAGCGTTTCTGCTCATGAGAAAAGTGGATTTATGCAATGTTACTGAAAATTGGACCAACATTCAAAGCCTATTCTATTCATGAATAAAATCATGTTTGCAATGCAGAAATACACTTGTCAATGTGTTAGAAGTGTTTTGCATGCATTTTTAAGTTGGAGACTTAAAGCTCTGAAAACAGCGTTTCTGACCAGGAGAAGTTGTTTTATGCAATATTAATGAAACTCGCAAAAAAATTCAATTCCTATTCTGTGCATGAATAAAATCATGTTTGGAATGCAGAAATACACTTGTCAAGGTGTTAGAAGTGTTTTGCATGCATTTTCAAGTTGGAGCCTCAAAGCTCTGAAAACAGCGTTTCTGACCAGGAGAAGTTGTTTTATGCAATATAAATGAAACTCACTAAAAAAAATCAATTCCTATTCTGTATATGAATAAAATCATGTTTGCAATGCAGAAATACACTTGTCAAGTTGTTAGAAGTGTTTTGCATGCATTTTTAAGTTGGAGACTCAAAGCTCTGAAAACAGCATTTCTGACCAGGAGAAGAGTGGATTTTTGCAATATAAATGAAACTCACTAAAAAAATCAATTCCTATTCTGTGCATGAATAAAATAATGTTTGCAATGCAGAAATACACTTGTCAAGGTGTTAGAAGTGTTTTGCATGCATTTTCAAGTTGGAGCCTCAAATCTCTGAAAACAGCGTTTCTGCTCAGGAGAAAAGTGGATTTATGCAATGTTACTGAAACTCGGTCCAAAATTCAAATCCTATTCTGTGCATGAATAAAATCATGTTTGCAATGCAGAAATACACTTTTCAATGTTTTAGAAGTGTTTTGCATGCATTTTCAAGTTGGAGCCTCAAAGCTCTGAAAACAGCGTTTCTGCTCAGGAGAAAAGTGGATTTTTGCAATGTTACTGAAACTCGGTCCAAAATACAAATCCTTTTTTGTGCATGAATAAAATTATATTTGCAATGCAGAAATACACTTGTCAAGGTGTTAGAAGTGTTTTGCATGCATTTTCAAGTTGGAGCCTCAAAGCTCTGAAAACAGCGTTTCTGACCAGGAGAAGTTGTTTTATGCAATATAAATGAAACTCACTAAAAAAATCAATTCCTATTCTGTGCATGAATAAAATCATGTTTGCAATGCAGAAATACACTTGTCAAGGTCTTAGAAGTGTTTTGCATGCATTTTCAAGTTGGAGCCTCAAAGCTCTGAAAACAGCCTTTCTGCTCAGGAGAAAACTGGATTTTTGCAATGTTACTGAAACTCGGTCCAAAATTCAAATCCTATTCTGTGCATGAATAAAATCATGCTTGCAATGCAGAAATACACTTGTCAAGGTGTTAGAAGTGTTTTGCATGCATTTTCAAGTTGGAGCCTCAAAGCTCTGAAAACAGCGTTTCTGCTCAGGAGAAAAGTGGATTTATGCAATGTTACTGAAACTCGGTCCAAAATACAAATCCTTTTTTGTGCATGAATAAAATCATGTTTGCAATGCAGAAATACACTTGTCAATGTGTTAGAAGTGTTTTGCATGCATTTTTAAGTTGGAGACTCAAAGCTCTGAAAACAGCGTTTCTGACCAGGAGAAGAAAGGATTTTTGCAATGTTACTGAAACTCGGTCCAAAATACAAATCCTTTTTTGTGTATGAATAAAATCATGTTTGCAATGCAGAAATACACTTGTCAATGTGTTAGAAGTGTTTTGCATGCATTTTTAAGTTGGAGACTCAAAGCTCTGAAAACAGCGTTTCTGCTCATGAGAAAAGTGGATTTATGCAATGTTACTGAAAATTGGACCAACATTCAAAACCTATTCTATTCATGAATAAAATCATGTTTGCAATGCAGAAATACACTTGTCAATGTGTTAGAAGTGTTTTGCATGCATTTTTAAGTTGGAGACTTAAAGCTCTGAAAACAGCGTTTCTGACCAGGAGAAGTTGTTTTATGCAATATTAATGAAACTCGCAAAAAAATTCAATTCCTATTCTGTGCATGAATAAAATCATGTTTGGAATGCAGAAATACACTTGTCAAGGTTTTAGAAGTGTTTTGCATGCATTTTCAAGTTGGAGCCTCAAAGCTCTGAAAACAGCGTTTCTGACCAGGAGAAGTTGTTTTATGCAATATAAATGAAACTCACTAAAAAATCAATTCCTATTCTGTGCATGAATAAAATCATGTTTGCTATGCAGAAATACACTTGTCAAGTTGTTAGAAGTGTTTTGCATGCATTTTTAAGTTGGAGACTCAAAGCTCTGAAAACAGCGTTTCTGCTCAGGAGAAAAGTGGATTTATGCAATGTTACTGAAACTCGGTCCATAATTCAAATCCTATTCTGTGCATGAATAAAATCATGTTTGCAATGCAGAAATACACTTGTCAAGGTGTTAGAAGTGTTTTGCATGCATTTTCAAGTTGGAGCCTCAAAGCTCTGAAAACAGCGTTTCTGCTCAGGAGAAAACTGGATTTTTGCAATGTTACTGAAACTCGGTCCAAAATTCAAATCCTATTCTGTGCATGAATAAAATCATGTTTGCAATGCAGAAATACACTTGTCAATGTGTTAGAAGTGTTTTGCATGCATTTTTAAGTTGGAGACTCAAAGCTCTGAAAACAGCGTTTCTGAACAGGAGAAGTTGTTTTATGCAATGTTACTGAAACTCGGTCCAAAATTCAAATCCTATTCTGTGCATGAATAAAATCATGTTTGCAATGCAGAAATACACTTGTCAATGTGTTAGAAGTGTTTTGCATGCATTTTTAAGTTGGAGACTCAAAGCTTTGAAAACAGCGTTTCTGCTCAGGAGAAAAGTGGATTTATGCAATGTTACTGAAACTCGGTCCAACATTCAAATCCTATTCTGTGCATGAATAAAATCATGTTTGCAATGCAGAAATACACTTGTCAAGTTGTTAGAAGTGTTTTGCATGCATTTTTAAGTTGGAGACTCAAAGCTCTGAAAACAGCGTTTCTGCTCAGGAGAAAAGTGGATTCATGCAATGTTACTGAAACTCGGTCCAAAATTCAAATCCTATTCTGTGCATGAATAAAATCATGTTTGCAATGCAGAAATACACTTTTCAATGTGTTAGAAGTGTTCTGCATGCATTTTCAAGTTGGAGCCTCAAAGCTCTGAAAACAGCGTTTCTGCTCATGAGAAGAGTGGATTTTTGCAATGTTACAGAAAATATTACCAACATTCAAAACCTATTCTATTCATGAATAAAATCATGTTTGCAATGCAGAAATACACTTGTCAATGTGTTAGAAGTGTTTTGCATGCATTTTTAAGTTGGAGACTCAAAGCTCTGAAAACAGCGTTTCTGCTCATGAGAAAAGTGGATTTATGCAATGTTACAGAAAATATTACCAACATTCAAAACCTATTCTATTCATGAATAAAATCATGTTTGCAATGCAGAAATACACTTGTCAATGTGTTAGAAGTGTTTTGCATGCATTTTTAAGTTGGAGACTCAAAGCTCTGAAAACAGCGTTTCTGCTCATGAGAAAAGTGGATTTATGCAATGTTACAGAAAATATTACCAACATTCAAAACCTATTCTATTCATGAATAAAATCATGTTTGCAATGCAGAAATACACTTGTCAAGGTGTTAGAAGTGTTTTGCATGCATTTTCAAGTTGGAGCCTCAAAGCTCTGAAAACAGCGTTGCTGCTCAGGAGAAAAACTGGATTTTTGCAATGTTACTGAAACTCGGTCCAAAATTCAAATCCTATTCTGTGCATGAATAAAATCATGTTTGCAATGCAGAAATACACTTGTCAAGGTGTTAGAAGTGTTTTGCATGCATTTTCAAGTTGGAGCCTCAAAGCTCTGAAAACAGCGTTTCTGCTCAGGAGAAAAGTGGATTTATGCAATGTTACTGAAACTCGGTCCAAAATTCAAATCCTATTCTGTGCATGAATAAAATCATGTTTGCAATGCAGAAATACACTTGTCAATGTGTTAGAAGTGTTTTGCATGCATTTTTAAGTTGGAGACTTAAAGCTCTGAAAACAGCGTTTCTGACCAGGAGAAGTTGTTTTATGCAATGTTACTGAAACTCGGTCCAAAATTCAAATCCTATTCTGTGCATGAATAAAATCATGTTTGCAATGCAGAAATACACTTGTCAAGTTGTTAGAAGTGTTTTGCATGCATTTTTAAGTTGGAGCCTCAAAGCTCTGAAAACAGCGTTTCTGCTCAGGAGAAAAGTGGATTTATGCAATGTTACTGAAACTCGGTCCAAAATTCAAATCCTATTCTGTGCATGAATAAAATCATGTTTGCAATGCAGAAATACACTTGTCAAGGTGTTAGAAGTGTTTTGCATGCATTTTCAAGTTGGAGCCTCATAGCTCTGAAAACAGCGTTTCTGACCAGGAGAAGTTGTTTTATGCAATATAAATGAAACTCACTAAAAAAATCAATTCATATTCTGTGCATGAATAAAATCATGTTTGCAATGCAGAAATACACGTGTCAAGTTGTTAGAAGTGTTTTGCATGCATTTTTAAGTTGGAGACTCAAAGCTCTGAAAACAGCGTTTCTGCTCAGGAGAAAAGTGGATTTATGCAATGTTACTGAAACTCGGTCCAAAATTCAAATCCTATTCTGTGCATGAATAAAATCATGTTTGCAATGCAGAAATACACTTGTCAAGGTGTTAGAAGTGTTTTGCATGCATTTTCAAGTTGGAGCCTCAAAGCTCTGAAAACAGCGTTTCTGCTCAGGAGAAAAGTGGATTTATGCAATGTTACTGAAACTCGGTCCAAAATTCAAATCCTATTCTGTGCATGAATAAAATCATGTTTGCAATGCAGAAATACACTTGTCAAGTTGTTAGAAGTGTTTTGCATGCATTTTTAAGTTGGAGACTCAAAGCTATGAAAACAGCGTTTCTGCTCAAGAGAAAAGTGGATTTATGCAATGTTACTGAAACTCGGTCCAAAATTCAAATCCTATTCTGTGCATGAATAAAATCATGTTTGCAATGCAGAAATACACTTGTCAAGTTGTTAGAAGTGTTTTGCATGCATTTTTAGGTTGGAGACTCAAAGCTCTGAAAACAGCGTTTCTGCTCAGGAGAAAAGTGGATTTATGCAATGTTACTGAAACTCGGTCCAAAATTCAAATCCTATTCTGTGCATGAATAAAATCATGTTTGCAATGCAGAAATACACTTGTCAAGGTGTTAGAAGTGTTTTGCATGCATTTTCAAGTTGGAGCCTCAAAGCTCTGAAAACAGCCTTTCTGCTCAGGAGAAAACTGGATTTTTGCAATGTTACTGAAACTCGGTCCAAAATTCAAATCCTATTCTGTGCATGAATAAAATCATGTTTGCAATGCAGAAATACACTTGTCAATGTGTTAGAAGTGTTTTGCATGCACTTTTAAGTTGGAGACTTAAAGCTCTGAAAACAGCGTTTCTGACCAGGAGAAGTTGTTTTATGCAATGTTACTGAAACTCGGTCCAAAATTCAAATCCTATTCTGTGCATGAATAAAATCATGTTTGCAATGCAGAAATACACTTGTCAAGGTGTTAGAAGTGTTTTGCATGCATTTTCAAGTTGGAGCCTCAAAGCTCTGAAAACAGCGTTTCTGCTCAGGAGAAAAGTGGATTTATGCAATGTTACTGAAACTCGGTCCAAAATTCAAATCCTATTCTGTGCATGAATAAAATCATGTTTGCAATGCAGAAATACACTTGTCAATGTGTTAGAAGTGTTTTGCATGCATTTTTAAGTTGGAGACTTAAAGCTCTGAAAACAGCGTTTCTGACCAGGAGAAGTTGTTTTATGCAATGTTACTGAAACTCGGTCCAAAATTCAAATCCTATTCTGTGCATGAATAAAATCATGTTTGCAATGCAGAAATACACTTGTCAATGTGTTAGAAGTGTTTTGCATGCATTTTTAAGTTGGAGACTTAAAGCTCTGAAAACAGCGTTTCTGACCAGGAGAAGTTGTTTTATGCAATATTAATGAAACTCGGTCCAAAATTCAAATCCTATTCTGTGCATGAATAAAATCATGTTTGCAATGCAGAAATACACTTGTCAATGTGTTAGAAGTGTTTTGCATGCATTTTTAAGTTGGAGACTCAAAGCTCTGAAAACAGCATTTCTGCTCAGGAGAAAAGTGGATTTATGCAATGTTACTGAAACTCGGTCCAAAATTCAAATCCTATTCTGTGCATGAATAAAATCATGTTTGCAATGCAGAAATACACTTGTCAAGTTGTTAGAAGTGTTTTGCATGCATTTTTAGGTTGGAGACTCAAAGCTCTGAAAACAGCGTTTCTGCTCAGGAGAAAAGTGGATTTATGCAATGTTACTGAAACTCGGTCCAAAATTCAAATCCTATTCTGTGCATGAATAAAATCATGTTTGCAATGCAGAAATACACTTGTCAAGGTGTTAGAAGTGTTTTGCATGCATTTTCAAGTTGGAGCCTCAAAGCTCTGAAAACAGCGTTTCTGACCAGGAGAAGTTGTTTTATGCAATATAAATGAAACTCACTAAAAAAATCAATTCCTATTCTGTGCATGAATAAAATCATGTTTGCAATGCAGAAATACACTTGTCAAGGTGTTAGAAGTGTTTTGCATGCATTTTCAAGTTGGAGCCTCAAAGCTCTGAAAACAGCGTTTCTGCTCAGGAGAAAAGTGGATTTATGCAATGTTACTGAAACTCGGTCCAAAATTCAAATCCTATTCTGTGCATGAATAAAATCATGTTTGCAATGCAGAAATACACTTGTCAATGTGTTAGAAGTGTTTTGCATGCATTTTTAAGTTGGAGACTTAAAGCTCTGAAAACAGCGTTTCTGACCAGGAGAAGTTGTTTTATGCAATGTTACTGAAACTCGGTCCAAAATTCAAATCCTATTCTGTGCATGAATAAAATCATGTTTGCAATGCAGAAATACACTTGTCAATGTGTTAGAAGTGTTTTGTATGCATTTTTAAGTTGGAGACTCAAAGCTCTGAAAACAGCGTTTCTGACCAGGAGAAGTTGTTTTATGCAATATTAATGAAACTCGCAAAAAAATTCAATTCCTATTCTGTGCATGAATAAAATCATGTTTGCAATGCAGAAATACACTTGTCAAGGTGTTAGAAGTGTTTTGCATGCATTTTCAAGTTGGAGCCTCAAAGCTCTGAAAACAGCGTTTCTGCTCAGGAGAAAAGTGGATTTATGCAATGTTACTGAAACTCGGTCCAAAATTCAAATCCTATTCTGTGCATGAATAAAATCATGTTTGCAATGCAGAAATACACTTGTCAATGTGTTAGAAGTGTTTTGCATGCATTTTTAAGTTGGAGACTTAAAGCTCTGAAAACAGCGTTTCTGACCAGGAGAAGTTGTTTTATGCAATGTTACTGAAACTCGGTCCAAAATTCAAATCCTATTCTGTGCATGAATAAAATCATGTTTGCAATGCAGAAATACACTTGTCAATGTGTTAGAAGTGTTTTGCATGCATTTTTAAGTTGGAGACTTAAAGCTCTGAAAACAGCGTTTCTGACCAGGAGAAGTTGTTTTATGCAATATTAATGAAACTCGGTCCAAAATTCAAATCCTATTCTGTGCATGAATAAAATCATGTTTGCAATGCAGAAATACACTTGTCAATGTGTTAGAAGTGTTTTGCATGCATTTTTAAGTTGGAGACTCAAAGCTCTGAAAACAGCATTTCTGCTCAGGAGAAAAGTGGATTTATGCAATGTTACTGAAACTCGGTCCAAAATTCAAATCCTATTCTGTGCATGAATAAAATCATGTTTGCAATGCAGAAATACACTTGTCAAGTTGTTAGAAGTGTTTTGCATGCATTTTTAGGTTGGAGACTCAAAGCTCTGAAAACAGCGTTTCTGCTCAGGAGAAAAGTGGATTTATGCAATGTTACTGAAACTCGGTCCAAAATTCAAATCCTATTCTGTGCATGAATAAAATCATGTTTGCAATGCAGAAATACACTTGTCAAGGTGTTAGAAGTGTTTTGCATGCATTTTCAAGTTGGAGCCTCAAAGCTCTGAAAACAGCGTTTCTGACCAGGAGAAGTTGTTTTATGCAATATAAATGAAACTCACTAAAAAAATCAATTCCTATTCTGTGCATGAATAAAATCATGTTTGCAATGCAGAAATACACTTGTCAAGGTGTTAGAAGTGTTTTGCATGCATTTTCAAGTTGGAGCCTCAAAGCTCTGAAAACAGCGTTTCTGCTCAGGAGAAAAGTGGATTTATGCAATGTTACTGAAACTCGGTCCAAAATTCAAATCCTATTCTGTGCATGAATAAAATCATGTTTGCAATGCAGAAATACACTTGTCAATGTGTTAGAAGTGTTTTGCATGCATTTTTAAGTTGGAGACTTAAAGCTCTGAAAACAGCGTTTCTGACCAGGAGAAGTTGTTTTATGCAATGTTACTGAAACTCGGTCCAAAATTCAAATCCTATTCTGTGCATGAATAAAATCATGTTTGCAATGCAGAAATACACTTGTCAATGTGTTAGAAGTGTTTTGTATGCATTTTTAAGTTGGAGACTCAAAGCTCTGAAAACAGCGTTTCTGACCAGGAGAAGTTGTTTTATGCAATATTAATGAAACTCGCAAAAAAATTCAATTCCTATTCTGTGCATGAATAAAATCATGTTTGCAATGCAGAAATACACGTGTCAAGTTGTTAGAAGTGTTTTGCATGCATTTTTAAGTTGGAGACTCAAAGCTCTGAAAACAGCGTTTCTGCTCAGGAGAAAAGTGGATTTATGCAATGTTACTGAAACTCGGTCCAAAATTCAAATCCTATTCTGTGCATGAATAAAATCATGTTTGCAATGCAGAAATACACTTGTCAAGGTGTTAGAAGTGTTTTGCATGCATTTTCAAGTTGGAGCCTCAAAGCTCTGAAAACAGCGTTTCTGCTCAGGAGAAAAGTGGATTTATGCAATGTTACTGAAACTCGGTCCAAAATTCAAATCCTATTCTGTGCATGAATAAAATCATGTTTGCAATGCAGAAATACACTTGTCAAGTTGTTAGAAGTGTTTTGCATGCATTTTTAAGTTGGAGACTCAAAGCTATGAAAACAGCGTTTCTGCTCAAGAGAAAAGTGGATTTATGCAATGTTACTGAAACTCGGTCCAAAATTCAAATCCTATTCTGTGCATGAATAAAATCATGTTTGCAATGCAGAAATACACTTGTCAAGTTGTTAGAAGTGTTTTGCATGCATTTTTAGGTTGGAGACTCAAAGCTCTGAAAACAGCGTTTCTGCTCAGGAGAAAAGTGGATTTATGCAATGTTACTGAAACTCGGTCCAAAATTCAAATCCTATTCTGTGCATGAATAAAATCATGTTTGCAATGCAGAAATACACTTGTCAAGGTGTTAGAAGTGTTTTGCATGCATTTTCAAGTTGGAGCCTCAAAGCTCTGAAAACAGCCTTTCTGCTCAGGAGAAAACTGGATTTTTGCAATGTTACTGAAACTCGGTCCAAAATTCAAATCCTATTCTGTGCATGAATAAAATCATGTTTGCAATGCAGAAATACACTTGTCAATGTGTTAGAAGTGTTTTGCATGCACTTTTAAGTTGGAGACTCAAAGCTCTGAAAACAGCGTTTCTGCTCAGGAGAAAAGTGGATTTATGCAATGTTACTGAAACTCGGTCCAAAATTCAAATCCTATTCTGTGCATGAATAAAATCATGTTTGCAATGCAGAAATACACTTGTCAAGTTGTTAGAAGTGTTTTGCATGCATTTTTAAGTTGGAGACTCAAAGCTCTGAAAACAGCGTTTCTGCTCAGGAGAAAAGTGGATTTATGCAATGTTACTGAAACTCGGTCCAAAATACAAATCCTTTTTTGTGCATGAATAAAATCATGTTTGCAATGCAGAAATACACTTGTCAATGTGTTAGAAGTGTTTTGCATGCATTTTTAAGTTGGAGACTCAAAGCTCTGAAAACAGCGTTTCTGCTCATGAGAAAAGTGGATTTATGCAATGTTACTGAAAATTGGACCAACATTCAAAACCTATTCTATTCATGAATAAAATCATGTTTGCAATGCAGAAATACACTTGTCAATGTGTTAGAAGTGTTTTGCATGCATTTTTAAGTTGGAGACTTAAAGCTCTGAAAACAGCGTTTCTGACCAGGAGAAGTTGTTTTATGCAATATTAATGAAACTCGCAAAAAAATTCAATTCCTATTCTGTGCATGAATAAAATCATGTTTGGAATGCAGAAATACACTTGTCAAGGTGTTAGAAGTGTTTTGCATGCATTTTCAAGTTGGAGCCTCAAAGCTCTGAAAACAGCGTTTCTGCTCAGGAGAAAAGTGGATTTATGCAATGTTACTGAAACTCGGTCCAAAATTCAAATCCTATTCTGTGCATGAATAAAATCATGTTTGCAATGCAGAAATACACTTGTCAAGTTGTTAGAAGTGTTTTGCATGCATTTTTAAGTTGGAGACTCAAAGCTATGAAAACAGCGTTTCTGCTCAAGAGAAAAGTGGATTTATGCAATGTTACTGAAACTCGGTCCAAAATTCAAATCCTATTCTGTGCATGAATAAAATCATGTTTGCAATGCAGAAATACACTTGTCAAGTTGTTAGAAGTGTTTTGCATGCATTTTTAGGTTGGAGACTCAAAGCTCTGAAAACAGCGTTTCTGCTCAGGAGAAAAGTGGATTTATGCAATGTTACTGAAACTCGGTCCAAAATTCAAATCCTATTCTGTGCATGAATAAAATCATGTTTGCAATGCAGAAATACACTTGTCAAGGTGTTAGAAGTGTTTTGCATGCATTTTCAAGTTGGAGCCTCAAAGCTCTGAAAACAGCCTTTCTGCTCAGGAGAAAACTGGATTTTTGCAATGTTACTGAAACTCGGTCCAAAATTCAAATCCTATTCTGTGCATGAATAAAATCATGTTTGCAATGCAGAAATACACTTGTCAATGTGTTAGAAGTGTTTTGCATGCACTTTTAAGTTGGAGACTCAAAGCTCTGAAAACAGCGTTTCTGCTCAGGAGAAAAGTGGATTTATGCAATGTTACTGAAACTCGGTCCAAAATTCAAATCCTATTCTGTGCATGAATAAAATCATGTTTGCAATGCAGAAATACACTTGTCAAGTTGTTAGAAGTGTTTTGCATGCATTTTTAAGTTGGAGACTCAAAGCTCTGAAAACAGCGTTTCTGCTCAGGAGAAAAGTGGATTTATGCAATGTTACTGAAACTCGGTCCAAAATACAAATCCTTTTTTGTGCATGAATAAAATCATGTTTGCAATGCAGAAATACACTTGTCAATGTGTTAGAAGTGTTTTGCATGCATTTTTAAGTTGGAGCCTCAAAGCTCTGAAAACAGCGTTTCTGACCAGGAGAAGTTGTTTTATGCAATATAAATGAAACTCACTAAAAAAATCAATTCCTATTCTGTGCATGAATAAAATCATGTTTGCAATGCAGAAATACACTTGTCAAGGTGTTAGAAGTGTCTTGCATGCATTTTCAAGTTGGAGCCTCAAAGCTCTGAAAACAGCGTTTCTGCTCAGGAGAAAACTGGATTTTTGCAATGTTACTGAAACTCGGTCCAAAATTCAAATCCTATTCTGTGCATGAATAAAATCATGTTTGCAATGCAGAAATACACTTGTCAATGTGTTAGAAGTGTTTTGCATGCATTTTTAAGTTGGAGACTCAAAGCTCTGAAAACAGCGTTTCTGCTCAGGAGAAAACTGGATTTTTGCAATGTTACTGAAAATAGGACCAACATTCAAAACCTATTCTATTCATGAATAAAATCATGTTTGCAATGCAGAAATACACTTGTCAATGTGTTAGAAGTGTTTTGCATGCATTTTTAAGTTGGAGACTTAAAGCTCTGAAAACAGCGTTTCTGACCAGGAGAAGTTGTTTTATGCAATATTAATGAAACTCACTAAAAAAATCAATTCCAATTCTGTGCATGAATAAAATCATGTTTGCAATGCAGAAATACACTTGTCAAGGTGTTAGAAGTGTTTTGCATGCATTTTCAAGTTGGAGCCTCAAAGCTCTGAAAACAGCGTTTCTGCTCAGGAGAAAAGTGGATTTATGCAATGTTACTGAAACTCGGTCCAAAATTCAAATCCTATTCTGTGCATGAATAAAATCATGTTTGCAATGCAGAAATACACTTGTCAATGTGTTAGAAGTGTTTTGCATGCATTTTTAAGTTGGAGACTTAAAGCTCTGAAAACAGCGTTTCTGACCAGGAGAAGTTGTTTTATGCAATATTAATGAAACTCGCAAAAAAATTCAATTCCTATTCTGTGCATGAATAAAATCATGTTTGCAATGCATAAATACACTTGTCAAGTTGTTAGAAGTGTTTTGCATGCATTTTTAAGTTGGAGACTCAAAGCTCTGAAAACAGCGTTTCTGCTCAGGAGAAAAGTGGATTTATGCAATGTTACTGAAACTCGGTCCAAAATTCAAATCCTATTCTGTGCATGAATAAAATCATGTTTGCAATGCAGAAATACACTTGTCAAGGTGTTAGAAGTGTTTTGCATGCATTTTCAAGTTGGAGCCTCAAAGCTCTGAAAACAGCGTTTCTGACCAGGAGAAGTTGTTTTATGCAATATAAATGAAACTCACTAAAAAAATCAATTCCTATTCTGTGCATGAATAAAATCATGTTTGCAATGCAGAAATACACTTGTCAAGGTGTTAGAAGTGTCTTGCATGCATTTTCAAGTTGGAGCCTCAAAGCTCTGAAAACAGCGTTTCTGCTCAGGAGAAAACTGGATTTTTGCAATGTTACTGAAACTCGGTCCAAAATTCAAATCCTATTCTGTGCATGAATAAAATCATGTTTGCAATGCAGAAATACACTTGTCAATGTGTTAGAAGTGTTTTGCATGCATTTTTAAGTTGGAGACTCAAAGCTCTGAAAACAGCGTTTCTGCTCAGGAGAAAAGTGGATTTATGCAATGTTACTGAAACTCGGTCCAAAATTCAAATCCTATTCTGTGCATGAATAAAATCATGTTTGCAATGCAGAAATACACTTTTCAATGTGTTAGAAGTGTTTTGCATGTATTTTTAAGTTGGAGACTCAAAGCTCTGAAAACAGCGTTTCTGACCAGGAGAAGTTGTTTTATGCAATATTAATGAAACTCGCAAAAAAATTCAATTCCTATTCTGTGCATGAATAAAATCATGTTTGCAATGCAGAAATACACTTGTCAAGGTGTTAGAAGTGTTTTGCATGCATTTTTAAGTTGGAGACTTAAAGCTCTGAAAACAGCGTTTCTGACCAGGAGAAGTTGTTTTATGCAATGTTACTGAAACTCGGTACAAAATTCAAATCCTATTCTGTGCATGAATAAAATCATGTTTGCAATGCAGAAATACACTTGTTAATGTGTTAGAAGTGTTTTGCATGCATTTTTAAGTTGGAGACTCAAAGCTCTGAAAACAGCGTTTCTGCTCAGGAGAAAAGTGGATTTATGCAATGTTACTGAAACTCGGTCCAAAATTCAAATCCTATTCTGTGCATGAATAAAATCATGCTTGCAATGCAGAAATACACTTGTCAAGGTGTTAGAAGTGTTTTGCATGCATTTTCAAGTTGGAGCCTCAAAGCTCTGAAAACAGCGTTTCTGCTCAGGAGAAAAGTGGATTTATGCAATGTTACTGAAACTCGGTCCAAAATTCAAATCCTATTCTGTGCATGAATAAAATCATGTTTGCAATGCAGAAATACACTTGTCAAGTTGTTAGAAGTGTTTTGCATGCATTTTTAAGTTGGAGACTCAAAGCTCTGAAAACAGCGTTTCTGCTCAGGAGAAAAGTGGATTTATGCAATGTTACTGAAACTCGGTCCAAAATTCAAATCCTATTCTGTGCATGAATAAAATCATGTTTGCAATGCAGAAATACACTTTTCAATGTGTTAGAAGTGTTTTGCATGTATTTTTAAGTTGGAGACTCAAAGCTCTGAAAACAGCGTTTCTGACCAGGAGAAGTTGTTTTATGCAATATTAATGAAACTCGCAAAAAAATTCAATTCCTATTCTGTGCATGAATAAAATCATGTTTGCAATGCAGAAATACACTTGTCAAGGTGTTAGAAGTGTTTTGCATGCATTTTTAAGTTGGAGACTTAAAGCTCTGAAAACAGCGTTTCTGACCAGGAGAAGTTGTTTTATGCAATGTTACTGAAACTCGGTACAAAATTCAAATCCTATTCTGTGCATGAATAAAATCATGTTTGCAATGCAGAAATACACTTGTTAATGTGTTAGAAGTGTTTTGCATGCATTTTTAAGTTGGAGACTCAAAGCTCTGAAAACAGCGTTTCTGCTCAGGAGAAAAGTGGATTTATGCAATGTTACTGAAACTCGGTCCAAAATTCAAATCCTATTCTGTGCATGAATAAAATCATGCGTGCAATGCAGAAATACACTTGTCAAGGTGTTAGAAGTGTTTTGCATGCATTTTCAAGTTGGAGCCTCAAAGCTCTGAAAACAGCGTTTCTGCTCAGGAGAAAAGTGGATTTATGCAATGTTACTGAAACTCGGTCCAAAATTCAAATCCTATTCTGTGCATGAATAAAATCATGTTTGCAATGCAGAAATACACTTGTCAAGTTGTTAGAAGTGTTTTGCATGCATTTTTAAGTTGGAGACTCAAAGCTCTGAAAACAGCGTTTCTGCTCAGGAGAAAAGTGGATTTATGCAATGTTACTGAAACTCGGTCCAAAATTCAAATCCTATTCTGTGCATGAATAAAATCATGTTTAAAATGCAGAAATACACTTTTCAATGTGTTAGAAGTGTTTTGCATGCATTTTCAAGTTGGAGCCTCAAAGCTCTGAAAACAGCGTTTCTGCTCATGAGAAGAGTGGATTTTTGCAATGTTACTGAAACTCGGTCCAAAATACAAATCCTTTTTTGTGCATGAATAAAATCATGTTTGCAATGCAGAAATACACTTGTCAAGGTGTTAGAAGTGTTTTGCATGCATTTTCAAGTTGGAGCCTCAAAGCTCTGAAAACAGCGTTTCTGACCAGGAGAAGTTGTTTTATGCAATGTTACTGAAACTCGGTCCAAAATTCAAATCCTATTCTGTGCATGAATAAAATCATGTTTGCAATGCAGAAATACACTTGTCAATGTGTTAGAAGTGTTTTGCATGCATTTTTAAGTTGGAGACTCAAAGCTCTGAAAACAGCATTTCTGCTCAGGAGAAAAGTGGATTTATGCAATGTTACTGAAACTCGGTCCAACATTCAAATCCTATTCTGTGCATGAATAAAATCATGCTTGCAATGCAGAAATACACTTGTCAAGGTGTTAGAAGTGTTTTGCATGCATTTTTAGGTTGGAGACTCAAAGCTCTGAAAACAGCGTTTCTGCTCAGGAGAAAAGTGGATTTATGCAATGTTACTGAAACTCGGTCCAAAATTCAAATCCTATTCTGTGCATGAATAAAATCATGTTTGCAATGCAGAAATACACTTGTCAAGGTGTTAGAAGTGTTTTGCATGCATTTTCAAGTTGGAGCCTCAAAGCTCTGAAAACAGTTTTTCTGACCAGGAGAAGTTGTTTTATGCAATATAAATGAAACTCACTAAAAAAATCAATTCCTATTCTGTGCATGAATAAAATCATGTTTGCAATGCAGAAATACACTTGTCAAGGTGTTAGAAGTGTTTTGCATGCATTTTCAAGTTGGAGCCTCAAAGCTCTGAAAACAGCGTTTCTGACCAGGAGAAGTTGTTTTATGCAATATAAATGAAACTCACTAAAAAAATCAATTCCTATTCTGTGCATGAATAAAATCATGTTTGCAATGCAGAAATACACTTGTCAAGGTGTTAGAAGTGTCTTGCATGCATTTTCAAGTTGGAGCCTCAAAGCTCTGAAAACAGCGTTTCTGCTCAGGAGAAAACTGGATTTTTGCAATGTTACTGAAACTCGGTCCAAAATTCAAATCCTATTCTGTGCATGAATAAAATCATGTTTGCAATGCAGAAATACACTTGTCAATGTGTTAGAAGTGTTTTGCATGCATTTTTAAGTTGGAGACTCAAAGCTCTGAAAACAGCGTTTCTGCTCAGGAGAAAAGTGGATTTATGCAATGTTACTGAAACTCGGTCCAAAATTCAAATCCTATTCTGTGCATGAATAAAATCATGTTTGCAATGCAGAAATACACTTTTCAATGTGTTAGAAGTGTTTTGCATGTATTTTTAAGTTGGAGACTCAAAGCTCTGAAAACAGCGTTTCTGACCAGGAGAAGTTGTTTTATGCAATATTAATGAAACTCGCAAAAAAATTCAATTCCTATTCTGTGCATGAATAAAATCATGTTTGCAATGCAGAAATACACTTGTCAAGGTGTTAGAAGTGTTTTGCATGCATTTTTAAGTTGGAGACTTAAAGCTCTGAAAACAGCGTTTCTGACCAGGAGAAGTTGTTTTATGCAATGTTACTGAAACTCGGTACAAAATTCAAATCCTATTCTGTGCATGAATAAAATCATGTTTGCAATGCAGAAATACACTTGTTAATGTGTTAGAAGTGTTTTGCATGCATTTTTAAGTTGGAGACTCAAAGCTCTGAAAACAGCGTTTCTGCTCAGGAGAAAAGTGGATTTATGCAATGTTACTGAAACTCGGTCCAAAATTCAAATCCTATTCTGTGCATGAATAAAATCATGCTTGCAATGCAGAAATACACTTGTCAAGGTGTTAGAAGTGTTTTGCATGCATTTTCAAGTTGGAGCCTCAAAGCTCTGAAAACAGCGTTTCTGCTCAGGAGAAAAGTGGATTTATGCAATGTTACTGAAACTCGGTCCAAAATTCAAATCCTATTCTGTGCATGAATAAAATCATGTTTGCAATGCAGAAATACACTTGTCAAGTTGTTAGAAGTGTTTTGCATGCATTTTTAAGTTGGAGACTCAAAGCTCTGAAAACAGCGTTTCTGCTCAGGAGAAAAGTGGATTTATGCAATGTTACTGAAACTCGGTCCAAAATTCAAATCCTATTCTGTGCATGAATAAAATCATGTTTGCAATGCAGAAATACACTTTTCAATGTGTTAGAAGTGTTTTGCATGTATTTTTAAGTTGGAGACTCAAAGCTCTGAAAACAGCGTTTCTGACCAGGAGAAGTTGTTTTATGCAATATTAATGAAACTCGCAAAAAAATTCAATTCCTATTCTGTGCATGAATAAAATCATGTTTGCAATGCAGAAATACACTTGTTAATGTGTTAGAAGTGTTTTGCATGCATTTTTAAGTTGGAGACTCAAAGCTCTGAAAACAGCGTTTCTGCTCAGGAGAAAAGTGGATTTATGCAATGTTACTGAAACTCGGTCCAAAATTCAAATCCTATTCTGTGCATGAATAAAATCATGCGTGCAATGCAGAAATACACTTGTCAAGGTGTTAGAAGTGTTTTGCATGCATTTTCAAGTTGGAGCCTCAAAGCTCTGAAAACAGCGTTTCTGCTCAGGAGAAAAGTGGATTTATGCAATGTTACTGAAACTCGGTCCAAAATTCAAATCCTATTCTGTGCATGAATAAAATCATGTTTGCAATGCAGAAATACACTTGTCAAGTTGTTAGAAGTGTTTTGCATGCATTTTTAAGTTGGAGACTCAAAGCTCTGAAAACAGCGTTTCTGCTCAGGAGAAAAGTGGATTTATGCAATGTTACTGAAACTCGGTCCAAAATTCAAATCCTATTCTGTGCATGAATAAAATCATGTTTAAAATGCAGAAATACACTTTTCAATGTGTTAGAAGTGTTTTGCATGCATTTTCAAGTTGGAGCCTCAAAGCTCTGAAAACAGCGTTTCTGCTCATGAGAAGAGTGGATTTTTGCAATGTTACTGAAACTCGGTCCAAAATACAAATCCTTTTTTGTGCATGAATAAAATCATGTTTGCAATGCAGAAATACACTTGTCAAGGTGTTAGAAGTGTTTTGCATGCATTTTCAAGTTGGAGCCTCAAAGCTCTGAAAACAGCGTTTCTGACCAGGAGAAGTTGTTTTATGCAATGTTACTGAAACTCGGTCCAAAATTCAAATCCTATTCTGTGCATGAATAAAATCATGTTTGCAATGCAGAAATACACTTGTCAATGTGTTAGAAGTGTTTTGCATGCATTTTTAAGTTGGAGACTCAAAGCTCTGAAAACAGCATTTCTGCTCAGGAGAAAAGTGGATTTATGCAATGTTACTGAAACTCGGTCCAACATTCAAATCCTATTCTGTGCATGAATAAAATCATGCTTGCAATGCAGAAATACACTTGTCAAGGTGTTAGAAGTGTTTTGCATGCATTTTTAGGTTGGAGACTCAAAGCTCTGAAAACAGCGTTTCTGCTCAGGAGAAAAGTGGATTTATGCAATGTTACTGAAACTCGGTCCAAAATTCAAATCCTATTCTGTGCATGAATAAAATCATGTTTGCAATGCAGAAATACACTTGTCAAGGTGTTAGAAGTGTTTTGCATGCATTTTCAAGTTGGAGCCTCAAAGCTCTGAAAACAGTTTTTCTGACCAGGAGAAGTTGTTTTATGCAATATAAATGAAACTCACTAAAAAAATCAATTCCTATTCTGTGCATGAATAAAATCATGTTTGCAATGCAGAAATACACTTGTCAAGGTGTTAGAAGTGTTTTGCATGCATTTTCAAGTTGGAGCCTCAAAGCTCTGAAAACAGCCTTTCTGCTCAGGAGAAAACTGGATTTTTGCAATGTTACTGAAACTCGGTCCAAAATTCAAATCCTATTCTGTGCATGAATAAAATCATGTTTGCAATGCAGAAATACACTTTTCAATGTGTTAGAAGTGTTTTGCATGTATTTTTAAGTTGGAGACTCAAAGCTCTGAAAACAGCGTTTCTGACCAGGAGAAGTTGTTTTATGCAATATTAATGAAACTCGCAAAAAAATTCAATTCCTATTCTGTGCATGAATAAAATCATGTTTGCAATGCAGAAATACACTTGTCAAGGTGTCAGAAATGTTTTGCATGCATTTTTAAGTTGGAGACTTAAAGCTCTGAAAACAGCGTTTCTGACCAGGAGAAGTTGTTTTATGCAATGTTACTGAAACTCGGTCCAAAATTCAAATCCTATTCTGTGCATGAATAAAATCATGTTTGCAATGCAGAAATACACTTGTCAAGGTGTTAGAAGTGTTTTGCATGCATTTTCAAGTTGGAGCCTCAAAGCTCTGAAAACAGCGTTTCTGACCAGGAGAAGTTGTTTTATGCAATATAAATGAAACTCACTAAAAAAATCAATTCCTATTCTGTGCATGAATAAAATCATGTTTGCAATGCAGAAATACACTTGTCAAGGTGTTAGAAGTGTCTTGCATGCATTTTCAAGTTGGAGCCTCAAAGCTCTGAAAACAGCGTTTCTGCTCAGGAGAAAACTGGATTTTTGCAATGTTACTGAAACTCGGTCCAAAATTCAAATCCTATTCTGTGCATGAATAAAATCATGTTTGCAATGCAGAAATACACTTGTCAATGTGTTAGAAGTGTTTTGCATGCATTTTTAAGTTGGAGACTCAAAGCTCTGAAAACAGCGTTTCTGCTCAGGAGAAAAGTGGATTTATGCAATGTTACTGAAACTCGGTCCAAAATTCAAATCCTATTCTGTGCATGAATAAAATCATGTTTGCAATGCAGAAATACACTTTTCAATGTGTTAGAAGTGTTTTGCATGTATTTTTAAGTTGGAGACTCAAAGCTCTGAAAACAGCGTTTCTGACCAGGAGAAGTTGTTTTATGCAATATTAATGAAACTCGCAAAAAAATTCAATTCCTATTCTGTGCATGAATAAAATCATGTTTGCAATGCAGAAATACACTTGTCAAGGTGTTAGAAGTGTTTTGCATGCATTTTTAAGTTGGAGACTTAAAGCTCTGAAAACAGCGTTTCTGACCAGGAGAAGTTGTTTTATGCAATGTTACTGAAACTCGGTACAAAATTCAAATCCTATTCTGTGCATGAATAAAATCATGTTTGCAATGCAGAAATACACTTGTTAATGTGTTAGAAGTGTTTTGCATGCATTTTTAAGTTGGAGACTCAAAGCTCTGAAAACAGCGTTTCTGCTCAGGAGAAAAGTGGATTTATGCAATGTTACTGAAACTCGGTCCAAAATTCAAATCCTATTCTGTGCATGAATAAAATCATGCTTGCAATGCAGAAATACACTTGTCAAGGTGTTAGAAGTGTTTTGCATGCATTTTCAAGTTGGAGCCTCAAAGCTCTGAAAACAGCGTTTCTGCTCAGGAGAAAAGTGGATTTATGCAATGTTACTGAAACTCGGTCCAAAATTCAAATCCTATTCTGTGCATGAATAAAATCATGTTTGCAATGCAGAAATACACTTGTCAAGTTGTTAGAAGTGTTTTGCATGCATTTTTAAGTTGGAGACTCAAAGCTCTGAAAACAGCGTTTCTGCTCAGGAGAAAAGTGGATTTATGCAATGTTACTGAAACTCGGTCCAAAATTCAAATCCTATTCTGTGCATGAATAAAATCATGTTTGCAATGCAGAAATACACTTTTCAATGTGTTAGAAGTGTTTTGCATGTATTTTTAAGTTGGAGACTCAAAGCTCTGAAAACAGCGTTTCTGACCAGGAGAAGTTGTTTTATGCAATATTAATGAAACTCGCAAAAAAATTCAATTCCTATTCTGTGCATGAATAAAATCATGTTTGCAATGCAGAAATACACTTGTTAATGTGTTAGAAGTGTTTTGCATGCATTTTTAAGTTGGAGACTCAAAGCTCTGAAAACAGCGTTTCTGCTCAGGAGAAAAGTGGATTTATGCAATGTTACTGAAACTCGGTCCAAAATTCAAATCCTATTCTGTGCATGAATAAAATCATGCGTGCAATGCAGAAATACACTTGTCAAGGTGTTAGAAGTGTTTTGCATGCATTTTCAAGTTGGAGCCTCAAAGCTCTGAAAACAGCGTTTCTGCTCAGGAGAAAAGTGGATTTATGCAATGTTACTGAAACTCGGTCCAAAATTCAAATCCTATTCTGTGCATGAATAAAATCATGTTTGCAATGCAGAAATACACTTGTCAAGTTGTTAGAAGTGTTTTGCATGCATTTTTAAGTTGGAGACTCAAAGCTCTGAAAACAGCGTTTCTGCTCAGGAGAAAAGTGGATTTATGCAATGTTACTGAAACTCGGTCCAAAATTCAAATCCTATTCTGTGCATGAATAAAATCATGTTTAAAATGCAGAAATACACTTTTCAATGTGTTAGAAGTGTTTTGCATGCATTTTCAAGTTGGAGCCTCAAAGCTCTGAAAACAGCGTTTCTGCTCATGAGAAGAGTGGATTTTTGCAATGTTACTGAAACTCGGTCCAAAATACAAATCCTTTTTTGTGCATGAATAAAATCATGTTTGCAATGCAGAAATACACTTGTCAAGGTGTTAGAAGTGTTTTGCATGCATTTTCAAGTTGGAGCCTCAAAGCTCTGAAAACAGCGTTTCTGACCAGGAGAAGTTGTTTTATGCAATGTTACTGAAACTCGGTCCAAAATTCAAATCCTATTCTGTGCATGAATAAAATCATGTTTGCAATGCAGAAATACACTTGTCAATGTGTTAGAAGTGTTTTGCATGCATTTTTAAGTTGGAGACTCAAAGCTCTGAAAACAGCATTTCTGCTCAGGAGAAAAGTGGATTTATGCAATGTTACTGAAACTCGGTCCAACATTCAAATCCTATTCTGTGCATGAATAAAATCATGCTTGCAATGCAGAAATACACTTGTCAAGGTGTTAGAAGTGTTTTGCATGCATTTTTAGGTTGGAGACTCAAAGCTCTGAAAACAGCGTTTCTGCTCAGGAGAAAAGTGGATTTATGCAATGTTACTGAAACTCGGTCCAAAATTCAAATCCTATTCTGTGCATGAATAAAATCATGTTTGCAATGCAGAAATACACTTGTCAAGGTGTTAGAAGTGTTTTGCATGCATTTTCAAGTTGGAGCCTCAAAGCTCTGAAAACAGTTTTTCTGACCAGGAGAAGTTGTTTTATGCAATATAAATGAAACTCACTAAAAAAATCAATTCCTATTCTGTGCATGAATAAAATCATGTTTGCAATGCAGAAATACACTTGTCAAGGTGTTAGAAGTGTTTTGCATGCATTTTCAAGTTGGAGCCTCAAAGCTCTGAAAACAGCCTTTCTGCTCAGGAGAAAACTGGATTTTTGCAATGTTACTGAAACTCGGTCCAAAATTCAAATCCTATTCTGTGCATGAATAAAATCATGTTTGCAATGCAGAAATACACTTTTCAATGTGTTAGAAGTGTTTTGCATGTATTTTTAAGTTGGAGACTCAAAGCTCTGAAAACAGCGTTTCTGACCAGGAGAAGTTGTTTTATGCAATATTAATGAAACTCGCAAAAAAATTCAATTCCTATTCTGTGCATGAATAAAATCATGTTTGCAATGCAGAAATACACTTGTCAAGGTGTCAGAAATGTTTTGCATGCATTTTTAAGTTGGAGACTTAAAGCTCTGAAAACAGCGTTTCTGACCAGGAGAAGTTGTTTTATGCAATGTTACTGAAACTCGGTCCAAAATTCAAATCCTATTCTGTGCATGAATAAAATCATGTTTGCAATGCAGAAATACACTTGTCAAGGTGTTAGAAGTGTTTTGCATGCATTTTCAAGTTGGAGCCTCAAAGCTCTGAAAACAGCGTTTCTGACCAGGAGAAGTTGTTTTATGCAATATAAATGAAACTCACTAAAAAAATCAATTCCTATTCTGTGCATGAATAAAATCATGTTTGCAATGCAGAAATACACTTGTCAAGGTGTTAGAAGTGTCTTGCATGCATTTTCAAGTTGGAGCCTCAAAGCTCTGAAAACAGCGTTTCTGCTCAGGAGAAAACTGGATTTTTGCAATGTTACTGAAACTCGGTCCAAAATTCAAATCCTATTCTGTGCATGAATAAAATCATGTTTGCAATGCAGAAATACACTTTTCAATGTGTTAGAAGTGTTTTGCATGTATTTTTAAGTTGGAGACTCAAAGCTCTGAAAACAGCGTTTCTGACCAGGAGAAGTTGTTTTATGCAATATTAATGAAACTCGCAAAAAAATTCAATTCCTATTCTGTGCATGAATAAAATCATGTTTGCAATGCAGAAATACACTTGTCAAGGTGTTAGAAGTGTTTTGCATGCATTTTTAAGTTGGAGACTTAAAGCTCTGAAAACAGCGTTTCTGACCAGGAGAAGTTGTTTTATGCAATGTTACTGAAACTCGGTACAAAATTCAAATCCTATTCTGTGCATGAATAAAATCATGTTTGCAATGCAGAAATACACTTGTTAATGTGTTAGAAGTGTTTTGCATGCATTTTTAAGTTGGAGACTCAAAGCTCTGAAAACAGCGTTTCTGCTCAGGAGAAAAGTGGATTTATGCAATGTTACTGAAACTCGGTCCAAAATTCAAATCCTATTCTGTGCATGAATAAAATCATGCTTGCAATGCAGAAATACACTTGTCAAGGTGTTAGAAGTGTTTTGCATGCATTTTCAAGTTGGAGCCTCAAAGCTCTGAAAACAGCGTTTCTGCTCAGGAGAAAAGTGGATTTATGCAATGTTACTGAAACTCGGTCCAAAATTCAAATCCTATTCTGTGCATGAATAAAATCATGTTTGCAATGCAGAAATACACTTGTCAAGTTGTTAGAAGTGTTTTGCATGCATTTTTAAGTTGGAGACTCAAAGCTCTGAAAACAGCGTTTCTGCTCAGGAGAAAAGTGGATTTATGCAATGTTACTGAAACTCGGTCCAAAATACAAATCCTTTTTTGTGCATGAATAAAATCATGTTTGCAATGCAGAAATACACTTGTCAATGTGTTAGAAGTGTTTTGCATGCATTTTTAAGTTGGAGACTCAAAGCTCTAAAAAAAACAGCGTTTCTGACCAGGAGAAGAAAGGATTTTTGCAATGTTACTGAAACTCGGTCCAAAATACAAATCCTTTTTTGTGCATGAATAAAATCATGTTTGCAATGCAGAAATACACTTGTCAATGTGTTAGAAGTGTTTTGCATGCATTTTTAAGTTGGAGACTTAAAGCTCTGAAAACAGCGTTTCTGACCAGGAGAAGTTGTTTTATGCAATGTTACTGAAACTCGGTCCAAAATTCAAATCCTATTCTGTGCATGAATAAAATCATGTTTGCAATGCAGAAATACACTTGTCAATGTGTTAGAAGTGTTTTGCATGCATTTTTAAGTTGGAGACTCAAAGCTCTGAAAACAGCGTTTCTGACCAGGAGAAGTTGTTTTATGCAATATTAATGAAACTCGCAAAAAAATTCAATTCCTATTCTGTGCATGAATAAAATCATGTTTGCATTGCAGAAATACACTTGTCAAGTTGTTAGAAGTGTTTTGCATGCATTTTTAAGTTGGAGACTCAAAGCTCTGAAAACAGCGTTTCTGCTCAGGAGAAAAGTGGATTTATGCAATGTTACTGAAACTCGGTCCAAAATTCAAATCCTATTCTGTGCATGAATAAAATCATGTTTGCAATGCAGAAATACACTTGTCAAGGTGTTAGAAGTGTTTTGCATGCATTTTCAAGTTGGAGCCTCAAAGCTCTGAAAACAGCGTTTCTGACCAGGAGAAGTTGTTTTATGCAATATAAATGAAACTCACTAAAAAAATCAATTCCTATTCTGTGCATGAATAAAATCATGTTTGCAATGCAGAAATACACTTGTCAAGGTGTTAGAAGTGTCTTGCATGCATTTTCAAGTTGGAGCCTCAAAGCTCTGAAAACAGCGTTTCTGCTCAGGAGAAAACTGGATTTTTGCAATGTTACTGAAACTCGGTCCAAAATTCAAATCCTATTCTGTGCATGAATAAAATCATGTTTGCAATGCAGAAATACACTTGTCAATGTGTTAGAAGTGTTTTGCATGCATTTTTAAGTTGGAGACTCAAAGCTCTGAAAACAGCGTTTCTGCTCAGGAGAAAAGTGGATTTATGCAATGTTACTAAAACTCGGTCCAAAATTCAAATCCTATTCTGTGCATGAATAAAATCATGTTTGCAATGCAGAAATACACTTGTCAAGGTGTTAGAAGTGTTTTGCATGCATTTTCAAGTTGGAGCCTCAAAGCTCTGAAAACAGCGTTTCTGCTCAGGAGAAAAGTGGATTTATGCAATGTTACTGAAACTCGGTCCAAAATTCAAATCCTATTCTGTGCATGAATAAAATCATGTTTGCAATGCAGAAATACACTTGAAAAGTTGTTAGAAGTGTTTTGCATGCATTTTTAAGTTGGAGACTCAAAGCTATGAAAACAGCGTTTCTGCTCAAGAGAAAAGTGGATTTATGCAATGTTACTGAAACTCGGTCCAAAATTCAAATCCTATTCTGTGCATGAATAAAATCATGTTTGCAATGCAGAAATAAACTTGTCAAGTTGTTAGAAGTGTTTTGCATGCATTTTTAGGTTGGAGACTCAAAGCTCTGAAAACAGCGTTTCTGCTCAGGAGAAGTTGTTTTATGCAATATTAATGAAACTCGCAAAAAAATTCAATTCCTATTCTGTGCATGAATAAAATCATGTTTGCATTGCAGAAATACACTTGTCAAGTTGTTAGAAGTGTTTTGCATGCATTTTTAAGTTGGAGACTCAAAGCTCTGAAAACAGCGTTTCTGCTCAGGAGAAAAGTGGATTTATGCAATGTTACTGAAACTCGGTCCAAAATTCAAATCCTATTCTGTGCATGAATAAAATCATGTTTGCAATGCAGAAATACACTTGTCAAGGTGTTAGAAGTGTTTTGCATGCATTTTCAAGTTGGAGCCTCAAAGCTCTGAAAACAGCGTTTCTGACCAGGAGAAGTTGTTTTATGCAATATAAATGAAACTCACTAAAAAAATCAATTCCTATTCTGTGCATGAATAAAATCATGTTTGCAATGCAGAAATACACTTGTCAAGGTGTTAGAAGTGTCTTGCATGCATTTTCAAGTTGGAGCCTCAAAGCTCTGAAAACAGCGTTTCTGCTCAGGAGAAAACTGGATTTTTGCAATGTTACTGAAACTCGGTCCAAAATTCAAATCCTATTCTGTGCATGAATAAAATCATGTTTGCAATGCAGAAATACACTTGTCAATGTGTTAGAAGTGTTTTGCATGCATTTTTAAGTTGGAGACTCAAAGCTCTGAAAACAGCGTTTCTGCTCAGGAGAAAAGTGGATTTATGCAATGTTACTAAAACTCGGTCCAAAATTCAAATCCTATTCTGTGCATGAATAAAATCATGTTTGCAATGCAGAAATACACTTGTCAAGGTGTTAGAAGTGTTTTGCATGCATTTTCAAGTTGGAGCCTCAAAGCTCTGAAAACAGCGTTTCTGCTCAGGAGAAAAGTGGATTTATGCAATGTTACTGAAACTCGGTCCAAAATTCAAATCCTATTCTGTGCATGAATAAAATCATGTTTGCAATGCAGAAATACACTTGAAAAGTTGTTAGAAGTGTTTTGCATGCATTTTTAAGTTGGAGACTCAAAGCTATGAAAACAGCGTTTCTGCTCAAGAGAAAAGTGGATTTATGCAATGTTACTGAAACTCGGTCCAAAATTCAAATCCTATTCTGTGCATGAATAAAATCATGTTTGCAATGCAGAAATAAACTTGTCAAGTTGTTAGAAGTGTTTTGCATGCATTTTTAGGTTGGAGACTCAAAGCTCTGAAAACAGCGTTTCTGCTCAGGAGAAAAGTGGATTTATGCAATGTTACTGAAACTCGGTCCAAAATTCAAATCCTATTCTGTGCATGAATAAAATCATGTTTGCAATGCAGAAATACACTTGTCAAGGTGTTAGAAGTGTTTTGCATGCATTTTCAAGTTGGAGCCTCAAAGCTCTGAAAACAGCGTTTCTGACCAGGAGAAGTTGTTTTATGCAATATAAATGAAACTCACTAAAAAAATCAATTCCTATTCTGTGCATGAATAAAATCATGTTTGCAATGCAGAAATACACTTGTCAAGGTGTTAGAAGTGTTTTGCATGCATTTTCAAGTTGGAGCCTCAAAGCTCTGAAAACAGCCTTTCTGCTCAGGAGAAAATTGGATTTTTGCAATGTTACTGAAACTCGGTCCAAAATTCAAATCCTATTCTGTGCATGAATAAAATCATGTTTGCAATGCAGAAATACACTTGTCAATGTGTTAGAAGTGTTTTGCATGCACTTTTAAGTTGGAGACTCAAAGCTCTGAAAACAGCGTTTCTGCTCAGGAGAAAAGTGGATTTATGCAATGTTACTGAAACTCGGTCCAAAATTCAAATCCTATTCTGTGCATGAATAAAATCATGTTTGCAATGCAGAAATACACTTTTCAATGTGTTAGAAGTGTTTTGCATGTATTTTTAAGTTGGAGACTCAAAGCTCTGAAAACAGCGTTTCTGACCAGGAGAAGTTGTTTTATGCAATATTAATGAAACTCGCAAAAAAATTCAATTCCTATTCTGTGCATGAATAAAATCATGTTTGCAATGCAGAAATACACTTGTCAAGGTGTCAGAAATGTTTTGCATGCATTTTTAAGTTGGAGACTTAAAGCTCTGAAAACAGCGTTTCTGACCAGGAGAAGTTGTTTTATGCAATGTTACTGAAACTCGGTCCAAAATTCAAATCCTATTCTGTGCATGAATAAAATCATGTTTGCAATGCAGAAATACACTTGTCAAGGTGTTAGAAGTGTTTTGCATGCATTTTCAAGTTGGAGCCTCAAAGCTCTGAAAACAGCGTTTCTGACCAGGAGAAGTTGTTTTATGCAATATAAATGAAACTCACTAAAAAAATCAATTCCTATTCTGTGCATGAATAAAATCATGTTTGCAATGCAGAAATACACTTGTCAAGGTGTTAGAAGTGTCTTGCATGCATTTTCAAGTTGGAGCCTCAAAGCTCTGAAAACAGCGTTTCTGCTCAGGAGAAAACTGGATTTTTGCAATGTTACTGAAACTCGGTCCAAAATTCAAATCCTATTCTGTGCATGAATAAAATCATGTTTGCAATGCAGAAATACACTTGTCAATGTGTTAGAAGTGTTTTGCATGCATTTTTAAGTTGGAGACTCAAAGCTCTGAAAACAGCGTTTCTGCTCAGGAGAAAAGTGGATTTATGCAATGTTACTAAAACTCGGTCCAAAATTCAAATCCTATTCTGTGCATGAATAAAATCATGTTTGCAATGCAGAAATACACTTGTCAAGGTGTTAGAAGTGTTTTGCATGCATTTTCAAGTTGGAGCCTCAAAGCTCTGAAAACAGCGTTTCTGCTCAGGAGAAAAGTGGATTTATGCAATGTTACTGAAACTCGGTCCAAAATTCAAATCCTATTCTGTGCATGAATAAAATCATGTTTGCAATGCAGAAATACACTTGAAAAGTTGTTAGAAGTGTTTTGCATGCATTTTTAAGTTGGAGACTCAAAGCTATGAAAACAGCGTTTCTGCTCAAGAGAAAAGTGGATTTATGCAATGTTACTGAAACTCGGTCCAAAATTCAAATCCTATTCTGTGCATGAATAAAATCATGTTTGCAATGCAGAAATAAACTTGTCAAGTTGTTAGAAGTGTTTTGCATGCATTTTTAGGTTGGAGACTCAAAGCTCTGAAAACAGCGTTTCTGCTCAGGAGAAAAGTGGATTTATGCAATGTTACTGAAACTCGGTCCAAAATTCAAATCCTATTCTGTGCATGAATAAAATCATGTTTGCAATGCAGAAATACACTTGTCAAGGTGTTAGAAGTGTTTTGCATGCATTTTCAAGTTGGAGCCTCAAAGCTCTGAAAACAGCGTTTCTGACCAGGAGAAGTTGTTTTATGCAATATAAATGAAACTCACTAAAAAAATCAATTCCTATTCTGTGCATGAATAAAATCATGTTTGCAATGCAGAAATACACTTGTCAAGGTGTTAGAAGTGTTTTGCATGCATTTTCAAGTTGGAGCCTCAAAGCTCTGAAAACAGCCTTTCTGCTCAGGAGAAAATTGGATTTTTGCAATGTTACTGAAACTCGGTCCAAAATTCAAATCCTATTCTGTGCATGAATAAAATCATGTTTGCAATGCAGAAATACACTTGTCAATGTGTTAGAAGTGTTTTGCATGCACTTTTAAGTTGGAGACTCAAAGCTCTGAAAACAGCGTTTCTGCTCAGGAGAAAAGTGGATTTATGCAATGTTACTGAAACTCGGTCCAAAATTCAAATCCTATTCTGTGCATGAATAAAATCATGTTTGCAATGCAGAAATACACTTTTCAATGTGTTAGAAGTGTTTTGCATGTATTTTTAAGTTGGAGACTCAAAGCTCTGAAAACAGCGTTTCTGACCAGGAGAAGTTGTTTTATGCAATATTAATGAAACTCGCAAAAAAATTCAATTCCTATTCTGTGCATGAATAAAATCATGTTTGCAATGCAGAAATACACTTGTCAAGGTGTTAGAAATGTTTTGCATGCATTTTTAAGTTGGAGACTTAAAGCTCTGAAAACAGCGTTTCTGACCAGGAGAAGTTGTTTTATGCAATGTTACTGAAACTCGGTACAAAATTCAAATCCTATTCTGTGCATGAATAAAATCATGTTTGCAATGCAGAAATACACTTGTTAATGTGTTAGAAGTGTTTTGCATGCATTTTTAAGTTGGAGACTCAAAGCTCTGAAAACAGCGTTTCTGCTCAGGAGAAAAGTGGATTTATGCAATGTTACTGAAACTCGGTCCAAAATTCAAATCCTATTCTGTGCATGAATAAAATCATGCTTGCAATGCAGAAATACACTTGTCAAGGTGTTAGAAGTGTTTTGCATGCATTTTCAAGTTGGAGCCTCAAAGCTCTGAAAACAGCGTTTCTACTCAGGAGAAAAGTGGATTTATGCAATGTTACTGAAACTCGGTCCAAAATTCAAATCCTATTCTGTGCATGAATAAAATCATGTTTGCAATGCAGAAATACACTTGTCAAGTTGTTAGAAGTGTTTTGCATGCATTTTTAAGTTGGAGACTCAAAGCTCTGAAAACAGCGTTTCTGCTCAGGAGAAAAGTGGATTTATGCAATGTTACTGAAACTCGGTCCAAAATACAAATCCTTTTTTGTGCATGAATAAAATCATGTTTGCAATGCAGAAATACACTTGTCAATGTGTTAGAAGTGTTTTGCATGCATTTTTAAGTTGGAGACTCAAAGCTCTAAAAAAAACAGCGTTTCTGACCAGGAGAAGAAAGGATTTTTGCAATGTTACTGAAACTCGGTCCAAAATACAAATCCTTTTTTGTGCATGAATAAAATCATGTTTGCAATGCAGAAATACACTTGTCAATGTGTTAGAAGTGTTTTGCATGCATTTTTAAGTTGGAGACTCAAAGCTCTGAAAACAGCGTTCCTGCTCATGAGAAAAGTGGATTTATGCAATGTTACTGAAAATTGGACCAACATTCAAAACCTATTCTATTCATGAATAAAATCATGTTTGCAATGCAGAAATACACTTGTCAATGTGTTAGAAGTGTTTTGCATGCATTTTTAAGTTGGAGACTTAAAGCTCTGAAAACAGCGTTTCTGACCAGGAGAAGTTGTTTTATGCAATGTTACTGAAACTCGGTCCAAAATTCAAATCCTATTCTGTGCATGAATAAAATCATGTTTGCAATGCAGAAATACACTTGTCAATGTGTTAGAAGTGTTTTGCATGCATTTTTAAGTTGGAGACTCAAAGCTCTGAAAACAGCGTTTCTGACCAGGAGAAGTTGTTTTATGCAATATTAATGAAACTCGCAAAAAAATTCAATTCCTATTCTGTGCATGAATAAAATCATGTTTGCATTGCAGAAATACACTTGTCAAGTTGTTAGAAGTGTTTTGCATGCATTTTTAAGTTGGAGACTCAAAGCTCTGAAAACAGCGTTTCTGCTCAGGAGAAAAGTGGATTTATGCAATGTTACTGAAACTCGGTCCAAAATTCAAATCCTATTCTGTGCATGAATAAAATCATGTTTGCAATGCAGAAATACACTTGTCAAGGTGTTAGAAGTGGTTTGCATGCATTTTCAAGTTGGAGCCTCAAAGCTCTGAAAACAGCGTTTCTGACCAGGAGAAGTTGTTTTATGCAATATAAATGAAACTCACTAAAAAAATCAATTCCTATTCTGTGCATGAATAAAATCATGTTTGCAATGCAGAAATACACTTGTCAAGGTGTTAGAAGTGTTTTGCATGCATTTTCAAGTTGGAGCCTCAAAGCTCTGAAAACAGCCTTTCTGCTCAGGAGAAAATTGGATTTTTGCAATGTTACTGAAACTCGGTCCAAAATTCAAATCCTATTCTGTGCATGAATAAAATCATGTTTGCAATGCAGAAATACACTTGTCAATGTGTTAGAAGTGTTTTGCATGCATTTTTAAGTTGGAGACTCAAAGCTCTGAAAACAGCGTTTCTGCTCAGGAGAAAAGTGGATTTATGCAATGTTACTAAAACTCGGTCCAAAATTCAAATCCTATTCTGTGCATGAATAAAATCATGTTTGCAATGCAATAAAAAAACTTGTCAAGGTGTTAGAAGTGTTTTGCATGCATTTTCAAGTTGGAGCCTCAAAGCTCTGAAAACAGCGTTTCTGCTCAGGAGAAAAGTGGATTTATGCAATGTTACTGAAACTCGGTCCAAAATTCAAATCCTATTCTGTGCATGAATAAAATCATGTTTGCAATGCAGAAATACACTTGAAAAGTTGTTAGAAGTGTTTTGCATGCATTTTTAAGTTGGAGACTCAAAGCTATGAAAACAGCGTTTCTGCTCAAGAGAAAAGTGGATTTATGCAATGTTACTGAAACTCGGTCCAAAATTCAAATCCTATTCTGTGCATGAATAAAATCATGTTTGCAATGCAGAAATAAACTTGTCAAGTTGTTAGAAGTGTTTTGCATGCATTTTTAGGTTGGAGACTCAAAGCTCTGAAAACAGCGTTTCTGCTCAGGAGAAAAGTGGATTTATGCAATGTTACTGAAACTCGGTCCAAAATTCAAATCCTATTCTGTGCATGAATAAAATCATGTTTGCAATGCAGAAATACACTTGTCAATGTGTTAGAAGTGTTTTGCATGCATTTTTAAGTTGGAGACTCAAAGCTCTGAAAACAGCGTTCCTGCTCATGAGAAAAGTGGATTTATGCAATGTTACTGAAAATTGGACCAACATTCAAAACCTATTCTATTCATGAATAAAATCATGTTTGCAATGCAGAAATACACTTGTCAATGTGTTAGAAGTGTTTTGCATGCATTTTTAAGTTGGAGACTTAAAGCTCTGAAAACAGCGTTTCTGACCAGGAGAAGTTGTTTTATGCAATGTTACTGAAACTCGGTCCAAAATTCAAATCCTATTCTGTGCATGAATAAAATCATGTTTGCAATGCAGAAATACACTTGTCAAGGTGTCAGAAATGTTTTGCATGCATTTTTAAGTTGGAGACTTAAAGCTCTGAAAACAGCGTTTCTGACCAGGAGAAGTTGTTTTATGCAATGTTACTGAAACTCGGTCCAAAATTCAAATCCTATTCTGTGCATGAATAAAATCATGTTTGCAATGCAGAAATACACTTGTCAAGGTGTTAGAAGTGTTTTGCATGCATTTTCAAGTTGGAGCCTCAAAGCTCTGAAAACAGCGTTTCTGACCAGGAGAAGTTGTTTTATGCAATATAAATGAAACTCACTAAAAAAATCAATTCCTATTCTGTGCATGAATAAAATCATGTTTGCAATGCAGAAATACACTTGTCAAGGTGTTAGAAGTGTCTTGCATGCATTTTCAAGTTGGAGCCTCAAAGCTCTGAAAACAGCGTTTCTGCTCAGGAGAAAACTGGATTTTTGCAATGTTACTGAAACTCGGTCCAAAATTCAAATCCTATTCTGTGCATGAATAAAATCATGTTTGCAATGCAGAAATACACTTGTCAATGTGTTAGAAGTGTTTTGCATGCATTTTTAAGTTGGAGACTCAAAGCTCTGAAAACAGCGTTTCTGCTCAGGAGAAAAGTGGATTTATGCAATGTTACTGAAACTCGGTCCAAAATTCAAATCCTATTCTGTGCATGAATAAAATCATGTTTGCAATGCAGAAATACACTTTTCAATGTGTTAGAAGTGTTTTGCATGTATTTTTAAGTTGGAGACTCAAAGCTCTGAAAACAGCGTTTCTGACCAGGAGAAGTTGTTTTATGCAATATTAATGAAACTCGCAAAAAAATTCAATTCCTATTCTGTGCATGAATAAAATCATGTTTGCAATGCAGAAATACACTTGTCAAGGTGTTAGAAGTGTTTTGCATGCATTTTTAAGTTGGAGACTTAAAGCTCTGAAAACAGCGTTTCTGACCAGGAGAAGTTGTTTTATGCAATGTTACTGAAACTCGGTACAAAATTCAAATCCTATTCTGTGCATGAATAAAATCATGTTTGCAATGCAGAAATACACTTGTTAATGTGTTAGAAGTGTTTTGCATGCATTTTTAAGTTGGAGACTCAAAGCTCTGAAAACAGCGTTTCTGCTCAGGAGAAAAGTGGATTTATGCAATGTTACTGAAACTCGGTCCAAAATTCAAATCCTATTCTGTGCATGAATAAAATCATGCTTGCAATGCAGAAATACACTTGTCAAGGTGTTAGAAGTGTTTTGCATGCATTTTCAAGTTGGAGCCTCAAAGCTCTGAAAACAGCGTTTCTGCTCAGGAGAAAAGTGGATTTATGCAATGTTACTGAAACTCGGTCCAAAATTCAAATCCTATTCTGTGCATGAATAAAATCATGTTTGCAATGCAGAAATACACTTGTCAAGTTGTTAGAAGTGTTTTGCATGCATTTTTAAGTTGGAGACTCAAAGCTCTGAAAACAGCGTTTCTGCTCAGGAGAAAAGTGGATTTATGCAATGTTACTGAAACTCGGTCCAAAATACAAATCCTTTTTTGTGCATGAATAAAATCATGTTTGCAATGCAGAAATACACTTGTCAATGTGTTAGAAGTGTTTTGCATGCATTTTTAAGTTGGAGACTCAAAGCTCTAAAAAAAACAGCGTTTCTGACCAGGAGAAGAAAGGATTTTTGCAATGTTACTGAAACTCGGTCCAAAATACAAATCCTTTTTTGTGCATGAATAAAATCATGTTTGCAATGCAGAAATACACTTGTCAATGTGTTAGAAGTGTTTTGCATGCATTTTTAAGTTGGAGACTCAAAGCTCTGAAAACAGCGTTCCTGCTCATGAGAAAAGTGGATTTATGCAATGTTACTGAAAATTGGACCAACATTCAAAACCTATTCTATTCATGAATAAAATCATGTTTGCAATGCAGAAATACACTTGTCAATGTGTTAGAAGTGTTTTGCATGCATTTTTAAGTTGGAGACTTAAAGCTCTGAAAACAGCGTTTCTGACCAGGAGAAGTTGTTTTATGCAATGTTACTGAAACTCGGTCCAAAATTCAAATCCTATTCTGTGCATGAATAAAATCATGTTTGCAATGCAGAAATACACTTGTCAATGTGTTAGAAGTGTTTTGCATGCATTTTTAAGTTGGAGACTCAAAGCTCTGAAAACAGCGTTTCTGACCAGGAGAAGTTGTTTTATGCAATATTAATGAAACTCGCAAAAAAATTCAATTCCTATTCTGTGCATGAATAAAATCATGTTTGCATTGCAGAAATACACTTGTCAAGTTGTTAGAAGTGTTTTGCATGCATTTTTAAGTTGGAGACTCAAAGCTCTGAAAACAGCGTTTCTGCTCAGGAGAAAAGTGGATTTATGCAATGTTACTGAAACTCGGTCCAAAATTCAAATCCTATTCTGTGCATGAATAAAATCATGTTTGCAATGCAGAAATACACTTGTCAAGGTGTTAGAAGTGTTTTGCATGCATTTTCAAGTTGGAGCCTCAAAGCTCTGAAAACAGCGTTTCTGACCAGGAGAAGTTGTTTTATGCAATATAAATGAAACTCACTAAAAAAATCAATTCCTATTCTGTGCATGAATAAAATCATGTTTGCAATGCAGAAATACACTTGTCAAGGTGTTAGAAGTGTCTTGCATGCATTTTCAAGTTGGAGCCTCAAAGCTCTGAAAACAGCGTTTCTGCTCAGGAGAAAACTGGATTTTTGCAATGTTACTGAAACTCGGTCCAAAATTCAAATCCTATTCTGTGCATGAATAAAATCATGTTTGCAATGCAGAAATACACTTGTCAATGTGTTAGAAGTGTTTTGCATGCATTTTTAAGTTGGAGACTCAAAGCTCTGAAAACAGCGTTTCTGCTCAGGAGAAAAGTGGATTTATGCAATGTTACTAAAACTCGGTCCAAAATTCAAATCCTATTCTGTGCATGAATAAAATCATGTTTGCAATGCAGAAATACACTTGTCAAGGTGTTAGAAGTGTTTTGCATGCATTTTCAAGTTGGAGCCTCAAAGCTCTGAAAACAGCGTTTCTGCTCAGGAGAAAAGTGGATTTATGCAATGTTACTGAAACTCGGTCCAAAATTCAAATCCTATTCTGTGCATGAATAAAATCATGTTTGCAATGCAGAAATACACTTGAAAAGTTGTTAGAAGTGTTTTGCATGCATTTTTAAGTTGGAGACTCAAAGCTATGAAAACAGCGTTTCTGCTCAAGAGAAAAGTGGATTTATGCAATGTTACTGAAACTCGGTCCAAAATTCAAATCCTATTCTGTGCATGAATAAAATCATGTTTGCAATGCAGAAATAAACTTGTCAAGTTGTTAGAAGTGTTTTGCATGCATTTTTAGGTTGGAGACTCAAAGCTCTGAAAACAGCGTTTCTGCTCAGGAGAAAAGTGGATTTATGCAATGTTACTGAAACTCGGTCCAAAATTCAAATCCTATTCTGTGCATGAATAAAATCATGTTTGCAATGCAGAAATACACTTGTCAAGGTGTTAGAAGTGTTTTGCATGCATTTTCAAGTTGGAGCCTCAAAGCTCTGAAAACAGCGTTTCTGACCAGGAGAAGTTGTTTTATGCAATATAAATGAAACTCACTAAAAAAATCAATTCCTATTCTGTGCATGAATAAAATCATGTTTGCAATGCAGAAATACACTTGTCAAGGTGTTAGAAGTGTTTTGCATGCATTTTCAAGTTGGAGCCTCAAAGCTCTGAAAACAGCCTTTCTGCTCAGGAGAAAATTGGATTTTTGCAATGTTACTGAAACTCGGTCCAAAATTCAAATCCTATTCTGTGCATGAATAAAATCATGTTTGCAATGCAGAAATACACTTGTCAATGTGTTAGAAGTGTTTTGCATGCACTTTTAAGTTGGAGACTCAAAGCTCTGAAAACAGCGTTTCTGCTCAGGAGAAAAGTGGATTTATGCAATGTTACTGAAACTCGGTCCAAAATTCAAATCCTATTCTGTGCATGAATAAAATCATGTTTGCAATGCAGAAATACACTTTTCAATGTGTTAGAAGTGTTTTGCATGTATTTTTAAGTTGGAGACTCAAAGCTCTGAAAACAGCGTTTCTGACCAGGAGAAGTTGTTTTATGCAATATTAATGAAACTCGCAAAAAAATTCAATTCCTATTCTGTGCATGAATAAAATCATGTTTGCAATGCAGAAATACACTTGTCAAGGTGTTAGAAATGTTTTGCATGCATTTTTAAGTTGGAGACTTAAAGCTCTGAAAACAGCGTTTCTGACCAGGAGAAGTTGTTTTATGCAATGTTACTGAAACTCGGTACAAAATTCAAATCCTATTCTGTGCATGAATAAAATCATGTTTGCAATGCAGAAATACACTTGTTAATGTGTTAGAAGTGTTTTGCATGCATTTTTAAGTTGGAGACTCAAAGCTCTGAAAACAGCGTTTCTGCTCAGGAGAAAAGTGGATTTATGCAATGTTACTGAAACTCGGTCCAAAATTCAAATCCTATTCTGTGCATGAATAAAATCATGCTTGCAATGCAGAAATACACTTGTCAAGGTGTTAGAAGTGTTTTGCATGCATTTTCAAGTTGGAGCCTCAAAGCTCTGAAAACAGCGTTTCTGCTCAGGAGAAAAGTGGATTTATGCAATGTTACTGAAACTCGGTCCAAAATTCAAATCCTATTCTGTGCATGAATAAAATCATGTTTGCAATGCAGAAATACACTTGTCAAGTTGTTAGAAGTGTTTTGCATGCATTTTTAAGTTGGAGACTCAAAGCTCTGAAAACAGCGTTTCTGCTCAGGAGAAAAGTGGATTTATGCAATGTTACTGAAACTCGGTCCAAAATACAAATCCTTTTTTGTGCATGAATAAAATCATGTTTGCAATGCAGAAATACACTTGTCAATGTGTTAGAAGTGTTTTGCATGCATTTTTAAGTTGGAGACTCAAAGCTCTAAAAAAAACAGCGTTTCTGACCAGGAGAAGAAAGGATTTTTGCAATGTTACTGAAACTCGGTCCAAAATACAAATCCTTTTTTGTGCATGAATAAAATCATGTTTGCAATGCAGAAATACACTTGTCAATGTGTTAGAAGTGTTTTGCATGCATTTTTAAGTTGGAGACTCAAAGCTCTGAAAACAGCGTTCCTGCTCATGAGAAAAGTGGATTTATGCAATGTTACTGAAAATTGGACCAACATTCAAAACCTATTCTATTCATGAATAAAATCATGTTTGCAATGCAGAAATACACTTGTCAATGTGTTAGAAGTGTTTTGCATGCATTTTTAAGTTGGAGACTTAAAGCTCTGAAAACAGCGTTTCTGACCAGGAGAAGTTGTTTTATGCAATGTTACTGAAACTCGGTCCAAAATTCAAATCCTATTCTGTGCATGAATAAAATCATGTTTGCAATGCAGAAATACACTTGTCAATGTGTTAGAAGTGTTTTGCATGCATTTTTAAGTTGGAGACTCAAAGCTCTGAAAACAGCGTTTCTGACCAGGAGAAGTTGTTTTATGCAATATTAATGAAACTCGCAAAAAAATTCAATTCCTATTCTGTGCATGAATAAAATCATGTTTGCATTGCAGAAATACACTTGTCAAGTTGTTAGAAGTGTTTTGCATGCATTTTTAAGTTGGAGACTCAAAGCTCTGAAAACAGCGTTTCTGCTCAGGAGAAAAGTGGATTTATGCAATGTTACTGAAACTCGGTCCAAAATTCAAATCCTATTCTGTGCATGAATAAAATCATGTTTGCAATGCAGAAATACACTTGTCAAGGTGTTAGAAGTGGTTTGCATGCATTTTCAAGTTGGAGCCTCAAAGCTCTGAAAACAGCGTTTCTGACCAGGAGAAGTTGTTTTATGCAATATAAATGAAACTCACTAAAAAAATCAATTCCTATTCTGTGCATGAATAAAATCATGTTTGCAATGCAGAAATACACTTGTCAAGGTGTTAGAAGTGTTTTGCATGCATTTTCAAGTTGGAGCCTCAAAGCTCTGAAAACAGCCTTTCTGCTCAGGAGAAAATTGGATTTTTGCAATGTTACTGAAACTCGGTCCAAAATTCAAATCCTATTCTGTGCATGAATAAAATCATGTTTGCAATGCAGAAATACACTTGTCAATGTGTTAGAAGTGTTTTGCATGCATTTTTAAGTTGGAGACTCAAAGCTCTGAAAACAGCGTTTCTGCTCAGGAGAAAAGTGGATTTATGCAATGTTACTAAAACTCGGTCCAAAATTCAAATCCTATTCTGTGCATGAATAAAATCATGTTTGCAATGCAATAAAAAAACTTGTCAAGGTGTTAGAAGTGTTTTGCATGCATTTTCAAGTTGGAGCCTCAAAGCTCTGAAAACAGCGTTTCTGCTCAGGAGAAAAGTGGATTTATGCAATGTTACTGAAACTCGGTCCAAAATTCAAATCCTATTCTGTGCATGAATAAAATCATGTTTGCAATGCAGAAATACACTTGAAAAGTTGTTAGAAGTGTTTTGCATGCATTTTTAAGTTGGAGACTCAAAGCTATGAAAACAGCGTTTCTGCTCAAGAGAAAAGTGGATTTATGCAATGTTACTGAAACTCGGTCCAAAATTCAAATCCTATTCTGTGCATGAATAAAATCATGTTTGCAATGCAGAAATAAACTTGTCAAGTTGTTAGAAGTGTTTTGCATGCATTTTTAGGTTGGAGACTCAAAGCTCTGAAAACAGCGTTTCTGCTCAGGAGAAAAGTGGATTTATGCAATGTTACTGAAACTCGGTCCAAAATTCAAATCCTATTCTGTGCATGAATAAAATCATGTTTGCAATGCAGAAATACACTTGTCAAGGTGTTAGAAGTGTTTTGCATGCATTTTCAAGTTGGAGCCTCAAAGCTCTGAAAACAGCGTTTCTGACCAGGAGAAGTTGTTTTATGCAATATAAATGAAACTCACTAAAAAAATCAATTCCTATTCTGTGCATGAATAAAATCATGTTTGCAATGCAGAAATACACTTGTCAAGGTGTTAGAAGTGTTTTGCATGCATTTTCAAGTTGGAGCCTCAAAGCTCTGAAAACAGCCTTTCTGCTCAGGAGAAAATTGGATTTTTGCAATGTTACTGAAACTCGGTCCAAAATTCAAATCCTATTCTGTGCATGAATAAAATCATGTTTGCAATGCAGAAATACACTTGTCAATGTGTTAGAAGTGTTTTGCATGCACTTTTAAGTTGGAGACTCAAAGCTCTGAAAACAGCGTTTCTGCTCAGGAGAAAAGTGGATTTATGCAATGTTACTGAAACTCGGTCCAAAATTCAAATCCTATTCTGTGCATGAATAAAATCATGTTTGCAATGCAGAAATACACTTTTCAATGTGTTAGAAGTGTTTTGCATGTATTTTTAAGTTGGAGACTCAAAGCTCTGAAAACAGCGTTTCTGACCAGGAGAAGTTGTTTTATGCAATATTAATGAAACTCGCAAAAAAATTCAATTCCTATTCTGTGCATGAATAAAATCATGTTTGCAATGCAGAAATACACTTGTCAAGGTGTTAGAAATGTTTTGCATGCATTCTTAAGTTGGAGACTTAAAGCTCTGAAAACAGCGTTTCTGACCAGGAGAAGTTGTTTTATGCAATGTTACTGAAACTCGGTACAAAATTCAAATCCTATTCTGTGCATGAATAAAATCATGTTTGCAATGCAGAAATACACTTGTTAATGTGTTAGAAGTGTTTTGCATGCATTTTTAAGTTGGAGACTCAAAGCTCTGAAAACAGCGTTTCTGCTCAGGAGAAAAGTGGATTTATGCAATGTTACTGAAACTCGGTCCAAAATTCAAATCCTATTCTGTGCATGAATAAAATCATGCTTGCAATGCAGAAATACACTTGTCAAGGTGTTAGAAGTGTTTTGCATGCATTTTCAAGTTGGAGCCTCAGAGCTCTGAAAACAGCGTTTCTGCTCAGGAGAAAAGTGGATTTATGCAATGTTACTGAAACTCGGTCCAAAATTCAAATCCTATTCTCTGCATGAATAAAATCATGTTTGCAATGCAGAAATACACTTGTCAAGTTGTTAGAAGTGTTTTGCATGCATTTTTAAGTTGGAGACTCAAAGCTCTGAAAACAGCGTTTCTACTCAGGAGAAAAGTGGATTTATGCAATGTTACTGAAACTCGGTCCAAAATACAAATCCTTTTTTGTGCATGAATAAAATCATGTTTGCAATGCAGAAATACACTTGTCAATGTGTTAGAAGTGTTTTGCATGCATTTTTAAGTTGGAGACTCAAAGCTCTAAAAAAAACAGCGTTTCTGACCAGGAGAAGAAAGGATTTTTGCAATGTTACTGAAACTCGGTCCAAAATACAAATCCTTTTTTGTGCATGAATAAAATCATGTTTGCAATGCAGAAATACACTTGTCAATGTGTTAGAAGTGTTTTGCATGCATTTTTAAGTTGGAGACTCAAAGCTCTGAAAACAGCGTTCCTCCTCATGAGAAAAGTGGATTTATGCAATGTTACTGAAAATTGGACCAACATTCAAAACCTATTCTATTCATGAATAAAATCATGTTTGCAATGCAGAAATACACTTGTCAATGTGTTAGAAGTGTTTTGCATGCATTTTTAAGTTGGAGACTTAAAGCTCTGAAAACAGCGTTTCTGACATGGAGAAGTTGTTTTATGCAATGTTACTGAAACTCGGTCCAAAATTCAAATCCTATTCTGTGCATGAATAAAATCATGTTTGCAATGCAGAAATACACTTGTCAATGTGTTAGAAGTGTTTTGCATGCATTTTTAAGTTGGAGACTCAAAGCTCTGAAAACAGCGTTTCTGACCAGGAGAAGTTGTTTTATGCAATATTAATGAAACTCGCAAAAAAATTCAATTCCTATTCTGTGCATGAATAAAATCATGTTTGCAATGCAGAAATACACTTGTCAAGTTGTTAGAAGTGTTTTGCATGCATTTTTAAGTTGGAGACTCAAAGCTCTGAAAACAGCGTTTCTGCTCAGGAGAAAAGTGGATTTATGCAATGTTACTGAAACTCGGTCCAAAATTCAAATCCTATTCTGTGCATGAATAAAATCATGTTTGCAATGCAGAAATACACTTGTCAAGGTGTTAGAAGTGTTTTGCATGCATTTTCAAGTTGGAGCCTCAAAGCTCTGAAAACAGCGTTTCTGACCAGGAGAAGTTGTTTTATGCAATATAAATGAAACTCACTAAAAAAATCAATTCCTATTCTGTGCATGAATAAAATCATGTTTGCAATGCAGAAATACACTTGTCAAGGTGTTAGAAGTGTCTTGCATGCATTTTCAAGTTGGAGCCTCAAAGCTCTGAAAACAGCGTTTCTGCTCAGGAGAAAACTGGATTTTTGCAATGTTACTGAAACTCGGTCCAAAATTCAAATCCTATTCTGTGCATGAATAAAATCATGTTTGCAATGCAGAAATACACTTGTCAATGTGTTAGAAGTGTTTTGCATGCATTTTTAAGTTGGAGACTCAAAGCTCTGAAAACAGCGTTCCTGCTCATGAGAAAAGTGGATTTATGCAATGTTACTGAAAATTGGACCAACATTCAAAACCTATTCTATTCATGAATAAAATCATGTTTGCAATGCAGAAATACACTTGTCAATGTGTTAGAAGTGTTTTGCATGCATTTTTAAGTTGGAGACTTAAAGCTCTGAAAACAGCGTTTCTGACCAGGAGAAGTTGTTTTATGCAATGTTACTGAAACTCGGTCCAAAATTCAAATCCTATTCTGTGCATGAATAAAATCATGTTTGCAATGCAGAAATACACTTGTCAATGTGTTAGAAGTGTTTTGCATGCATTTTTAAGTTGGAGACTCAAAGCTCTGAAAACAGCGTTTCTGACCAGGAGAAGTTGTTTTATGCAATATTAATGAAACTCGCAAAAAAATTCAATTCCTATTCTGTGCATGAATAAAATCATGTTTGCATTGCAGAAATACACTTGTCAAGTTGTTAGAAGTGTTTTGCATGCATTTTTAAGTTGGAGACTCAAAGCTCTGAAAACAGCGTTTCTGCTCAGGAGAAAAGTGGATTTATGCAATGTTACTGAAACTCGGTCCAAAATTCAAATCCTATTCTGTGCATGAATAAAATCATGTTTGCAATGCAGAAATACACTTGTCAAGGTGTTAGAAGTGTTTTGCATGCATTTTCAAGTTGGAGCCTCAAAGCTCTGAAAACAGCGTTTCTGACCAGGAGAAGTTGTTTTATGCAATATAAATGAAACTCACTAAAAAAATCAATTCCTATTCTGTGCATGAATAAAATCATGTTTGCAATGCAGAAATACACTTGTCAAGGTGTTAGAAGTGTTTTGCATGCATTTTCAAGTTGGAGCCTCAAAGCTCTGAAAACAGCCTTTCTGCTCAGGAGAAAATTGGATTTTTGCAATGTTACTGAAACTCGGTCCAAAATTCAAATCCTATTCTGTGCATGAATAAAATCATGTTTGCAATGCAGAAATACACTTGTCAATGTGTTAGAAGTGTTTTGCATGCACTTTTAAGTTGGAGACTCAAAGCTCTGAAAACAGCGTTTCTGCTCAGGAGAAAAGTGGATTTATGCAATGTTACTGAAACTCGGTCCAAAATTCAAATCCTATTCTGTGCATGAATAAAATCATGTTTGCAATGCAGAAATACACTTTTCAATGTGTTAGAAGTGTTTTGCATGTATTTTTAAGTTGGAGACTCAAAGCTCTGAAAACAGCGTTTCTGACCAGGAGAAGTTGTTTTATGCAATATTAATGAAACTCGCAAAAAAATTCAATTCCTATTCTGTGCATGAATAAAATCATGTTTGCAATGCAGAAATACACTTGTCAAGGTGTTAGAAATGTTTTGCATGCATTTTTAAGTTGGAGACTTAAAGCTCTGAAAACAGCGTTTCTGACCAGGAGAAGTTGTTTTATGCAATGTTACTGAAACTCGGTACAAAATTCAAATCCTATTCTGTGCATGAATAAAATCATGTTTGCAATGCAGAAATACACTTGTTAATGTGTTAGAAGTGTTTTGCATGCATTTTTAAGTTGGAGACTCAAAGCTCTGAAAACAGCGTTTCTGCTCAGGAGAAAAGTGGATTTATGCAATGTTACTGAAACTCGGTCCAAAATTCAAATCCTATTCTGTGCATGAATAAAATCATGCTTGCAATGCAGAAATACACTTGTCAAGGTGTTAGAAGTGTTTTGCATGCATTTTCAAGTTGGAGCCTCAAAGCTCTGAAAACAGCGTTTCTGCTCAGGAGAAAAGTGGATTTATGCAATGTTACTGAAACTCGGTCCAAAATTCAAATCCTATTCTGTGCATGAATAAAATCATGTTTGCAATGCAGAAATACACTTGTCAAGTTGTTAGAAGTGTTTTGCATGCATTTTTAAGTTGGAGACTCAAAGCTCTGAAAACAGCGTTTCTGCTCAGGAGAAAAGTGGATTTATGCAATGTTACTGAAACTCGGTCCAAAATACAAATCCTTTTTTGTGCATGAATAAAATCATGTTTGCAATGCAGAAATACACTTGTCAATGTGTTAGAAGTGTTTTGCATGCATTTTTAAGTTGGAGACTCAAAGCTCTAAAAAAAACAGCGTTTCTGACCAGGAGAAGAAAGGATTTTTGCAATGTTACTGAAACTCGGTCCAAAATACAAATCCTTTTTTGTGCATGAATAAAATCATGTTTGCAATGCAGAAATACACTTGTCAATATGTGTTAGAAGTGTTTTGCATGCATTTTTAAGTTGGAGACTCAAAGCTCTGAAAACAGCGTTCCTGCTCATGAGAAAAGTGGATTTATGCAATGTTACTGAAAATTGGACCAACATTCAAAACCTATTCTATTCATGAATAAAATCATGTTTGCAATGCAGAAATACACTTGTCAATGTGTTAGAAGTGTTTTGCATGCATTTTTAAGTTGGAGACTTAAAGCTCTGAAAACAGCGTTTCTGACCAGGAGAAGTTGTTTTATGCAATGTTACTGAAACTCGGTCCAAAATTCAAATCCTATTCTGTGCATGAATAAAATCATGTTTGCAATGCAGAAATACACTTGTCAATGTGTTAGAAGTGTTTTGCATGCATTTTTAAGTTGGAGACTCAAAGCTCTGAAAACAGCGTTTCTGACCAGGAGAAGTTGTTTTATGCAATATTAATGAAACTCGCAAAAAAATTCAATTCCTATTCTGTGCATGAATAAAATCATGTTTGCATTGCAGAAATACACTTGTCAAGTTGTTAGAAGTGTTTTGCATGCATTTTTAAGTTGGAGACTCAAAGCTCTGAAAACAGCGTTTCTGCTCAGGAGAAAAGTGGATTTATGCAATGTTACTGAAACTCGGTCCAAAATTCAAATCCTATTCTGTGCATGAATAAAATCATGTTTGCAATGCAGAAATACACTTGTCAAGGTGTTAGAAGTGGTTTGCATGCATTTTCAAGTTGGAGCCTCAAAGCTCTGAAAACAGCGTTTCTGACCAGGAGAAGTTGTTTTATGCAATATAAATGAAACTCACTAAAAAAATCAATTCCTATTCTGTGCATGAATAAAATCATGTTTGCAATGCAGAAATACACTTGTCAAGGTGTTAGAAGTGTTTTGCATGCATTTTCAAGTTGGAGCCTCAAAGCTCTGAAAACAGCCTTTCTGCTCAGGAGAAAATTGGATTTTTGCAATGTTACTGAAACTCGGTCCAAAATTCAAATCCTATTCTGTGCATGAATAAAATCATGTTTGCAATGCAGAAATACACTTGTCAATGTGTTAGAAGTGTTTTGCATGCATTTTTAAGTTGGAGACTCAAAGCTCTGAAAACAGCGTTTCTGCTCAGGAGAAAAGTGGATTTATGCAATGTTACTAAAACTCGGTCCAAAATTCAAATCCTATTCTGTGCATGAATAAAATCATGTTTGCAATGCAATAAAAAAACTTGTCAAGGTGTTAGAAGTGTTTTGCATGCATTTTCAAGTTGGAGCCTCAAAGCTCTGAAAACAGCGTTTCTGCTCAGGAGAAAAGTGGATTTATGCAATGTTACTGAAACTCGGTCCAAAATTCAAATCCTATTCTGTGCATGAATAAAATCATGTTTGCAATGCAGAAATACACTTGAAAAGTTGTTAGAAGTGTTTTGCATGCATTTTTAAGTTGGAGACTCAAAGCTATGAAAACAGCGTTTCTGCTCAAGAGAAAAGTGGATTTATGCAATGTTACTGAAACTCGGTCCAAAATTCAAATCCTATTCTGTGCATGAATAAAATCATGTTTGCAATGCAGAAATAAACTTGTCAAGTTGTTAGAAGTGTTTTGCATGCATTTTTAGGTTGGAGACTCAAAGCTCTGAAAACAGCGTTTCTGCTCAGGAGAAAAGTGGATTTATGCAATGTTACTGAAACTCGGTCCAAAATTCAAATCCTATTCTGTGCATGAATAAAATCATGTTTGCAATGCAGAAATACACTTGTCAAGGTGTTAGAAGTGTTTTGCATGCATTTTCAAGTTGGAGCCTCAAAGCTCTGAAAACAGCGTTTCTGACCAGGAGAAGTTGTTTTATGCAATATAAATGAAACTCACTAAAAAAATCAATTCCTATTCTGTGCATGAATAAAATCATGTTTGCAATGCAGAAATACACTTGTCAAGGTGTTAGAAGTGTTTTGCATGCATTTTCAAGTTGGAGCCTCAAAGCTCTGAAAACAGCCTTTCTGCTCAGGAGAAAATTGGATTTTTGCAATGTTACTGAAACTCGGTCCAAAATTCAAATCCTATTCTGTGCATGAATAAAATCATGTTTGCAATGCAGAAATACACTTGTCAATGTGTTAGAAGTGTTTTGCATGCACTTTTAAGTTGGAGACTCAAAGCTCTGAAAACAGCGTTTCTGCTCAGGAGAAAAGTGGATTTATGCAATGTTACTGAAACTCGGTCCAAAATTCAAATCCTATTCTGTGCATGAATAAAATCATGTTTGCAATGCAGAAATACACTTTTCAATGTGTTAGAAGTGTTTTGCATGTATTTTTAAGTTGGAGACTCAAAGCTCTGAAAACAGCGTTTCTGACCAGGAGAAGTTGTTTTATGCAATATTAATGAAACTCGCAAAAAAATTCAATTCCTATTCTGTGCATGAATAAAATCATGTTTGCAATGCAGAAATACACTTGTCAAGGTGTTAGAAATGTTTTGCATGCATTCTTAAGTTGGAGACTTAAAGCTCTGAAAACAGCGTTTCTGACCAGGAGAAGTTGTTTTATGCAATGTTACTGAAACTCGGTACAAAATTCAAATCCTATTCTGTGCATGAATAAAATCATGTTTGCAATGCAGAAATACACTTGTTAATGTGTTAGAAGTGTTTTGCATGCATTTTTAAGTTGGAGACTCAAAGCTCTGAAAACAGCGTTTCTGCTCAGGAGAAAAGTGGATTTATGCAATGTTACTGAAACTCGGTCCAAAATTCAAATCCTATTCTGTGCATGAATAAAATCATGCTTGCAATGCAGAAATACACTTGTCAAGGTGTTAGAAGTGTTTTGCATGCATTTTCAAGTTGGAGCCTCAGAGCTCTGAAAACAGCGTTTCTGCTCAGGAGAAAAGTGGATTTATGCAATGTTACTGAAACTCGGTCCAAAATTCAAATCCTATTCTCTGCATGAATAAAATCATGTTTGCAATGCAGAAATACACTTGTCAAGTTGTTAGAAGTGTTTTGCATGCATTTTTAAGTTGGAGACTCAAAGCTCTGAAAACAGCGTTTCTACTCAGGAGAAAAGTGGATTTATGCAATGTTACTGAAACTCGGTCCAAAATACAAATCCTTTTTTGTGCATGAATAAAATCATGTTTGCAATGCAGAAATACACTTGTCAATGTGTTAGAAGTGTTTTGCATGCATTTTTAAGTTGGAGACTCAAAGCTCTAAAAAAAACAGCGTTTCTGACCAGGAGAAGAAAGGATTTTTGCAATGTTACTGAAACTCGGTCCAAAATACAAATCCTTTTTTGTGCATGAATAAAATCATGTTTGCAATGCAGAAATACACTTGTCAATGTGTTAGAAGTGTTTTGCATGCATTTTTAAGTTGGAGACTCAAAGCTCTGAAAACAGCGTTCCTCCTCATGAGAAAAGTGGATTTATGCAATGTTACTGAAAATTGGACCAACATTCAAAACCTATTCTATTCATGAATAAAATCATGTTTGCAATGCAGAAATACACTTGTCAATGTGTTAGAAGTGTTTTGCATGCATTTTTAAGTTGGAGACTTAAAGCTCTGAAAACAGCGTTTCTGACCAGGAGAAGTTGTTTTATGCAATGTTACTGAAACTCGGTCCAAAATTCAAATCCTATTCTGTGCATGAATAAAATCATGTTTGCAATGCAGAAATACACTTGTCAATGTGTTAGAAGTGTTTTGCATGCATTTTTAAGTTGGAGACTCAAAGCTCTGAAAACAGCGTTTCTGACCAGGAGAAGTTGTTTTATGCAATATTAATGAAACTCGCAAAAAAATTCAATTCCTATTCTGTGCATGAATAAAATCATGTTTGCAATGCAGAAATACACTTGTCAAGTTGTTAGAAGTGTTTTGCATGCATTTTTAAGTTGGAGACTCAAAGCTCTGAAAACAGCGTTTCTGCTCAGGAGAAAAGTGGATTTATGCAATGTTACTGAAACTCGGTCCAAAATTCAAATCCTATTCTGTGCATGAATAAAATCATGTTTGCAATGCAGAAATACACTTGTCAAGGTGTTAGAAGTGTTTTGCATGCATTTTCAAGTTGGAGCCTCAAAGCTCTGAAAACAGCGTTTCTGACCAGGAGAAGTTGTTTTATGCAATATAAATGAAACTCACTAAAAAAATCAATTCCTATTCTGTGCATGAATAAAATCATGTTTGCAATGCAGAAATACACTTGTCAAGGTGTTAGAAGTGTCTTGCATGCATTTTCAAGTTGGAGCCTCAAAGCTCTGAAAACAGCGTTTCTGCTCAGGAGAAAACTGGATTTTTGCAATGTTACTGAAACTCGGTCCAAAATTCAAATCCTATTCTGTGCATGAATAAAATCATGTTTGCAATGCAGAAATACACTTGTCAATGTGTTAGAAGTGTTTTGCATGCATTTTTAAGTTGGAGACTCAAAGCTCTGAAAACAGCGTTCCTGCTCATGAGAAAAGTGGATTTATGCAATGTTACTGAAAATTGGACCAACATTCAAAACCTATTCTATTCATGAATAAAATCATGTTTGCAATGCAGAAATACACTTGTCAATGTGTTAGAAGTGTTTTGCATGCATTTTTAAGTTGGAGACTTAAAGCTCTGAAAACAGCGTTTCTGACCAGGAGAAGTTGTTTTATGCAATGTTACTGAAACTCGGTCCAAAATTCAAATCCTATTCTGTGCATGAATAAAATCATGTTTGCAATGCAGAAATACACTTGTCAATGTGTTAGAAGTGTTTTGCATGCATTTTTAAGTTGGAGACTCAAAGCTCTGAAAACAGCGTTTCTGACCAGGAGAAGTTGTTTTATGCAATATTAATGAAACTCGCAAAAAAATTCAATTCCTATTCTGTGCATGAATAAAATCATGTTTGCATTGCAGAAATACACTTGTCAAGTTGTTAGAAGTGTTTTGCATGCATTTTTAAGTTGGAGACTCAAAGCTCTGAAAACAGCGTTTCTGCTCAGGAGAAAAGTGGATTTATGCAATGTTACTGAAACTCGGTCCAAAATTCAAATCCTATTCTGTGCATGAATAAAATCATGTTTGCAATGCAGAAATACACTTGTCAAGGTGTTAGAAGTGTTTTGCATGCATTTTCAAGTTGGAGCCTCAAAGCTCTGAAAACAGCGTTTCTGACCAGGAGAAGTTGTTTTATGCAATATAAATGAAACTCACTAAAAAAATCAATTCCTATTCTGTGCATGAATAAAATCATGTTTGCAATGCAGAAATACACTTGTCAAGGTGTTAGAAGTGTTTTGCATGCATTTTCAAGTTGGAGCCTCAAAGCTCTGAAAACAGCCTTTCTGCTCAGGAGAAAATTGGATTTTTGCAATGTTACTGAAACTCGGTCCAAAATTCAAATCCTATTCTGTGCATGAATAAAATCATGTTTGCAATGCAGAAATACACTTGTCAATGTGTTAGAAGTGTTTTGCATGCACTTTTAAGTTGGAGACTCAAAGCTCTGAAAACAGCGTTTCTGCTCAGGAGAAAAGTGGATTTATGCAATGTTACTGAAACTCGGTCCAAAATTCAAATCCTATTCTGTGCATGAATAAAATCATGTTTGCAATGCAGAAATACACTTTTCAATGTGTTAGAAGTGTTTTGCATGTATTTTTAAGTTGGAGACTCAAAGCTCTGAAAACAGCGTTTCTGACCAGGAGAAGTTGTTTTATGCAATATTAATGAAACTCGCAAAAAAATTCAATTCCTATTCTGTGCATGAATAAAATCATGTTTGCAATGCAGAAATACACTTGTCAAGGTGTTAGAAATGTTTTGCATGCATTTTTAAGTTGGAGACTTAAAGCTCTGAAAACAGCGTTTCTGACCAGGAGAAGTTGTTTTATGCAATGTTACTGAAACTCGGTACAAAATTCAAATCCTATTCTGTGCATGAATAAAATCATGTTTGCAATGCAGAAATACACTTGTTAATGTGTTAGAAGTGTTTTGCATGCATTTTTAAGTTGGAGACTCAAAGCTCTGAAAACAGCGTTTCTGCTCAGGAGAAAAGTGGATTTATGCAATGTTACTGAAACTCGGTCCAAAATTCAAATCCTATTCTGTGCATGAATAAAATCATGCTTGCAATGCAGAAATACACTTGTCAAGGTGTTAGAAGTGTTTTGCATGCATTTTCAAGTTGGAGCCTCAAAGCTCTGAAAACAGCGTTTCTGCTCAGGAGAAAAGTGGATTTATGCAATGTTACTGAAACTCGGTCCAAAATTCAAATCCTATTCTGTGCATGAATAAAATCATGTTTGCAATGCAGAAATACACTTGTCAAGTTGTTAGAAGTGTTTTGCATGCATTTTTAAGTTGGAGACTCAAAGCTCTGAAAACAGCGTTTCTGCTCAGGAGAAAAGTGGATTTATGCAATGTTACTGAAACTCGGTCCAAAATACAAATCCTTTTTTGTGCATGAATAAAATCATGTTTGCAATGCAGAAATACACTTGTCAATGTGTTAGAAGTGTTTTGCATGCATTTTTAAGTTGGAGACTCAAAGCTCTAAAAAAAACAGCGTTTCTGACCAGGAGAAGAAAGGATTTTTGCAATGTTACTGAAACTCGGTCCAAAATACAAATCCTTTTTTGTGCATGAATAAAATCATGTTTGCAATGCAGAAATACACTTGTCAATATGTGTTAGAAGTGTTTTGCATGCATTTTTAAGTTGGAGACTCAAAGCTCTGAAAACAGCGTTCCTGCTCATGAGAAAAGTGGATTTATGCAATGTTACTGAAAATTGGACCAACATTCAAAACCTATTCTATTCATGAATAAAATCATGTTTGCAATGCAGAAATACACTTGTCAATGTGTTAGAAGTGTTTTGCATGCATTTTTAAGTTGGAGACTTAAAGCTCTGAAAACAGCGTTTCTGACCAGGAGAAGTTGTTTTATGCAATGTTACTGAAACTCGGTCCAAAATTCAAATCCTATTCTGTGCATGAATAAAATCATGTTTGCAATGCAGAAATACACTTGTCAATGTGTTAGAAGTGTTTTGCATGCATTTTTAAGTTGGAGACTCAAAGCTCTGAAAACAGCGTTTCTGACCAGGAGAAGTTGTTTTATGCAATATTAATGAAACTCGCAAAAAAATTCAATTCCTATTCTGTGCATGAATAAAATCATGTTTGCATTGCAGAAATACACTTGTCAAGTTGTTAGAAGTGTTTTGCATGCATTTTTAAGTTGGAGACTCAAAGCTCTGAAAACAGCGTTTCTGCTCAGGAGAAAAGTGGATTTATGCAATGTTACTGAAACTCGGTCCAAAATTCAAATCCTATTCTGTGCATGAATAAAATCATGTTTGCAATGCAGAAATACACTTGTCAAGGTGTTAGAAGTGTTTTGCATGCATTTTCAAGTTGGAGCCTCAAAGCTCTGAAAACAGCGTTTCTGACCAGGAGAAGTTGTTTTATGCAATATAAATGAAACTCACTAAAAAAATCAATTCCTATTCTGTGCATGAATAAAATCATGTTTGCAATGCAGAAATACACTTGTCAAGGTGTTAGAAGTGTCTTGCATGCATTTTCAAGTTGGAGCCTCAAAGCTCTGAAAACAGCGTTTCTGCTCAGGAGAAAACTGGATTTTTGCAATGTTACTGAAACTCGGTCCAAAATTCAAATCCTATTCTGTGCATGAATAAAATCATGTTTGCAATGCAGAAATACACTTGTCAATGTGTTAGAAGTGTTTTGCATGCATTTTTAAGTTGGAGACTCAAAGCTCTGAAAACAGCGTTTCTGACCAGGAGAAGTTGTTTTATGCAATATTAATGAAACTCGCAAAAAAATTCAATTCCTATTCTGTGCATGAATAAAATCATGTTTGCATTGCAGAAATACACTTGTCAAGTTGTTAGAAGTGTTTTGCATGCATTTTTAAGTTGGAGACTCAAAGCTCTGAAAACAGCGTTTCTGCTCAGGAGAAAAGTGGATTTATGCAATGTTACTGAAACTCGGTCCAAAATTCAAATCCTATTCTGTGCATGAATAAAATCATGTTTGCAATGCAGAAATACACTTGTCAAGGTGTTAGAAGTGTTTTGCATGCATTTTCAAGTTGGAGCCTCAAAGCTCTGAAAACAGCGTTTCTGACCAGGAGAAGTTGTTTTATGCAATATAAATGAAACTCACTAAAAAAATCAATTCCTATTCTGTGCATGAATAAAATCATGTTTGCAATGCAGAAATACACTTGTCAAGGTGTTAGAAGTGTCTTGCATGCATTTTCAAGTTGGAGCCTCAAAGCTCTGAAAACAGCGTTTCTGCTCAGGAGAAAACTGGATTTTTGCAATGTTACTGAAACTCGGTCCAAAATTCAAATCCTATTCTGTGCATGAATAAAATCATGTTTGCAATGCAGAAATACACTTGTCAATGTGTTAGAAGTGTTTTGCATGCATTTTTAAGTTGGAGACTCAAAGCTCTGAAAACAGCGTTTCTGCTCAGGAGAAAAGTGGATTTATGCAATGTTACTAAAACTCGGTCCAAAATTCAAATCCTATTCTGTGCATGAATAAAATCATGTTTGCAATGCAATAAAAAAACTTGTCAAGGTGTTAGAAGTGTTTTGCATGCATTTTCAAGTTGGAGCCTCAAAGCTCTGAAAACAGCGTTTCTGCTCAGGAGAAAAGTGGATTTATGCGATGTTACTGAAACTCGGTCCAAAATTCAAATCCTATTCTGTGCATGAATAAAATCATGTTTGCAATGCAGAAATACACTTGAAAAGTTGTTAGAAGTGTTTTGCATGCATTTTTAAGTTGGAGACTCAAAGCTATGAAAACAGCGTTTCTGCTCAAGAGAAAAGTGGATTTATGCAATGTTACTGAAACTCGGTCCAAAATTCAAATCCTATTCTGTGCATGAATAAAATCATGTTTGCAATGCAGAAATAAACTTGTCAAGTTGTTAGAAGTGTTTTGCATGCATTTTTAGGTTGGAGACTCAAAGCTCTGAAAACAGCGTTTCTGCTCAGGAGAAAAGTGGATTTATGCAATGTTACTGAAACTCGGTCCAAAATTCAAATCCTATTCTGTGCATGAATAAAATCATGTTTGCAATGCAGAAATACACTTGTCAAGGTGTTAGAAGTGTTTTGCATGCATTTTCAAGTTGGAGCCTCAAAGCTCTGAAAACAGCGTTTCTGACCAGGAGAAGTTGTTTTATGCAATATAAATGAAACTCACTAAAAAAATCAATTCCTATTCTGTGCATGAATAAAATCATGTTTGCAATGCAGAAATACACTTGTCAAGGTGTTAGAAGTGTTTTGCATGCATTTTCAAGTTGGAGCCTCAAAGCTCTGAAAACAGCCTTTCTGCTCAGGAGAAAATTGGATTTTTGCAATGTTACTGAAACTCGGTCCAAAATTCAAATCCTATTCTGTGCATGAATAAAATCATGTTTGCAATGCAGAAATACACTTGTCAATGTGTTAGAAGTGTTTTGCATGCACTTTTAAGTTGGAGACTCAAAGCTCTGAAAACAGCGTTTCTGCTCAGGAGAAAAGTGGATTTATGCAATGTTACTGAAACTCGGTCCAAAATTCAAATCCTATTCTGTGCATGAATAAAATCATGTTTGCAATGCAGAAATACACTTTTCAATGTGTTAGAAGTGTTTTGCATGTATTTTTAAGTTGGAGACTCAAAGCTCTGAAAACAGCGTTTCTGACCAGGAGAAGTTGTTTTATGCAATATTAATGAAACTCGCAAAAAAATTCAATTCCTATTCTGTGCATGAATAAAATCATGTTTGCAATGCAGAAATACACTTGTCAAGGTGTTAGAAATGTTTTGCATGCATTTTTAAGTTGGAGACTTAAAGCTCTGAAAACAGCGTTTCTGACCAGGAGAAGTTGTTTTATGCAATGTTACTGAAACTCGGTACAAAATTCAAATCCTATTCTGTGCATGAATAAAATCATGTTTGCAATGCAGAAATACACTTGTTAATGTGTTAGAAGTGTTTTGCATGCATTTTTAAGTTGGAGACTCAAAGCTCTGAAAACAGCGTTTCTGCTCAGGAGAAAAGTGGATTTATGCAATGTTACTGAAACTCGGTCCAAAATTCAAATCCTATTCTGTGCATGAATAAAATCATGCTTGCAATGCAGAAATACACTTGTCAAGGTGTTAGAAGTGTTTTGCATGCATTTTCAAGTTGGAGCCTCAAAGCTCTGAAAACAGCGTTTCTGCTCAGGAGAAAAGTGGATTTATGCAATGTTACTGAAACTCGGTCCAAAATTCAAATCCTATTCTCTGCATGAATAAAATCATGTTTGCAATGCAGAAATACACTTGTCAAGTTGTTAGAAGTGTTTTGCATGCATTTTTAAGTTGGAGACTCAAAGCTCTGAAAACAGCGTTTCTACTCAGGAGAAAAGTGGATTTATGCAATGTTACTGAAACTCGGTCCAAAATACAAATCCTTTTTTGTGCATGAATAAAATCATGTTTGCAATGCAGAAATACACTTGTCAATGTGTTAGAAGTGTTTTGCATGCATTTTTAAGTTGGAGACTTAAAGCTCTGAAAACAGCGTTTCTGACCAGGAGAAGTTGTTTTATGCAATGTTACTGAAACTCGGTCCAAAATTCAAATCCTATTCTGTGCATGAATAAAATCATGTTTGCAATGCAGAAATACACTTGTCAATGTGTTAGAAGTGTTTTGCATGCATTTTTAAGTTGGAGACTCAAAGCTCTGAAAACAGCGTTTCTGACCAGGAGAAGTTGTTTTATGCAATATTAATGAAACTCGCAAAAAAATTCAATTCCTATTCTGTGCATGAATAAAATCATGTTTGCATTGCAGAAATACACTTGTCAAGTTGTTAGAAGTGTTTTGCATGCATTTTTAAGTTGGAGACTCAAAGCTCTGAAAACAGCGTTTCTGCTCAGGAGAAAAGTGGATTTATGCAATGTTACTGAAACTCGGTCCAAAATTCAAATCCTATTCTGTGCATGAATAAAATCATGTTTGCAATGCAGAAATACACTTGTCAAGGTGTTAGAAGTGTTTTGCATGCATTTTCAAGTTGGAGCCTCAAAGCTCTGAAAACAGCGTTTCTGACCAGGAGAAGTTGTTTTATGCAATATAAATGAAACTCACTAAAAAAATCAATTCCTATTCTGTGCATGAATAAAATCATGTTTGCAATGCAGAAATACACTTGTCAAGGTGTTAGAAGTGTCTTGCATGCATTTTCAAGTTGGAGCCTCAAAGCTCTGAAAACAGCGTTTCTGCTCAGGAGAAAACTGGATTTTTGCAATGTTACTGAAACTCGGTCCAAAATTCAAATCCTATTCTGTGCATGAATAAAATCATGTTTGCAATGCAGAAATACACTTGTCAATGTGTTAGAAGTGTTTTGCATGCATTTTTAAGTTGGAGACTCAAAGCTCTGAAAACAGCGTTTCTGCTCAGGAGAAAAGTGGATTTATGCAATGTTACTAAAACTCGGTCCAAAATTCAAATCCTATTCTGTGCATGAATAAAATCATGTTTGCAATGCAATAAAAAAACTTGTCAAGGTGTTAGAAGTGTTTTGCATGCATTTTCAAGTTGGAGCCTCAAAGCTCTGAAAACAGCGTTTCTGCTCAGGAGAAAAGTGGATTTATGCAATGTTACTGAAACTCGGTCCAAAATTCAAATCCTATTCTGTGCATGAATAAAATCATGTTTGCAATGCAGAAATACACTTGAAAAGTTGTTAGAAGTGTTTTGCATGCATTTTTAAGTTGGAGACTCAAAGCTATGAAAACAGCGTTTCTGCTCAAGAGAAAAGTGGATTTATGCAATGTTACTGAAACTCGGTCCAAAATTCAAATCCTATTCTGTGCATGAATAAAATCATGTTTGCAATGCAGAAATAAACTTGTCAAGTTGTTAGAAGTGTTTTGCATGCATTTTTAGGTTGGCGACTCAAAGCTCTGAAAACAGCGTTTCTGCTCAGGAGAAAAGTGGATTTATGCAATGTTACTGAAACTCGGTCCAAAATTCAAATCCTATTCTGTGCATGAATAAAATCATGTTTGCAATGCAGAAATACACTTGTCAAGGTGTTAGAAGTGTTTTGCATGCATTTTCAAGTTGGAGCCTCAAAGCTCTGAAAACAGCGTTTCTGACCAGGAGAAGTTGTTTTATGCAATATAAATGAAACTCACTAAAAAAATCAATTCCTATTCTGTGCATGAATAAAATCATGTTTGCAATGCAGAAATACACTTGTCAAGGTGTTAGAAGTGTTTTGCATGCATTTTCAAGTTGGAGCCTCAAAGCTCTGAAAACAGCCTTTCTGCTCAGGAGAAAATTGGATTTTTGCAATGTTACTGAAACTCGGTCCAAAATTCAAATCCTATTCTGTGCATGAATAAAATCATGTTTGCAATGCAGAAATACACTTGTCAAGGTGTTAGAAGTGTTTTGCATGCATTTTCAAGTTGGAGCCTCAAAGCTCTGAAAACAGCGTTTCTGCTCAGGAGAAAAGTGGATTTATGCAATGTTACTGAAACTCGGTCCAAAATTCAAATCCTATTCTCTGCATGAATAAAATCATGTTTGCAATGCAGAAATACACTTGTCAAGTTGTTAGAAGTGTTTTGCATGCATTTTTAAGTTGGAGACTCAAAGCTCTGAAAACAGCGTTTCTACTCAGGAGAAAAGTGGATTTATGCAATGTTACTGAAACTCGGTCCAAAATACAAATCCTTTTTTGTGCATGAATAAAATCATGTTTGCAATGCAGAAATACACTTGTCAATGTGTTAGAAGTGTTTTGCATGCATTTTTAAGTTGGAGACTCAAAGCTCTAAAAAAAACAGCGTTTCTGACCAGGAGAAGAAAGGATTTTTGCAATGTTACTGAAACTCGGTCCAAAATACAAATCCTTTTTTGTGCATGAATAAAATCATGTTTGCAATGCAGAAATACACTTGTCAATGTGTTAGAAGTGTTTTGCATGCATTTTTAAGTTGGAGACTCAAAGCTCTGAAAACAGCGTTCCTGCTCATGAGAAAAGTGGATTTATGCAATGTTACTGAAAATTGGACCAACATTCAAAACCTATTCTATTCATGAATAAAATCATGTTTGCAATGCAGAAATACACTTGTCAATGTGTTAGAAGTGTTTTGCATGCATTTTTAAGTTGGAAACTTAAAGCTCTGAAAACAGCGTTTCTGACCAGGAGAAGTTGTTTTATGCAATGTTACTGAAACTCGGTCCAAAATTCAAATCCTATTCTGTGCATGAATAAAATAATGTTTGCAATGCAGAAATACACTTGTCAATGTGTTAGAAGTGTTTTGCATGCATTTTTAAGTTGGAGACTCAAAGCTCTGAAAACAGCGTTTCTGACCAGGAGAAGTTGTTTTATGCAATATTAATGAAACTCGCAAAAAAATTCAATTCCTATTCTGTGCATGAATAAAATCATGTTTGCAATGCAGAAATACACTTGTCAAGTTGTTAGAAGTGTTTTGCATGCATTTTTAAGTTGGAGACTCAAAGCTCTGAAAACAGCGTTTCTGCTCAGGAGAAAAGTGGATTTATGCAATGTTACTGAAACTCGGTCCAAAATTCAAATCCTATTCTGTGCATGAATAAAATCATGTTTGCAATGCAGAAATACACTTGTCAAGGTGTTAGAAGTGTTTTGCATGCATTTTCAAGTTGGAGCCTCAAAGCTCTGAAAACAGCGTTTCTGACCAGGAGAAGTTGTTTTATGCAATATAAATGAAACTCACTAAAAAAATCAATTCCTATTCTGTGCATGAATAAAATCATGTTTGCAATGCAGAAATACACTTGTCAAGGTGTTAGAAGTGTCTTGCATGCATTTTCAAGTTGGAGCCTCAAAGCTCTGAAAACAGCGTTTCTGCTCAGGAGAAAACTGGATTTTTGCAATGTTACTGAAACTCGGTCCAAAATTCAAATCCTATTCTGTGCATGAATAAAATCATGTTTGCAATGCAGAAATACACTTGTCAATGTGTTAGAAGTGTTTTGCATGCATTTTTAAGTTGGAGACTCAAAGCTCTGAAAACAGCGTTTCTGCTCAGGAGAAAAGTGGATTTATGCAATGTTACTGAAACTCGGTCCAAAATTCAAATCCTATTCTGTGCATGAATAAAATCATGTTTGCAATGCAGAAATACACTTTTCAATGTGTTAGAAGTGTTTTGCATGTATTTTTAAGTTGGAGACTCAAAGCTCTGAAAACAGCGTTTCTGACCAGGAGAAGTTGTTTTATGCAATATTAATGAAACTCGCAAAAAAATTCAATTCCTATTCTGTGCATGAATAAAATCATGTTTGCAATGCAGAAATACACTTGTCAAGGTGTTAGAAGTGTTTTGCATGCATTTTTAAGTTGGAGACTTAAAGCTCTGAAAACAGCGTTTCTGACCAGGAGAAGTTGTTTTATGCAATGTTACTGAAACTCGGTACAAAATTCAAATCCTATTCTGTGCATGAATAAAATCATGTTTGCAATGCAGAAAAACACTTGTCAATGTGTTAGAAGTGTTTTGCATGCATTTTTAAGTTGGAGACTCAAAGCTCTGAAAACAGCGTTTCTGCTCATGAGAAAAGTGGATTTATGCAATGTTACAGAAAATATTACCAACATTCAAAACCTATTCTATTCATGAATAAAATCATGTTTGCAATGCAGAAATACACTTGTCAATGTGTTAGAAGTGTTTTGCATGCATTTTTAAGTTGGAGACTCAAAGCTCTGAAAACAGCGTTTCTGCTCATGAGAAAAGTGGATTTATGCAATGTTACTGAAAATAGGACCAACATTCAAAACCTATTCTATTCATGAATAAAATCATGTTTGCAATGCAGAAATACTCTTGTCAAGGTGTTAGAAGTGTTTTGCATGCATTTTCAAGTTGCAGCCTCAAAGCTCTGAAAACAGCGTTTCTGACCAGAAGTTGTTTTATGCAATATAAATGAAACGCACTAAAAAAATCAATTCCTATTCTGTGCATGAATAAAATCATGTTTGCAATGCAGAAATACACTTGTCAATGTGTTAGAAGTGTTTTGCATGCATTTTCAAGTTGGAGCCTCAAAGCTCTGAAAACAGCCTTTCTGCTCAGGAGAAAACTGGATTTTTGCAATGTTACTGAAACTCGGTCCAAAATTCAAATCCTATTCTGTGCATGAATAAAATCATGTTTGCAATGCAGAAATACACTTGTCAATGTGTTAGAAGTGTTTTGCATGCATTTTTAAGTTGGAGACTCAAAGCTCTGAAAACAGCGTTTCTGCTCAGGAGAAAACTGGATTTATGCAATGTTACTGAAACTCGGTCCAAAATTCAAATCCTATTCTGTGCATGAATAAAATCATGTTTGGAATGCAGAAATACACTTTTCAATGTGTTAGAAGTGTTTTGCATGTATTTTTCAGTTGGAGACTCAAAGCTCTGAAAACAGCGTTTCTGACCAGGAGAAGTTGTTTTATGCAATATTAATGAAACTCGCAAAAAAATTCAATTCCTATTCTGTGCATGAATAAAATCATGTTTGCAATGCAGAAATACATTTGTCAAGGTGTTAGAAGTGTTTTGCATGCATTTTCAAGTTGGAGCCTCAAAGCTCTGAAAACAGCGTTTCTGACCAGGAGAAGAGTGGATTTTTGCAATGTTACTGAAACTCGGTCCAAAATTCAAATCCTATTCTGTGCATGAATAAAATCATGTTTGCAATGCAGAAATACACTTGTCAATGTGTTAGAAGTGTTTTGCATGGATTTTTAAGTTGGAGACTCAAAGCTCTGAAAACAGCGTTTCTGCTCAGGAGAAAAGTGGATTTATGCAATGTTACTGAAACTCGGTCCAACATTCAAATCCTATTCTGTGCATGAATAAAATCATGCTTGCAATGCAGAAATACACTTGTCAAGGTGTTAGAAGTGTTTTGCATGCATTTTCAAGTTGGAGCCTCAAAGCTCTGAAAACAGCGTTTCTGCTCATGAGAAAAGTGGATTTATGCAATGTTACTGAAACTCGGTCCAAAATTCAAATCCTATTCTGTGCATGAATAAAATCATGTTTGCAATGCAGAAATACACTTTTCAATGTGTTAGAAGTGTTTTGCATGTATTTTTAAGTTGGAGACTCAAAGCTCTGAAAACAGCGTTTCTGACCAGGAGAAGTTGTTTTATGCAATATTAATGAAACTCGGTCCAAAATTCAAATCCTATTCTGTGCATGAATAAAATCATGTTTGCAATGCAGAAATACACTTGTCAAGGTGTTAGAAGTGTTTTGCATGCATTTTCAAGTTGGAGCCTCAAAGCTCTGAAAACAGCGTTTCTGACCAGGAGAAGTTGTTTTATGCAATATAAATGAAACTCACTAAAAAAATCAATTCCTATTCTGTGCATGAATAAAATCATGTTTGCAATGCAGAAATACACTTGTCAAGGTGTTAGAAGTGTTTTGCATGCATTTTCAAGTTGGAGCCTCAAAGCTCTGAAAACAGCGTTTCTGCTCAGGAGGAAACTGGATTTTTGCAATGTTACTGAAACCCGGTCCAAAATTCAAATCCTATTCTGTGCATGAATAAAATCATGTTTGCAATGCAGAAATACACTTGTCAATGTGTTAGAAGTGTTTTGCATGCATTTTTAAGTTGGAGACTCAAAGCTCTGAAAACAGCGTTTCTGACCAGGAGAAGTTGTTTTATGCAATGTTACTGAAACTCGGTCCAAAATTCAAATCCTATTCTGTGCATGAATAAAATCATGTTTGCAATGCAGAAATACACTTGTCAATGTGTTAGAAGTGTTTTGCATGGATTTTTAAGTTGGAGACTCAAAGCTCTGAAAACAGCGTTTCTGCTCAGGAGAAAAGTGGATTTATGCAATGTTACTGAAACTCGGTCCAACATTCAAATCCTATTCTGTGCATGAATAAAATCATGCTTGCAATGCAGAAATACACTTGTCAAGGTGTTAGAAGTGTTTTGCATGCATTTTCAAGTTGGAGCCTCAAAGCTCTGAAAACAGCGTTTCTGCTCAGGAGAAAAGTGGATTTATGCAATGTTACTGAAACTCGGTCCAAAATTCAAATCCTATTCTGTGCATGAATAAAATCATGTTTGCAATGCAGAAATACACTTGTCAAGTTGTTAGAAGTGTTTTGCATGCATTTTTAAGTTGGAGACTCAAAGCTCTGAAAACAGCGTTTCTGCTCAGGAGAAAAGTGGATTTATGCAATGTTACTGAAACTCGGTCCAAAATTCAAATCCTATTCTGTGCATGAATAAAATCATGTTTGCAATGCAGAAATACACTTGTCAAGGTGTTAGAAGTGTTTTGCATGCATTTTCAAGTTGGAGCCTCAAAGCTCTGAAAACAGCGTTTCTGACCAGGAGAAGTTGTTTTATGCAATATAAATGAAACTCACTAAAAAAATCAATTCCTATTCTGTGCATGAATAAAATCATGTTTGCAATGCAGAAATACACTTGTCAAGGTGTTAGAAGTGTTTTGCATGCATTTTCAAGTTGGAGCCTCAAAGCTCTGAAAACAGCCTTTCTGCTCAGGAGAAAACTGGATTTTTGCAATGTTACTGAAACTCGGTCCAAAATTCAAATCCTATTCTGTGCATGAATAAAATCATGTTTGCAATGCAGAAATACACTTGTCAATGTGTTAGAAGTGTTTTGCATGCATTTTTAAGTTGGAGACTCAAAGCTCTGAAAACAGCGTTTCTGCTCAGGAGAAAACTGGATTTATGCAATGTTACTGAAACTCGGTCCAAAATTCAAATCCTATTCTGTGCATGAATAAAATCATGTTTGGAATGCAGAAATACACTTTTCAATGTGTTAGAAGTGTTTTGCATGTATTTTTCAGTTGGAGACTCAAAGCTCTGAAAACAGCGTTTCTGACCAGGAGAAGTTGTTTTATGCAATATTAATGAAACTCGCAAAAAAATTCAATTCCTATTCTGTGCATGAATAAAATCATGTTTGCAATGCAGAAATACATTTGTCAAGGTGTTAGAAGTGTTTTGCATGCATTTTCAAGTTGGAGCCTCAAAGCTCTGAAAACAGCGTTTCTGACCAGGAGAAGAGTGGATTTTTGCAATGTTACTGAAACTCGGTCCAAAATACAAATCCTTTTTTGTGCATGAATAAAATCATGTTTGCAATGCAGAAATACACTTGTCAATGTGTTAGAAGTGTTTTGCATGCATTTTTAAGTTGGAGACTCAAAGCTCTGAAAACAGCGTTTCTGCTCATGAGAAAAGTGGATTTATGCAATGTTACAGAAAATATTACCAACATTCAAAACCTATTCTATTCATGAATAAAATCATGTTTGCAATGCAGAAATACACTTGTCAATGTGTTAGAAGTGTTTTGCATGCATTTTTAAGTTGGAGACTCAAAGCTCTGAAAACAGCGTTTCTGCTCATGAGAAAAGTGGATTTATGCAATGTTACTGAAAATAGGACCAACATTCAAAACCTATTCTATTCATGAATAAAATCATGTTTGCAATGCAGAAATACACTTGTCAATGTGTTAGAAGTGTTTTGCATGCATTTTTAAGTTGGAGACTTAAAGCTCTGAAAACAGCGTTTCTGACCAGGAGAAGTTGTTTTATGCAATATTAATAAAACTCGCAAAAAAATTCAATTCCTATTCTGTGCATGAATAAAATCATGTTTGGAATGCAGAAATACTCTTGTCAAGGTGTTAGAAGTGTTTTGCATGCATTTTCAAGTTGGAGCCTCAAAGCTCTGAAAACAGCGTTTCTGACCAGAAGTTGTTTTATGCAATATAAATGAAACTCACTAAAAAAATCAATTCCTATTCTGTGCATGAATAAAATCATGTTTGCAATGCAGAAATACACTTGTCAAGTTGTTAGAAGTGTTTTGCATGCATTTTTAGGCTGGAGACTCAAAGCTCTGAAAACAGCGTTTCTGCTCAGGAGAAAAGTGGATTTATGCAATGTTACTGAAACTCGGTCCAAAATTCAAATCCTATTCTGTGCATGAATAAAATCATGTTTGCAATGCGGAAATACACTTGTCAAGGTGTTAGAAGTGTTTTGCATGCATTTTCAAGTTGGAGCCTCAAAGCTCTGAAAACAGCGTTTCTGACCAGGAGAAGTTGTTTTATGCAATATAAATGAAACTCACTAAAAAAATCAATTCCTATTCTGTGCATGAATAAAATCATGTTTGCAATGCAGAAATACACTTGTCAAGGTGTTAGAAGTGTTTTGCATGCATTTTCAAGTTGGAGCCTCAAAGCTCTGAAAACAGCGTTTCTGCTCAGGAGAAAAGTGGATTTTTGCAATGTTACTGAAACCCGGTCCAAAATTCAAATCCTATTCTGTGCATGAATAAAATCATGTTTGCAATGCAGAAATACACTTGTCAATGTGTTAGAAGTGTTTTGCATGCATTTTTAAGTTGGAGACTCAAAGCTCTGAAAACAGCGTTTCTGACCAGGAGAAGTTGTTTTATGCAATGTTACTGAAACTCGGTCCAAAATTCAAATCCTATTCTGTGCATGAATAAAATCATGTTTGCAATGCAGAAATACACTTGTCAATGTGTTAGAAGTGTTTTGCATGGATTTTTAAGTTGGAGACTCAAAGCTCTGAAAACAGCGTTTCTGCTCAGGAGAAAAGTGGATTTATGCAATGTTACTGAAACTCGGTCCAACATTCAAATCCTATTCTGTGCATGAATAAAATCATGCTTGCAATGCAGAAATACACTTGTCAAGGTGTTAGAAGTGTTTTGCATGCATTTTCAAGTTGGAGCCTCAAAGCTCTGAAAACAGCGTTTCTGCTCATGAGAAAAGTGGATTTATGCAATGTTACTGAAACTCGGTCCAAAATTCAAATCCTATTCTGTGCATGAATAAAATCATGTTTGCAATGCAGAAATACACTTTTCAATGTGTTAGAAGTGTTTTGCATGTATTTTTAAGTTGGAGACTCAAAGCTCTGAAAACAGCGTTTCTGACCAGGAGAAGTTGTTTTATGCAATATTAATGAAACTCGGTCCAAAATTCAAATCCTATTCTGTGCATGAATAAAATCATGTTTGCAATGCAGAAATACACTTGTCAAGGTGTTAGAAGTGTTTTGCATGCATTTTCAAGTTGGAGCCTCAAAGCTCTGAAAACAGCGTTTCTGACCAGGAGAAGTTGTTTTATGCAATATAAATGAAACTCACTAAAAAAATCAATTCCTATTCTGTGCATGAATAAAATCATGTTTGCAATGCAGAAATACACTTGTCAAGGTGTTAGAAGTGTTTTGCATGCATTTTCAAGTTGGAGCCTCAAAGCTCTGAAAACAGCGTTTCTGCTCAGGAGGAAACTGGATTTTTGCAATGTTACTGAAACCCGGTCCAAAATTCAAATCCTATTCTGTGCATGAATAAAATCATGTTTGCAATGCAGAAATACACTTGTCAATGTGTTAGAAGTGTTTTGCATGCATTTTTAACTTGGAGACTCAAAGCTCTGAAAACAGCGTTTCTGACCAGGAGAAGTTGTTTTATGCAATGTTACTGAAACTCGGTCCAAAATTCAAATCCTATTCTGTGCATGAATAAAATCATGTTTGCAATGCAGAAATACACTTGTCAATGTGTTAGAAGTGTTTTGCATGGATTTTTAAGTTGGAGACTCAAAGCTCTGAAAACAGCGTTTCTGCTCAGGAGAAAAGTGGATTTATGCAATGTTACTGAAACTCGGTCCAACATTCAAATCCTATTCTGTGCATGAATAAAATCATGCTTGCAATGCAGAAATACACTTGTCAAGGTGTTAGAAGTGTTTTGCATGCATTTTCAAGTTGGAGCCTCAAAGCTCTGAAAACAGCGTTTCTGCTCAGGAGAAAAGTGGATTTATGCAATGTTACTGAAACTCGGTCCAAAATTCAAATCCTATTCTGTGCATGAATAAAATCATGTTTGCAATGCAGAAATACACTTGTCAAGTTGTTAGAAGTGTTTTGCATGCATTTTTAAGTTGGAGACTCAAAGCTCTGAAAACAGCGTTTCTGCTCAGGAGAAAAGTGGATTTATGCAATGTTACTGAAACTCGGTCCAAAATTCAAATCCTATTCTGTGCATGAATAAAATCATGTTTGCAATGCAGAAATACACTTGTCAAGGTGTTAGAAGTGTTTTGCATGCATTTTCAAGTTGGAGCCTCAAAGCTCTGAAAACAGCGTTTCTGACCAGGAGAAGTTGTTTTATGCAATATAAATGAAACTCACTAAAAAAATCAATTCCTATTCTGTGCATGAATAAAATCATGTTTGCAATGCAGAAATACACTTGTCAAGGTGTTAGAAGTGTTTTGCATGCATTTTCAAGTTGGAGCCTCAAAGCTCTGAAAACAGCCTTTCTGCTCAGGAGAAAACTGGATTTTTGCAATGTTACTGAAACTCGGTCCAAAATTCAAATCCTATTCTGTGCATGAATAAAATCATGTTTGCAATGCAGAAATACACTTGTCAATGTGTTAGAAGTGTTTTGCATGCATTTTTAAGTTGGAGACTCAAAGCTCTGAAAACAGCGTTTCTGCTCAGGAGAAAACTGGATTTATGCAATGTTACTGAAACTCGGTCCAAAATTCAAATCCTATTCTGTGCATGAATAAAATCATGTTTGGAATGCAGAAATACACTTTTCAATGTGTTAGAAGTGTTTTGCATGTATTTTTCAGTTGGAGACTCAAAGCTCTGAAAACAGCGTTTCTGACCAGGAGAAGTTGTTTTATGCAATATTAATGAAACTCGCAAAAAAATTCAATTCCTATTCTGTGCATGAATAAAATCATGTTTGCAATGCAGAAATACATTTGTCAAGGTGTTAGAAGTGTTTTGCATGCATTTTTAAGTTGGAGACTTAAAGCTCTGAAAACAGCGTTTCTGACCAGGAGAAGCTGTTTTATGCAATGTTACTGAAACTCGGTCCAAAATTCAAATCCTATTCTGTGCATGAATAAAATCATGTTTGCAATGCAGAAATACACTTGTCAATGTGTTAGAAGTGTTTTGCATGCATTTTTAAGTTGGAGACTCAAAGCTCTGAAAACAGCGTTTCTGCTCATGAGAAAAGTGGATTTATGCAATGTTACTGAAACTCGGTCCAAAATTCAAATCCTATTCTGTGCATGAATAAAATCATGTTTGCAATTCAGAAATACACTTGTCAAGTTGTTAGAAGTGTTTTGCATGCATTTTTAAGTTGGAGACTCAAAGCTCTGAAAACAGCGTTTCTGCTCAGGAGAAAAGTGGATTTATGCAATGTTACTGAAACTCGGTCCAAAATTCAAATCCTATTCTGTGCATGAATAAAATCATGTTTGCAATGCAGAAATACACTTGTCAAGTTGTTAGAAGTGTTTTGCATGCATTTTTAAGTTGGAGACTCAAAGCTCTGAAAACAGCGTTTCTGCTCAGGAGAAAAGTGGATTTATGCAATGTTACTGAAACTCGGTCCAAAATTCAAATCCTATTCTGTGCATGAATAAAATCATGTTTGCAATGCAGAAATACACTTGTCAAGGTGTTAGAAGTGTTTTGCATGCATTTTCAAGTTGGAGCCTCAAAGCTCTGAAAACAGCGTTTCTGACCAGGAGAAGAGTGGATTTTTGCAATGTTACTGAAACTCGGTCCAAAATACAAATCCTTTTTTGTGCATGAATAAAATCATGTTTGCAATGCAGAAATACACTTGTCAATGTGTTAGAAGTGTTTTGCATGCATTTTTAAGTTGGAGACTCAAAGCTCTGAAAACAGCGTTTCTGCTCATGAGAAAAGTGGATTTATGCAATGTTACAGAAAATATTACCAACATTCAAAACCTATTCTATTCATGAATAAAATCATGTTTGCAATGCAGAAATACAATTGTCAATGTGTTAGAAGTGTTTTGCATGCATTTTTAAGTTGGAGACTCAAAGCTCTGAAAACAGCGTTTCTGCTCATGAGAAAAGTGGATTTATGCAATGTTACTGAAAATAGGACCAACATTCAAAACCTATTCTATTCATGAATAAAATCATGTTTGCAATGCAGAAATACACTTGTCAATGTGTTAGAAGTGTTTTGCATGCATTTTTAAGTTGGAGACTTAAAGCTCTGAAAACAGCGTTTCTGACCAGGAGAAGTTGTTTTATGCAATATTAATGAAACTCGCAAAAAAATTCAATTCCTATTCTGTTCATGAATAAAATCATGTTTGGAATGCAGAAATACTCTTGTCAAGGTGTTAGAAGTGTTTTGCATGCATTTTCAAGTTGGAGCCTCAAAGCTCTGAAAACAGCGTTTCTGACCAGAAGTTGTTTTATGCAATATAAATGAAACTCACTAAAAAAATCAATTCCTATTCTGTGCATGAATAAAATCATGTTTGCAATGCAGAAATACACTTGTCAAGTTGTTAGAAGTGTTTTGCATGCATTTTTAGGTTGGAGACTCAAAGCTCTGAAAACAGCGTTTCTGACCAGGAGAAGTTGTTTTATGCAATATAAATGAAACTCACTAAAAAAATCAATTCCTATTCTGTGCATGAATAAAATCATGTTTGCAATGCAGAAATACACTTGTCAAGGTGTTAGAAGTGTTTTGCATGCATTTTCAAGTTGGAGCCTCAAAGCTCTGAAAACAGCGTTTCTGCTCAGGAGGAAACTGGATTTTTGCAATGTTACTGAAACCCGGTCCAAAATTCAAATCCTATTCTGTGCATGAATAAAATCATGTTTGCAATGCAGAAATACACTTGTCAATGTGTTAGAAGTGTTTTGCATGCATTTTTAAGTTGGAGACTCAAAGCTCTGAAAACAGCGTTTCTGACCAGGAGAAGTTGTTTTATGCAATGTTACTGAAACTCGGTCCAAAATTCAAATCCTATTCTGTGCATGAATAAAATCATGTTTGCAATGCAGAAATACACTTGTCAAGGTGTTAGAAGTGTTTTGCATGCATTTTCAAGTTGGAGCCTCAAAGCTCTGAAAACAGCGTTTCTGACCAGGAGAAGTTGTTTTATGCAATATAAATGAAACTCACTAAAAAAATCAATTCCTATTCTGTGCATGAATAAAATCATGTTTGCAATGCAGAAATACACTTGTCAAGGTGTTAGAAGTGTTTTGCATGCATTTTCAAGTTGGAGCCTCAAAGCTCTGAAAACAGCGTTTCTGCTCAGGAGGAAACTGGATTTTTGCAATGTTACTGAAACCCGGTCCAAAATTCAAATCCTATTCTGTGCATGAATAAAATCATGTTTGCAATGCAGAAATACACTTGTCAATGTGTTAGAAGTGTTTTGCATGCATTTTTAAGTTGGAGACTCAAAGCTCTGAAAACAGCGTTTCTGACCAGGAGAAGTTGTTTTATGCAATGTTACTGAAACTCGGTCCAAAATTCAAATCCTATTCTGTGCATGAATAAAATCATGTTTGCAATGCAGAAATACACTTGTCAATGTGTTAGAAGTGTTTTGCATGGATTTTTAAGTTGGAGACTCAAAGCTCTGAAAACAGCGTTTCTGCTCAGGAGAAAAGTGGATTTATGCAATGTTACTGAAACTCGGTCCAAAATTCAAATCCTATTCTGTGCATGAATAAAATCATGTTTGCAATGCAGAAATACACTTGTCAAGGTGTTAGAAGTGTTTTGCATGCATTTTCAAGTTGGAGCCTCAAAGCTCTGAAAACAGCGTTTCTGACCAGGAGAAGTTGTTTTATGCAATATAAATGAAACTCACTAAAAAAATCAATTCCTATTCTGTGCATGAATAAAATCATGTTTGCAATGCAGAAATACACTTGTCAAGGTGTTAGAAGTGTTTTGCATGCATTTTCAAGTTGGAGCCTCAAAGCTCTGAAAACAGCCTTTCTGCTCAGGAGAAAACTGGATTTTTGCAATGTTACTGAAACTCGGTCCAAAATTCAAATCCTATTCTGTGCATGAATAAAATCATGTTTGCAATGCAGAAATACACTTGTCAATGTGTTAGAAGTGTTTTGCATGCATTTTTAAGTTGGAGACTCAAAGCTCTGAAAACAGCGTTTCTGCTCAGGAGAAAACTGGATTTATGCAATGTTACTGAAACTCGGTCCAAAATTCAAATCCTATTCTGTGCATGAATAAAATCATGTTTGGAATGCAGAAATACACTTTTCAATGTGTTAGAAGTGTTTTGCATGTATTTTCAGTTGGAGACTCAAAGCTCTGAAAACAGCGTTTCTGACCAGGAGAAGTTGTTTTATGCAATATTAATGAAACTCGCAAAAAAATTCAATTCCTATTCTGTGCATGAATAAAATCATGTTTGCAATGCAGAAATACATTTGTCAAGGTGTTAGAAGTGTTTTGCATGCATTTTTAAGTTGGAGACTTAAAGCTCTGAAAACAGCGTTTCTGACCAGGAGAAGCTGTTTTATGCAATGTTACTGAAACTCGGTCCAAAATTCAAATCCTATTCTGTGCATGAATAAAATCATGTTTGCAATGCAGAAATACACTTGTCAATGTGTTAGAAGTGTTTTGCATGCATTTTTAAGTTGGAGACTCAAAGCTCTGAAAACAGCGTTTCTGCTCATGAGAAAAGTGGATTTATGCAATGTTACTGAAACTCGGTCCAAAATTCAAATCCTATTCTGTGCATGAATAAAATCATGTTTGCAATTCAGAAATACACTTGTCAAGTTGTTAGAAGTGTTTTGCATGCATTTTTAAGTTGGAGACTCAAAGCTCTGAAAACAGCGTTTCTGCTCAGGAGAAAAGTGGATTTATGCAATGTTACTGAAACTCGGTCCAAAATTCAAATCCTATTCTGTGCATGAATAAAATCATGTTTGCAATGCAGAAATACACTTGTCAAGTTGTTAGAAGTGTTTTGCATGCATTTTTAAGTTGGAGACTCAAAGCTCTGAAAACAGCGTTTCTGCTCAGGAGAAAAGTGGATTTATGCAATGTTACTGAAACTCGGTCCAAAATTCAAATCCTATTCTGTGCATGAATAAAATCATGTTTGCAATGCAGAAATACACTTGTCAAGGTGTTAGAAGTGTTTTGCATGCATTTTCAAGTTGGAGCCTCAAAGCTCTGAAAACAGCGTTTCTGACCAGGAGAAGAGTGGATTTTTGCAATGTTACTGAAACTCGGTCCAAAATACAAATCCTTTTTTGTGCATGAATAAAATCATGTTTGCAATGCAGAAATACACTTGTCAATGTGTTAGAAGTGTTTTGCATGCATTTTTAAGTTGGAGACTCAAAGCTCTGAAAACAGCTTTTCTGCTCATGAGAAAAGTGGATTTATGCAATGTTACAGAAAATATTACCAACATTCAAAACCTATTCTATTCATGAATAAAATCATGTTTGCAATGCAGAAATACAATTGTCAATGTGTTAGAAGTGTTTTGCATGCATTTTTAAGTTGGAGACTCAAAGCTCTGAAAACAGCGTTTCTGCTCATGAGAAAAGTGGATTTATGCAATGTTACTGAAAATAGGACCAACATTCAAAACCTATTCTATTCATGAATAAAATCATGTTTGCAATGCAGAAATACACTTGTCAATGTGTTAGAAGTGTTTTGCATGCATTTTTAAGTTGGAGACTTAAAGCTCTGAAAACAGCGTTTCTGACCAGGAGAAGTTGTTTTATGCAATATTAATGAAACTCGCAAAAAAATTCAATTCCTATTCTGTTCATGAATAAAATCATGTTTGGAATGCAGAAATACTCTTGTCAAGGTGTTAGAAGTGTTTTGCATGCATTTTCAAGTTGGAGCCTCAAAGCTCTGAAAACAGCGTTTCTGACCAGAAGTTGTTTTATGCAATATAAATGAAACTCACTAAAAAAATCAATTCCTATTCTGTGCATGAATAAAATCATGTTTGCAATGCAGAAATACACTTGTCAAGTTGTTAGAAGTGTTTTGCATGCATTTTTAGGTTGGAGACTCAAAGCTCTGAAAACAGCGTTTCTGCTCAGGAGAAAAGTGGATTTATGCAATGTTACTGAAACTCGGTCCAAAATTCAAATCCTATTCTGTGCATGAATAAAATCATGTTTGCAATGCAGAAATACACTTGTCAAGGTGTTAGAAGTGTTTTGCATGCATTTTCAAGTTGGAGCCTCAAAGCTCTGAAAACAGCGTTTCTGACCAGGAGAAGTTGTTTTATGCAATATAAATGAAACTCACTAAAAAAATCAATTCCTATTCTGTGCATGAATAAAATCATGTTTGCAATGCAGAAATACACTTGTCAAGGTGTTAGAAGTGTTTTGCATGCATTTTCAAGTTGGAGCCTCAAAGCTCTGAAAACAGCGTTTCTGCTCAGGAGGAAACTGGATTTTTGCAATGTTACTGAAACCCGGTCCAAAATTCAAATCCTATTCTGTGCATGAATAAAATCATGTTTGCAATGCAGAAATACACTTGTCAATGTGTTAGAAGTGTTTTGCATGCATTTTTAAGTTGGAGACTCAAAGCTCTGAAAACAGCGTTTCTGACCAGGAGAAGTTGTTTTATGCAATGTTACTGAAACTCGGTCCAAAATTCAAATCCTATTCTGTGCATGAATAAAATCATGTTTGCAATGCAGAAATACACTTGTCAATGTGTTAGAAGTGTTTTGCATGGATTTTTAAGTTGGAGACTCAAAGCTCTGAAAACAGCGTTTCTGCTCAGGAGAAAAGTGGATTTATGCAATGTTACTGAAACTCGGTCCAACATTCAAATCCTATTCTGTGCATGAATAAAATCATGCTTGCAATGCAGAAATACACTTGTCAAGGTGTTAGAAGTGTTTTGCATGCATTTTCAAGTTGGAGCCTCAAAGCTCTGAAAACAGCGTTTCTGCTCATGAGAAAAGTGGATTTATGCAATGTTACTGAAACTCGGTCCAAAATTCAAATCCTATTCTGTGCATGAATAAAATCATGTTTGCAATGCAGAAATACACTTGTCAAGTTGTTAGAAGTGTTTTGCATGCATTTTTAAGTTGGAGACTCAAAGCTCTGAAAACAGCGTTTCTGCTCAGGAGAAAAGTGGATTTATGCAATGTGACTGAAACTCGGTCCAAAATTCAAATCCTATTCTGTGCATGAATAAAATCATGTTTGCAATGCAGAAATACACTTGTCAAGGTGTTAGAAGTGTTTTGCATGCATTTTCAAGTTGGAGCCTCAAAGCTCTGAAAACAGCGTTTCTGACCAGGAGAAGTTGTTTTATGCAATATAAATGAAACTCACTAAAAAAATCAATTCCTATTCTGTGCATGAATAAAATCATGTTTGCAATGCAGAAATACACTTGTCAAGGTGTTAGAAGTGTCTTGCATGCATTTTCAAGTTGGAGCCTCAAAGCTCTGAAAACAGCGTTTCTGCTCAGGAGAAAACTGGATTTTTGCAATGTTACTGAAACTCGGTCCAAAATTCAAATCCTATTCTGTGCATGAATAAAATCATGTTTGCAATGCAGAAATACACTTGTCAATGTGTTAGAAGTGTTTTGCATGCATTTTTAAGTTGGAGACTCAAAGCTCTGAAAACAGCGTTTCTGCTCAGGAGAAAACTGGATTTTTGCAATGTTACTGAAAATAGGACCAACATTCAAAACCTATTCTATTCATGAATAAAATCATGTTTGCAATGCAGAAATACACTTGTCAATGTGTTAGAAGTGTTTTGCATGCATTTTTAAGTTGGAGACTTAAAGCTCTGAAAACAGCGTTTCTGACCAGGAGAAGTTGTTTTATGCAATATTAATGAAACTCACTAAAAAATCAATTCCTATTCTGTGCATGAATAAAATCATGTTTGCAATGCAGAAATACACTTGTCAAGGTGTTAGAAGTGTTTTGCATGCATTTTCAAGTTGGAGCCTCAAAGCTCTGAAAACAGTGTTTCTGCTCAGGAGAAAAGTGGATTTATGCAATGTTACTGAAACTCGGTCCAAAATTCAAATCCTATTCTGTGCATGAATAAAATCATGTTTGCAATGCAGAAATACACTTGTCAATGTGTTAGAAGTGTTTTGCATGCATTTTTAAGTTGGAGACTTAAAGCTCTGAAAACAGCGTTTCTGACCAGGAGAAGTTGTTTTATGCAATGTTACTGAAACTCGGTCCAAAATTCAAATCCTATTCTGTGCATGAATAAAATCATGTTTGCAATGCAGAAATACACTTGTCAATGTGTTAGAAGTGTTTTGCATGCATTTTTAAGTTGGAGACTCAAAGCTCTGAAAACAGCGTTTCTGACCAGGAGAAGTTGTTTTATGCAATATTAATGAAACTCGCAAAAAAATTCAATTCCTATTCTGTGCATGAATAAAATCATGTTTGCAATGCAGAAATACACTTGTCAAGTTGTTAGAAGTGTTTTGCATGCATTTTTAAGTTGGAGCCTCAAAGCTCTGAAAACAGCGTTTCTGCTCAGGAGAAAACTGGATTTTTGCAATGTTACTGAAACTCGGTCCAAAATTCAAATCCTATTCTGTGCATGAATAAAATCATGTTTGCAATGCAGAAATACACTTGTCAATGTGTTAGAAGTGTTTTGCATGCATTTTTAAGTTGGAGACTCAAAGCTCTGAAAACAGCGTTTCTGCTCAGGAGAAAAGTGGATTTATGCAATGTTACTGAAACTCGGTCCAAAATTCAAATCCTATTCTGTGCATGAATAAAATCATGTTTGCAATGCAGAAATACACTTTTCAATGTGTTAGAAGTGTTTTGCATGTATTTTTAAGTTGGAGACTCAAAGCTCTGAAAACAGCGTTTCTGACCAGGAGAAGTTGTTTTATGCAATATTAATGAAACTCGCAAAAAAATTCAATTCCTATTCTGTGCATGAATAAAATCATGTTTGCAATGCAGAAATACACTTGTCAAGGTGTTAGAAGTGTTTTGCATGCATTTTCAAGTTGGAGCCTCAAAGCTCTGAAAACAGCGTTTCTGCTCATGAGAAAAGTGGATTTATGCAATGTTACTGAAACTCGGTCCAAAATTCAAATCCTATTCTGTGCATGAATAAAATCATGTTTGCAATGCAGAAATACACTTTTCAATGTGTTAGAAGTGTTTTGCATGTATTTTTAAGTTGGAGACTCAAAGCTCTGAAAACAGCGTTTCTGACCAGGAGAAGTTGTTTTATGCAATATTAATGAAACTCGGTCCAAAATTCAAATCCTATTCTGTGCATGAATAAAATCATGTTTGCAATGCAGAAATACACTTGTCAAGGTGTTAGAAGTGTTTTGCATGCATTTTCAAGTTGGAGCCTCAAAGCTCTGAAAACAGCGTTTCTGACCAGGAGAAGTTGTTTTATGCAATATAAATGAAACTCACTAAAAAAATCAATTCCTATTCTGTGCATGAATAAAATCATGTTTGCAATGCAGAAATACACTTGTCAAGGTGTTAGAAGTGTTTTGCATGCATTTTCAAGTTGGAGCCTCAAAGCTCTGAAAACAGCGTTTCTGCTCAGGAGGAAACTGGATTTTTGCAATGTTACTGAAACCCGGTCCAAAATTCAAATCCTATTCTGTGCATGAATAAAATCATGTTTGCAATGCAGAAATACACTTGTCAATGTGTTAGAAGTGTTTTGCATGCATTTTTAAGTTGGAGACTCAAAGCTCTGAAAACAGCGTTTCTGACCAGGAGAAGTTGTTTTATGCAATGTTACTGAAACTCGGTCCAAAATTCAAATCCTATTCTGTGCATGAATAAAATCATGTTTGCAATGCAGAAATACACTTGTCAATGTGTTAGAAGTGTTTTGCATGGATTTTTAAGTTGGAGACTCAAAGCTCTGAAAACAGCGTTTCTGCTCAGGAGAAAAGTGGATTTATGCAATGTTACTGAAACTCGGTCCAACATTCAAATCCTATTCTGTGCATGAATAAAATCATGCTTGCAATGCAGAAATACACTTGTCAAGGTGTTAGAAGTGTTTTGCATGCATTTTCAAGTTGGAGCCTCAAAGCTCTGAAAACAGCGTTTCTGCTCAGGAGAAAAGTGGATTTATGCAATGTTACTGAAACTCGGTCCAAAATTCAAATCCTATTCTGTGCATGAATAAAATCATGTTTGCAATGCAGAAATACACTTGTCAAGTTGTTAGAAGTGTTTTGCATGCATTTTTAAGTTGGAGACTCAAAGCTCTGAAAACAGCGTTTCTGCTCAGGAGAAAAGTGGATTTATGCAATGTTACTGAAACTCGGTCCAAAATTCAAATCCTATTCTGTGCATGAATAAAATCATGTTTGCAATGCAGAAATACACTTGTCAAGGTGTTAGAAGTGTTTTGCATGCATTTTCAAGTTGGAGCCTCAAAGCTCTGAAAACAGCGTTTCTGACCAGGAGAAGTTGTTTTATGCAATATAAATGAAACTCACTAAAAAAATCAATTCCTATTCTGTGCATGAATAAAATCATGTTTGCAATGCAGAAATACACTTGTCAAGGTGTTAGAAGTGTTTTGCATGCATTTTCAAGTTGGAGCCTCAAAGCTCTGAAAACAGCCTTTCTGCTCAGGAGAAAACTGGATTTTTGCAATGTTACTGAAACTCGGTCCAAAATTCAAATCCTATTCTGTGCATGAATAAAATCATGTTTGCAATGCAGAAATACACTTGTCAATGTGTTAGAAGTGTTTTGCATGCATTTTTAAGTTGGAGACTCAAAGCTCTGAAAACAGCGTTTCTGCTCAGGAGAAAACTGGATTTATGCAATGTTACTGAAACTCGGTCCAAAATTCAAATCCTATTCTGTGCATGAATAAAATCATGTTTGGAATGCAGAAATACACTTTTCAATGTGTTAGAAGTGTTTTGCATGTATTTTTCAGTTGGAGACTCAAAGCTCTGAAAACAGCGTTTCTGACCAGGAGAAGTTGTTTTATGCAATATTAATGAAACTCGCAAAAAAATTCAATTCCTATTCTGTGCATGAATAAAATCATGTTTGCAATGCAGAAATACATTTGTCAAGGTGTTAGAAGTGTTTTGCATGCATTTTCAAGTTGGAGCCTCAAAGCTCTGAAAACAGCGTTTCTGACCAGGAGAAGAGTGGATTTTTGCAATGTTACTGAAACTCGGTCCAAAATACAAATCCTTTTTTGTGCATGAATAAAATCATGTTTGCAATGCAGAAATACACTTGTCAATGTGTTAGAAGTGTTTTGCATGCATTTTTAAGTTGGAGACTCAAAGCTCTGAAAACAGCGTTTCTGCTCATGAGAAAAGTGGATTTATGCAATGTTACAGAAAATATTACCAACATTCAAAACCTATTCTATTCATGAATAAAATCATGTTTGCAATGCAGAAATACACTTGTCAATGTGTTAGAAGTGTTTTGCATGCATTTTTAAGTTGGAGACTCAAAGCTCTGAAAACAGCGTTTCTGCTCATGAGAAAAGTGGATTTATGCAATGTTACTGAAAATAGGACCAACATTCAAAACCTATTCTATTCATGAATAAAATCATGTTTGCAATGCAGAAATACACTTGTCAATGTGTTAGAAGTGTTTTGCATGCATTTTTAAGTTGGAGACTTAAAGCTCTGAAAACAGCGTTTCTGACCAGGAGAAGTTGTTTTATGCAATATTAATAAAACTCGCAAAAAAATTCAATTCCTATTCTGTGCATGAATAAAATCATGTTTGGAATGCAGAAATACTCTTGTCAAGGTGTTAGAAGTGTTTTGCATGCATTTTCAAGTTGGAGCCTCAAAGCTCTGAAAACAGCGTTTCTGACCAGAAGTTGTTTTATGCAATATAAATGAAACTCACTAAAAAAATCAATTCCTATTCTGTGCATGAATAAAATCATGTTTGCAATGCAGAAATACACTTGTCAAGTTGTTAGAAGTGTTTTGCATGCATTTTTAGGCTGGAGACTCAAAGCTCTGAAAACAGCGTTTCTGCTCAGGAGAAAAGTGGATTTATGCAATGTTACTGAAACTCGGTCCAAAATTCAAATCCTATTCTGTGCATGAATAAAATCATGTTTGCAATGCGGAAATACACTTGTCAAGGTGTTAGAAGTGTTTTGCATGCATTTTCAAGTTGGAGCCTCAAAGCTCTGAAAACAGCGTTTCTGACCAGGAGAAGTTGTTTTATGCAATATAAATGAAACTCACTAAAAAAATCAATTCCTATTCTGTGCATGAATAAAATCATGTTTGCAATGCAGAAATACACTTGTCAAGGTGTTAGAAGTGTTTTGCATGCATTTTCAAGTTGGAGCCTCAAAGCTCTGAAAACAGCGTTTCTGCTCAGGAGAAAAGTGGATTTTTGCAATGTTACTGAAACCCGGTCCAAAATTCAAATCCTATTCTGTGCATGAATAAAATCATGTTTGCAATGCAGAAATACACTTGTCAATGTGTTAGAAGTGTTTTGCATGCATTTTTAAGTTGGAGACTCAAAGCTCTGAAAACAGCGTTTCTGACCAGGAGAAGTTGTTTTATGCAATGTTACTGAAACTCGGTCCAAAATTCAAATCCTATTCTGTGCATGAATAAAATCATGTTTGCAATGCAGAAATACACTTGTCAATGTGTTAGAAGTGTTTTGCATGGATTTTTAAGTTGGAGACTCAAAGCTCTGAAAACAGCGTTTCTGCTCAGGAGAAAAGTGGATTTATGCAATGTTACTGAAACTCGGTCCAACATTCAAATCCTATTCTGTGCATGAATAAAATCATGCTTGCAATGCAGAAATACACTTGTCAAGGTGTTAGAAGTGTTTTGCATGCATTTTCAAGTTGGAGCCTCAAAGCTCTGAAAACAGCGTTTCTGCTCATGAGAAAAGTGGATTTATGCAATGTTACTGAAACTCGGTCCAAAATTCAAATCCTATTCTGTGCATGAATAAAATCATGTTTGCAATGCAGAAATACACTTTTCAATGTGTTAGAAGTGTTTTGCATGTATTTTTAAGTTGGAGACTCAAAGCTCTGAAAACAGCGTTTCTGACCAGGAGAAGTTGTTTTATGCAATATTAATGAAACTCGGTCCAAAATTCAAATCCTATTCTGTGCATGAATAAAATCATGTTTGCAATGCAGAAATACACTTGTCAAGGTGTTAGAAGTGTTTTGCATGCATTTTCAAGTTGGAGCCTCAAAGCTCTGAAAACAGCGTTTCTGACCAGGAGAAGTTGTTTTATGCAATATAAATGAAACTCACTAAAAAAATCAATTCCTATTCTGTGCATGAATAAAATCATGTTTGCAATGCAGAAATACACTTGTCAAGGTGTTAGAAGTGTTTTGCATGCATTTTCAAGTTGGAGCCTCAAAGCTCTGAAAACAGCGTTTCTGCTCAGGAGGAAACTGGATTTTTGCAATGTTACTGAAACCCGGTCCAAAATTCAAATCCTATTCTGTGCATGAATAAAATCATGTTTGCAATGCAGAAATACACTTGTCAATGTGTTAGAAGTGTTTTGCATGCATTTTTAACTTGGAGACTCAAAGCTCTGAAAACAGCGTTTCTGACCAGGAGAAGTTGTTTTATGCAATGTTACTGAAACTCGGTCCAAAATTCAAATCCTATTCTGTGCATGAATAAAATCATGTTTGCAATGCAGAAATACACTTGTCAATGTGTTAGAAGTGTTTTGCATGGATTTTTAAGTTGGAGACTCAAAGCTCTGAAAACAGCGTTTCTGCTCAGGAGAAAAGTGGATTTATGCAATGTTACTGAAACTCGGTCCAACATTCAAATCCTATTCTGTGCATGAATAAAATCATGCTTGCAATGCAGAAATACACTTGTCAAGGTGTTAGAAGTGTTTTGCATGCATTTTCAAGTTGGAGCCTCAAAGCTCTGAAAACAGCGTTTCTGCTCAGGAGAAAAGTGGATTTATGCAATGTTACTGAAACTCGGTCCAAAATTCAAATCCTATTCTGTGCATGAATAAAATCATGTTTGCAATGCAGAAATACACTTGTCAAGTTGTTAGAAGTGTTTTGCATGCATTTTTAAGTTGGAGACTCAAAGCTCTGAAAACAGCGTTTCTGCTCAGGAGAAAAGTGGATTTATGCAATGTTACTGAAACTCGGTCCAAAATTCAAATCCTATTCTGTGCATGAATAAAATCATGTTTGCAATGCAGAAATACACTTGTCAAGGTGTTAGAAGTGTTTTGCATGCATTTTCAAGTTGGAGCCTCAAAGCTCTGAAAACAGCGTTTCTGACCAGGAGAAGTTGTTTTATGCAATATAAATGAAACTCACTAAAAAAATCAATTCCTATTCTGTGCATGAATAAAATCATGTTTGCAATGCAGAAATACACTTGTCAAGGTGTTAGAAGTGTTTTGCATGCATTTTCAAGTTGGAGCCTCAAAGCTCTGAAAACAGCCTTTCTGCTCAGGAGAAAACTGGATTTTTGCAATGTTACTGAAACTCGGTCCAAAATTCAAATCCTATTCTGTGCATGAATAAAATCATGTTTGCAATGCAGAAATACACTTGTCAATGTGTTAGAAGTGTTTTGCATGCATTTTTAAGTTGGAGACTCAAAGCTCTGAAAACAGCGTTTCTGCTCAGGAGAAAACTGGATTTATGCAATGTTACTGAAACTCGGTCCAAAATTCAAATCCTATTCTGTGCATGAATAAAATCATGTTTGGAATGCAGAAATACACTTTTCAATGTGTTAGAAGTGTTTTGCATGTATTTTTCAGTTGGAGACTCAAAGCTCTGAAAACAGCGTTTCTGACCAGGAGAAGTTGTTTTATGCAATATTAATGAAACTCGCAAAAAAATTCAATTCCTATTCTGTGCATGAATAAAATCATGTTTGCAATGCAGAAATACATTTGTCAAGGTGTTAGAAGTGTTTTGCATGCATTTTTAAGTTGGAGACTTAAAGCTCTGAAAACAGCGTTTCTGACCAGGAGAAGCTGTTTTATGCAATGTTACTGAAACTCGGTCCAAAATTCAAATCCTATTCTGTGCATGAATAAAATCATGTTTGCAATGCAGAAATACACTTGTCAATGTGTTAGAAGTGTTTTGCATGCATTTTTAAGTTGGAGACTCAAAGCTCTGAAAACAGCGTTTCTGCTCATGAGAAAAGTGGATTTATGCAATGTTACTGAAACTCGGTCCAAAATTCAAATCCTATTCTGTGCATGAATAAAATCATGTTTGCAATTCAGAAATACACTTGTCAAGTTGTTAGAAGTGTTTTGCATGCATTTTTAAGTTGGAGACTCAAAGCTCTGAAAACAGCGTTTCTGCTCAGGAGAAAAGTGGATTTATGCAATGTTACTGAAACTCGGTCCAAAATTCAAATCCTATTCTGTGCATGAATAAAATCATGTTTGCAATGCAGAAATACACTTGTCAAGTTGTTAGAAGTGTTTTGCATGCATTTTTAAGTTGGAGACTCAAAGCTCTGAAAACAGCGTTTCTGCTCAGGAGAAAAGTGGATTTATGCAATGTTACTGAAACTCGGTCCAAAATTCAAATCCTATTCTGTGCATGAATAAAATCATGTTTGCAATGCAGAAATACACTTGTCAAGGTGTTAGAAGTGTTTTGCATGCATTTTCAAGTTGGAGCCTCAAAGCTCTGAAAACAGCGTTTCTGACCAGGAGAAGAGTGGATTTTTGCAATGTTACTGAAACTCGGTCCAAAATACAAATCCTTTTTTGTGCATGAATAAAATCATGTTTGCAATGCAGAAATACACTTGTCAATGTGTTAGAAGTGTTTTGCATGCATTTTTAAGTTGGAGACTCAAAGCTCTGAAAACAGCGTTTCTGCTCATGAGAAAAGTGGATTTATGCAATGTTACAGAAAATATTACCAACATTCAAAACCTATTCTATTCATGAATAAAATCATGTTTGCAATGCAGAAATACAATTGTCAATGTGTTAGAAGTGTTTTGCATGCATTTTTAAGTTGGAGACTCAAAGCTCTGAAAACAGCGTTTCTGCTCATGAGAAAAGTGGATTTATGCAATGTTACTGAAAATAGGACCAACATTCAAAACCTATTCTATTCATGAATAAAATCATGTTTGCAATGCAGAAATACACTTGTCAATGTGTTAGAAGTGTTTTGCATGCATTTTTAAGTTGGAGACTTAAAGCTCTGAAAACAGCGTTTCTGACCAGGAGAAGTTGTTTTATGCAATATTAATGAAACTCGCAAAAAAATTCAATTCCTATTCTGTTCATGAATAAAATCATGTTTGGAATGCAGAAATACTCTTGTCAAGGTGTTAGAAGTGTTTTGCATGCATTTTCAAGTTGGAGCCTCAAAGCTCTGAAAACAGCGTTTCTGACCAGAAGTTGTTTTATGCAATATAAATGAAACTCACTAAAAAAATCAATTCCTATTCTGTGCATGAATAAAATCATGTTTGCAATGCAGAAATACACTTGTCAAGTTGTTAGAAGTGTTTTGCATGCATTTTTAGGTTGGAGACTCAAAGCTCTGAAAACAGCGTTTCTGACCAGGAGAAGTTGTTTTATGCAATATAAATGAAACTCACTAAAAAAATCAATTCCTATTCTGTGCATGAATAAAATCATGTTTGCAATGCAGAAATACACTTGTCAAGGTGTTAGAAGTGTTTTGCATGCATTTTCAAGTTGGAGCCTCAAAGCTCTGAAAACAGCGTTTCTGCTCAGGAGGAAACTGGATTTTTGCAATGTTACTGAAACCCGGTCCAAAATTCAAATCCTATTCTGTGCATGAATAAAATCATGTTTGCAATGCAGAAATACACTTGTCAATGTGTTAGAAGTGTTTTGCATGCATTTTTAAGTTGGAGACTCAAAGCTCTGAAAACAGCGTTTCTGACCAGGAGAAGTTGTTTTATGCAATGTTACTGAAACTCGGTCCAAAATTCAAATCCTATTCTGTGCATGAATAAAATCATGTTTGCAATGCAGAAATACACTTGTCAAGGTGTTAGAAGTGTTTTGCATGCATTTTCAAGTTGGAGCCTCAAAGCTCTGAAAACAGCGTTTCTGACCAGGAGAAGTTGTTTTATGCAATATAAATGAAACTCACTAAAAAAATCAATTCCTATTCTGTGCATGAATAAAATCATGTTTGCAATGCAGAAATACACTTGTCAAGGTGTTAGAAGTGTTTTGCATGCATTTTCAAGTTGGAGCCTCAAAGCTCTGAAAACAGCGTTTCTGCTCAGGAGGAAACTGGATTTTTGCAATGTTACTGAAACCCGGTCCAAAATTCAAATCCTATTCTGTGCATGAATAAAATCATGTTTGCAATGCAGAAATACACTTGTCAATGTGTTAGAAGTGTTTTGCATGCATTTTTAAGTTGGAGACTCAAAGCTCTGAAAACAGCGTTTCTGACCAGGAGAAGTTGTTTTATGCAATGTTACTGAAACTCGGTCCAAAATTCAAATCCTATTCTGTGCATGAATAAAATCATGTTTGCAATGCAGAAATACACTTGTCAATGTGTTAGAAGTGTTTTGCATGGATTTTTAAGTTGGAGACTCAAAGCTCTGAAAACAGCGTTTCTGCTCAGGAGAAAAGTGGATTTATGCAATGTTACTGAAACTCGGTCCAAAATTCAAATCCTATTCTGTGCATGAATAAAATCATGTTTGCAATGCAGAAATACACTTGTCAAGGTGTTAGAAGTGTTTTGCATGCATTTTCAAGTTGGAGCCTCAAAGCTCTGAAAACAGCGTTTCTGACCAGGAGAAGTTGTTTTATGCAATATAAATGAAACTCACTAAAAAAATCAATTCCTATTCTGTGCATGAATAAAATCATGTTTGCAATGCAGAAATACACTTGTCAAGGTGTTAGAAGTGTTTTGCATGCATTTTCAAGTTGGAGCCTCAAAGCTCTGAAAACAGCCTTTCTGCTCAGGAGAAAACTGGATTTTTGCAATGTTACTGAAACTCGGTCCAAAATTCAAATCCTATTCTGTGCATGAATAAAATCATGTTTGCAATGCAGAAATACACTTGTCAATGTGTTAGAAGTGTTTTGCATGCATTTTTAAGTTGGAGACTCAAAGCTCTGAAAACAGCGTTTCTGCTCAGGAGAAAACTGGATTTATGCAATGTTACTGAAACTCGGTCCAAAATTCAAATCCTATTCTGTGCATGAATAAAATCATGTTTGGAATGCAGAAATACACTTTTCAATGTGTTAGAAGTGTTTTGCATGTATTTTCAGTTGGAGACTCAAAGCTCTGAAAACAGCGTTTCTGACCAGGAGAAGTTGTTTTATGCAATATTAATGAAACTCGCAAAAAAATTCAATTCCTATTCTGTGCATGAATAAAATCATGTTTGCAATGCAGAAATACATTTGTCAAGGTGTTAGAAGTGTTTTGCATGCATTTTTAAGTTGGAGACTTAAAGCTCTGAAAACAGCGTTTCTGACCAGGAGAAGCTGTTTTATGCAATGTTACTGAAACTCGGTCCAAAATTCAAATCCTATTCTGTGCATGAATAAAATCATGTTTGCAATGCAGAAATACACTTGTCAATGTGTTAGAAGTGTTTTGCATGCATTTTTAAGTTGGAGACTCAAAGCTCTGAAAACAGCGTTTCTGCTCATGAGAAAAGTGGATTTATGCAATGTTACTGAAACTCGGTCCAAAATTCAAATCCTATTCTGTGCATGAATAAAATCATGTTTGCAATTCAGAAATACACTTGTCAAGTTGTTAGAAGTGTTTTGCATGCATTTTTAAGTTGGAGACTCAAAGCTCTGAAAACAGCGTTTCTGCTCAGGAGAAAAGTGGATTTATGCAATGTTACTGAAACTCGGTCCAAAATTCAAATCCTATTCTGTGCATGAATAAAATCATGTTTGCAATGCAGAAATACACTTGTCAAGTTGTTAGAAGTGTTTTGCATGCATTTTTAAGTTGGAGACTCAAAGCTCTGAAAACAGCGTTTCTGCTCAGGAGAAAAGTGGATTTATGCAATGTTACTGAAACTCGGTCCAAAATTCAAATCCTATTCTGTGCATGAATAAAATCATGTTTGCAATGCAGAAATACACTTGTCAAGGTGTTAGAAGTGTTTTGCATGCATTTTCAAGTTGGAGCCTCAAAGCTCTGAAAACAGCGTTTCTGACCAGGAGAAGAGTGGATTTTTGCAATGTTACTGAAACTCGGTCCAAAATACAAATCCTTTTTTGTGCATGAATAAAATCATGTTTGCAATGCAGAAATACACTTGTCAATGTGTTAGAAGTGTTTTGCATGCATTTTTAAGTTGGAGACTCAAAGCTCTGAAAACAGCTTTTCTGCTCATGAGAAAAGTGGATTTATGCAATGTTACAGAAAATATTACCAACATTCAAAACCTATTCTATTCATGAATAAAATCATGTTTGCAATGCAGAAATACAATTGTCAATGTGTTAGAAGTGTTTTGCATGCATTTTTAAGTTGGAGACTCAAAGCTCTGAAAACAGCGTTTCTGCTCATGAGAAAAGTGGATTTATGCAATGTTACTGAAAATAGGACCAACATTCAAAACCTATTCTATTCATGAATAAAATCATGTTTGCAATGCAGAAATACACTTGTCAATGTGTTAGAAGTGTTTTGCATGCATTTTTAAGTTGGAGACTTAAAGCTCTGAAAACAGCGTTTCTGACCAGGAGAAGTTGTTTTATGCAATATTAATGAAACTCGCAAAAAAATTCAATTCCTATTCTGTTCATGAATAAAATCATGTTTGGAATGCAGAAATACTCTTGTCAAGGTGTTAGAAGTGTTTTGCATGCATTTTCAAGTTGGAGCCTCAAAGCTCTGAAAACAGCGTTTCTGACCAGAAGTTGTTTTATGCAATATAAATGAAACTCACTAAAAAAATCAATTCCTATTCTGTGCATGAATAAAATCATGTTTGCAATGCAGAAATACACTTGTCAAGTTGTTAGAAGTGTTTTGCATGCATTTTTAGGTTGGAGACTCAAAGCTCTGAAAACAGCGTTTCTGCTCAGGAGAAAAGTGGATTTATGCAATGTTACTGAAACTCGGTCCAAAATTCAAATCCTATTCTGTGCATGAATAAAATCATGTTTGCAATGCAGAAATACACTTGTCAAGGTGTTAGAAGTGTTTTGCATGCATTTTCAAGTTGGAGCCTCAAAGCTCTGAAAACAGCGTTTCTGACCAGGAGAAGTTGTTTTATGCAATATAAATGAAACTCACTAAAAAAATCAATTCCTATTCTGTGCATGAATAAAATCATGTTTGCAATGCAGAAATACACTTGTCAAGGTGTTAGAAGTGTTTTGCATGCATTTTCAAGTTGGAGCCTCAAAGCTCTGAAAACAGCGTTTCTGCTCAGGAGGAAACTGGATTTTTGCAATGTTACTGAAACCCGGTCCAAAATTCAAATCCTATTCTGTGCATGAATAAAATCATGTTTGCAATGCAGAAATACACTTGTCAATGTGTTAGAAGTGTTTTGCATGCATTTTTAAGTTGGAGACTCAAAGCTCTGAAAACAGCGTTTCTGACCAGGAGAAGTTGTTTTATGCAATGTTACTGAAACTCGGTCCAAAATTCAAATCCTATTCTGTGCATGAATAAAATCATGTTTGCAATGCAGAAATACACTTGTCAATGTGTTAGAAGTGTTTTGCATGGATTTTTAAGTTGGAGACTCAAAGCTCTGAAAACAGCGTTTCTGCTCAGGAGAAAAGTGGATTTATGCAATGTTACTGAAACTCGGTCCAACATTCAAATCCTATTCTGTGCATGAATAAAATCATGCTTGCAATGCAGAAATACACTTGTCAAGGTGTTAGAAGTGTTTTGCATGCATTTTCAAGTTGGAGCCTCAAAGCTCTGAAAACAGCGTTTCTGCTCATGAGAAAAGTGGATTTATGCAATGTTACTGAAACTCGGTCCAAAATTCAAATCCTATTCTGTGCATGAATAAAATCATGTTTGCAATGCAGAAATACACTTGTCAAGTTGTTAGAAGTGTTTTGCATGCATTTTTAAGTTGGAGACTCAAAGCTCTGAAAACAGCGTTTCTGCTCAGGAGAAAAGTGGATTTATGCAATGTGACTGAAACTCGGTCCAAAATTCAAATCCTATTCTGTGCATGAATAAAATCATGTTTGCAATGCAGAAATACACTTGTCAAGGTGTTAGAAGTGTTTTGCATGCATTTTCAAGTTGGAGCCTCAAAGCTCTGAAAACAGCGTTTCTGACCAGGAGAAGTTGTTTTATGCAATATAAATGAAACTCACTAAAAAAATCAATTCCTATTCTGTGCATGAATAAAATCATGTTTGCAATGCAGAAATACACTTGTCAAGGTGTTAGAAGTGTCTTGCATGCATTTTCAAGTTGGAGCCTCAAAGCTCTGAAAACAGCGTTTCTGCTCAGGAGAAAACTGGATTTTTGCAATGTTACTGAAACTCGGTCCAAAATTCAAATCCTATTCTGTGCATGAATAAAATCATGTTTGCAATGCAGAAATACACTTGTCAATGTGTTAGAAGTGTTTTGCATGCATTTTTAAGTTGGAGACTCAAAGCTCTGAAAACAGCGTTTCTGCTCAGGAGAAAACTGGATTTTTGCAATGTTACTGAAAATAGGACCAACATTCAAAACCTATTCTATTCATGAATAAAATCATGTTTGCAATGCAGAAATACACTTGTCAATGTGTTAGAAGTGTTTTGCATGCATTTTTAAGTTGGAGACTTAAAGCTCTGAAAACAGCGTTTCTGACCAGGAGAAGTTGTTTTATGCAATATTAATGAAACTCACTAAAAAATCAATTCCTATTCTGTGCATGAATAAAATCATGTTTGCAATGCAGAAATACACTTGTCAAGGTGTTAGAAGTGTTTTGCATGCATTTTCAAGTTGGAGCCTCAAAGCTCTGAAAACAGTGTTTCTGCTCAGGAGAAAAGTGGATTTATGCAATGTTACTGAAACTCGGTCCAAAATTCAAATCCTATTCTGTGCATGAATAAAATCATGTTTGCAATGCAGAAATACACTTGTCAATGTGTTAGAAGTGTTTTGCATGCATTTTTAAGTTGGAGACTTAAAGCTCTGAAAACAGCGTTTCTGACCAGGAGAAGTTGTTTTATGCAATGTTACTGAAACTCGGTCCAAAATTCAAATCCTATTCTGTGCATGAATAAAATCATGTTTGCAATGCAGAAATACACTTGTCAATGTGTTAGAAGTGTTTTGCATGCATTTTTAAGTTGGAGACTCAAAGCTCTGAAAACAGCGTTTCTGACCAGGAGAAGTTGTTTTATGCAATATTAATGAAACTCGCAAAAAAATTCAATTCCTATTCTGTGCATGAATAAAATCATGTTTGCAATGCAGAAATACACTTGTCAAGTTGTTAGAAGTGTTTTGCATGCATTTTTAAGTTGGAGCCTCAAAGCTCTGAAAACAGCGTTTCTGCTCAGGAGAAAACTGGATTTTTGCAATGTTACTGAAACTCGGTCCAAAATTCAAATCCTATTCTGTGCATGAATAAAATCATGTTTGCAATGCAGAAATACACTTGTCAATGTGTTAGAAGTGTTTTGCATGCATTTTTAAGTTGGAGACTCAAAGCTCTGAAAACAGCGTTTCTGCTCAGGAGAAAAGTGGATTTATGCAATGTTACTGAAACTCGGTCCAAAATTCAAATCCTATTCTGTGCATGAATAAAATCATGTTTGCAATGCAGAAATACACTTTTCAATGTGTTAGAAGTGTTTTGCATGTATTTTTAAGTTGGAGACTCAAAGCTCTGAAAACAGCGTTTCTGACCAGGAGAAGTTGTTTTATGCAATATTAATGAAACTCGCAAAAAAATTCAATTCCTATTCTGTGCATGAATAAAATCATGTTTGCAATGCAGAAATACACTTGTCAAGGTGTTAGAAGTGTTTTGCATGCATTTTCAAGTTGGAGCCTCAAAGCTCTGAAAACAGCGTTTCTGCTCAGGAGGAAACTGGATTTTTGCAATGTTACTGAAACCCGGTCCAAAATTCAAATCCTATTCTGTGCATGAATAAAATCATGTTTGCAATGCAGAAATACACTTGTCAATGTGTTAGAAGTGTTTTGCATGCATTTTTAAGTTGGAGACTCAAAGCTCTGAAAACAGCGTTTCTGACCAGGAGAAGTTGTTTTATGCAATGTTACTGAAACTCGGTCCAAAATTCAAATCCTATTCTGTGCATGAATAAAATCATGTTTGCAATGCAGAAATACACTTGTCAATGTGTTAGAAGTGTTTTGCATGGATTTTTAAGTTGGAGACTCAAAGCTCTGAAAACAGCGTTTCTGCTCAGGAGAAAAGTGGATTTATGCAATGTTACTGAAACTCGGTCCAACATTCAAATCCTATTCTGTGCATGAATAAAATCATGCTTGCAATGCAGAAATACACTTGTCAAGGTGTTAGAAGTGTTTTGCATGCATTTTCAAGTTGGAGCCTCAAAGCTCTGAAAACAGCGTTTCTGCTCATGAGAAAAGTGGATTTATGCAATGTTACTGAAACTCGGTCCAAAATTCAAATCCTATTCTGTGCATGAATAAAATCATGTTTGCAATGCAGAAATACACTTGTCAAGTTGTTAGAAGTGTTTTGCATGCATTTTTAAGTTGGAGACTCAAAGCTCTGAAAACAGCGTTTCTGCTCAGGAGAAAAGTGGATTTATGCAATGTTACTGAAACTCGGTCCAAAATTCAAATCCTATTCTGTGCATGAATAAAATCATGTTTGCAATGCAGAAATACACTTGTCAAGGTGTTAGAAGTGTTTTGCATGCATTTTCAAGTTGGAGCCTCAAAGCTCTGAAAACAGCGTTTCTGACCAGGAGAAGTTGTTTTATGCAATATAAATGAAACTCACTAAAAAATTCAAATCCTATTCTGTGCATGAATAAAATCATGTTTGCAATGCAGAAATACACTTGTCAATGTGTTAGAAGTGTTTTGCATGGATTTTTAAGTTGGAGACTCAAAGCTCTGAAAACAGCGTTTCTGCTCAGGAGAAAAGTTGTTTTATGCAATATTAATGAAACTCGCAAAAAAATTCAATTCCTATTCTGTGCATGAATAAAATCATGTTTGCAATGCAGAAATACACTTGTCAAGGTGTTAGAAGTGTTTTGCATGCATTTTCAAGTTGGAGCCTCAAAGCTCTGAAAACAGCGTTTCTGCTCAGGAGGAAACTGGATTTTTGCAATGTTACTGAAACCCGGTCCAAAATTCAAATCCTATTCTGTGCATGAATAAAATCATGTTTGCAATGCAGAAATACACTTGTCAATGTGTTAGAAGTGTTTTGCATGCATTTTTAAGTTGGAGACTCAAAGCTCTGAAAACAGCGTTTCTGACCAGGAGAAGTTGTTTTATGCAATGTTACTGAAACTCGGTCCAAAATTCAAATCCTATTCTGTGCATGAATAAAATCATGTTTGCAATGCAGAAATACACTTGTCAATGTGTTAGAAGTGTTTTGCATGCATTTTTAAGTTGGAGACTCAAAGCTCTGAAAACAGCGTTTCTGCTCAGGAGAAAAGTGGATTTATGCAATGTTACTAAAACTCGGTCCAAAATTCAAATCCTATTCTGTGCATGAATAAAATCATGTTTGCAATGCAATAAAAAAACTTGTCAAGGTGTTAGAAGTGTTTTGCATGCATTTTCAAGTTGGAGCCTCAAAGCTCTGAAAACAGCGTTTCTGCTCAGGAGAAAAGTGGATTTATGCAATGTTACTGAAACTCGGTCCAAAATTCAAATCCTATTCTGTGCATGAATAAAATCATGTTTGCAATGCAGAAATACACTTGAAAAGTTGTTAGAAGTGTTTTGCATGCATTTTTAGGTTGGAGACTCAAAGCTCTGAAAACAGCGTTTCTGCTCAGGAGAAAAGTGGATTTATGCAATGTTACTGAAACTCGGTCCAAAATTCAAATCCTATTCTGTGCATGAATAAAATCATGTTTGCAATGCAGAAATACACTTGTCAAGGTGTTAGAAGTGTTTTGCATGCATTTTCAAGTTGGAGCCTCAAAGCTCTGAAAACAGCGTTTCTGACCAGGAGAAGTTGTTTTATGCAATATAAATGAAACTCACTAAAAAAATCAATTCCTATTCTGTGCATGAATAAAATCATGTTTGCAATGCAGAAATACACTTGTCAAGGTGTTAGAAGTGTTTTGCATGCATTTTCAAGTTGGAGCCTCAAAGCTCTGAAAACAGCCTTTCTGCTCAGGAGAAAATTGGATTTTTGCAATGTTACTGAAACTCGGTCCAAAATTCAAATCCTATTCTGTGCATGAATAAAATCATGTTTGCAATGCAGAAATACACTTGTCAATGTGTTAGAAGTGTTTTGCATGCACTTTTAAGTTGGAGACTCAAAGCTCTGAAAACAGCGTTTCTGCTCAGGAGAAAAGTGGATTTATGCAATGTTACTGAAACTCGGTCCAAAATTCAAATCCTATTCTGTGCATGAATAAAATCATGTTTGCAATGCAGAAATACACTTTTCAATGTGTTAGAAGTGTTTTGCATGTATTTTTAAGTTGGAGACTCAAAGCTCTGAAAACAGCGTTTCTGACCAGGAGAAGTTGTTTTATGCAATATTAATGAAACTCGCAAAAAAATTCAATTCCTATTCTGTGCATGAATAAAATCATGTTTGCAATGCAGAAATACACTTGTCAAGGTGTTAGAAATGTTTTGCATGCATTTTTAAGTTGGAGACTTAAAGCTCTGAAAACAGCGTTTCTGACCAGGAGAAGTTGTTTTATGCAATGTTACTGAAACTCGGTACAAAATTCAAATCCTATTCTGTGCATGAATAAAATCATGTTTGCAATGCAGAAATACACTTGTTAATGTGTTAGAAGTGTTTTGCATGCATTTTTAAGTTGGAGACTCAAAGCTCTGAAAACAGCGTTTCTGCTCAGGAGAAAAGTGGATTTATGCAATGTTACTGAAACTCGGTCCAAAATTCAAATCCTATTCTGTGCATGAATAAAATCATGCTTGCAATGCAGAAATACACTTGTCAAGGTGTTAGAAGTGTTTTGCATGCATTTTCAAGTTGGAGCCTCAAAGCTCTGAAAACAGCGTTTCTGCTCAGGAGAAAAGTGGATTTATGCAATGTTACTGAAACTCGGTCCAAAATTCAAATCCTATTCTCTGCATGAATAAAATCATGTTTGCAATGCAGAAATACACTTGTCAAGTTGTTAGAAGTGTTTTGCATGCATTTTTAAGTTGGAGACTCAAAGCTCTGAAAACAGCGTTTCTACTCAGGAGAAAAGTGGATTTATGCAATGTTACTGAAACTCGGTCCAAAATACAAATCCTTTTTTGTGCATGAATAAAATCATGTTTGCAATGCAGAAATACACTTGTCAATGTGTTAGAAGTGTTTTGCATGCATTTTTAAGTTGGAGACTCAAAGCTCTAAAAAAAACAGCGTTTCTGACCAGGAGAAGAAAGGATTTTTGCAATGTTACTGAAACTCGGTCCAAAATACAAATCCTTTTTTGTGCATGAATAAAATCATGTTTGCAATGCAGAAATACACTTGTCAATGTGTTAGAAGTGTTTTGCATGCATTTTTAAGTTGGAGACTCAAAGCTCTGAAAACAGCGTTCCTGCTCATGAGAAAAGTGGATTTATGCAATGTTACTGAAAATTGGACCAACATTCAAAACCTATTCTATTCATGAATAAAATCATGTTTGCAATGCAGAAATACACTTGTCAATGTGTTAGAAGTGTTTTGCATGCATTTTTAAGTTGGAGACTTAAAGCTCTGAAAACAGCGTTTCTGACCAGGAGAAGTTGTTTTATGCAATGTTACTGAAACTCGGTCCAAAATTCAAATCCTATTCTGTGCATGAATAAAATCATGTTTGCAATGCAGAAATACACTTGTCAATGTGTTAGAAGTGTTTTGCATGCATTTTTAAGTTGGAGACTCAAAGCTCTGAAAACAGCGTTTCTGACCAGGAGAAGTTGTTTTATGCAATATTAATGAAACTCGCAAAAAAATTCAATTCCTATTCTGTGCATGAATAAAATCATGTTTGCAATGCAGAAATACACTTGTCAAGTTGTTAGAAGTGTTTTGCATGCATTTTTAAGTTGGAGACTCAAAGCTCTGAAAACAGCGTTTCTGCTCAGGAGAAAAGTGGATTTATGCAATGTTACTGAAACTCGGTCCAAAATTCAAATCCTATTCTGTGCATGAATAAAATCATGTTTGCAATGCAGAAATACACTTGTCAAGGTGTTAGAAGTGTTTTGCATGCATTTTCAAGTTGGACCCTCAAAGCTCTGAAAACAGCGTTTCTGACCAGGAGAAGTTGTTTTATGCAATATAAATGAAACTCACTAAAAAAATCAATTCCTATTCTGTGCATGAATAAAATCATGTTTGCAATGCAGAAATACACTTGTCAAGGTGTTAGAAGTGTCTTGCATGCATTTTCAAGTTGGAGCCTCAAAGCTCTGAAAACAGCGTTTCTGCTCAGGAGAAAACTGGATTTTTGCAATGTTACTGAAACTCGGTCCAAAATTCAAATCCTATTCTGTGCATGAATAAAATCATGTTTGCAATGCAGAAATACACTTGTCAATGTGTTAGAAGTGTTTTGCATGCATTTTTAAGTTGGAGACTCAAAGCTCTGAAAACAGCGTTCCTGCTCATGAGAAAAGTGGATTTATGCAATGTTACTGAAAATTGGACCAACATTCAAAACCTATTCTATTCATGAATAAAATCATGTTTGCAATGCAGAAATACACTTGTCAATGTGTTAGAAGTGTTTTGCATGCATTTTTAAGTTGGAGACTTAAAGCTCTGAAAACAGCGTTTCTGACCAGGAGAAGTTGTTTTATGCAATGTTACTGAAACTCGGTCCAAAATTCAAATCCTATTCTGTGCATGAATAAAATCATGTTTGCAATGCAGAAATACACTTGTCAATGTGTTAGAAGTGTTTTGCATGCATTTTTAAGTTGGAGACTCAAAGCTCTGAAAACAGCGTTTCTGACCAGGAGAAGTTGTTTTATGCAATATTAATGAAACTCGCAAAAAAATTCAATTCCTATTCTGTGCATGAATAAAATCATGTTTGCATTGCAGAAATACACTTGTCAAGTTGTTAGAAGTGTTTTGCATGCATTTTTAAGTTGGAGACTCAAAGCTCTGAAAACAGCGTTTCTGCTCAGGAGAAAAGTGGATTTATGCAATGTTACTGAAACTCGGTCCAAAATTCAAATCCTATTCTGTGCATGAATAAAATCATGTTTGCAATGCAGAAATACACTTGTCAAGGTGTTAGAAGTGTTTTGCATGCATTTTCAAGTTGGAGCCTCAAAGCTCTGAAAACAGCGTTTCTGACCAGGAGAAGTTGTTTTATGCAATATAAATGAAACTCACTAAAAAAATCAATTCCTATTCTGTGCATGAATAAAATCATGTTTGCAATGCAGAAATACACTTGTCAAGGTGTTAGAAGTGTTTTGCATGCATTTTCAAGTTGGAGCCTCAAAGCTCTGAAAACAGCCTTTCTGCTCAGGAGAAAATTGGATTTTTGCAATGTTACTGAAACTCGGTCCAAAATTCAAATCCTATTCTGTGCATGAATAAAATCATGTTTGCAATGCAGAAATACACTTGTCAATGTGTTAGAAGTGTTTTGCATGCACTTTTAAGTTGGAGACTCAAAGCTCTGAAAACAGCGTTTCTGCTCAGGAGAAAAGTGGATTTATGCAATGTTACTGAAACTCGGTCCAAAATTCAAATCCTATTCTGTGCATGAATAAAATCATGTTTGCAATGCAGAAATACACTTTTCAATGTGTTAGAAGTGTTTTGCATGTATTTTTAAGTTGGAGACTCAAAGCTCTGAAAACAGCGTTTCTGACCAGGAGAAGTTGTTTTATGCAATATTAATGAAACTCGCAAAAAAATTCAATTCCTATTCTGTGCATGAATAAAATCATGTTTGCAATGCAGAAATACACTTGTCAAGGTGTTAGAAATGTTTTGCATGCATTTTTAAGTTGGAGACTTAAAGCTCTGAAAACAGCGTTTCTGACCAGGAGAAGTTGTTTTATGCAATGTTACTGAAACTCGGTACAAAATTCAAATCCTATTCTGTGCATGAATAAAATCATGTTTGCAATGCAGAAATACACTTGTTAATGTGTTAGAAGTGTTTTGCATGCATTTTTAAGTTGGAGACTCAAAGCTCTGAAAACAGCGTTTCTGCTCAGGAGAAAAGTGGATTTATGCAATGTTACTGAAACTCGGTCCAAAATTCAAATCCTATTCTGTGCATGAATAAAATCATGCTTGCAATGCAGAAATACACTTGTCAAGGTGTTAGAAGTGTTTTGCATGCATTTTCAAGTTGGAGCCTCAAAGCTCTGAAAACAGCGTTTCTGCTCAGGAGAAAAGTGGATTTATGCAATGTTACTGAAACTCGGTCCAAAATTCAAATCCTATTCTGTGCATGAATAAAATCATGTTTGCAATGCAGAAATACACTTGTCAAGTTGTTAGAAGTGTTTTGCATGCATTTTTAAGTTGGAGACTCAAAGCTCTGAAAACAGCGTTTCTGCTCAGGAGAAAAGTGGATTTATGCAATGTTACTGAAACTCGGTCCAAAATACAAATCCTTTTTTGTGCATGAATAAAATCATGTTTGCAATGCAGAAATACACTTGTCAATGTGTTAGAAGTGTTTTGCATGCATTTTTAAGTTGGAGACTCAAAGCTCTAAAAAAAACAGCGTTTCTGACCAGGAGAAGAAAGGATTTTTGCAATGTTACTGAAACTCGGTCCAAAATACAAATCCTTTTTTGTGCATGAATAAAATCATGTTTGCAATGCAGAAATACACTTGTCAATATGTGTTAGAAGTGTTTTGCATGCATTTTTAAGTTGGAGACTCAAAGCTCTGAAAACAGCGTTCCTGCTCATGAGAAAAGTGGATTTATGCAATGTTACTGAAAATTGGACCAACATTCAAAACCTATTCTATTCATGAATAAAATCATGTTTGCAATGCAGAAATACACTTGTCAATGTGTTAGAAGTGTTTTGCATGCATTTTTAAGTTGGAGACTTAAAGCTCTGAAAACAGCGTTTCTGACCAGGAGAAGTTGTTTTATGCAATGTTACTGAAACTCGGTCCAAAATTCAAATCCTATTCTGTGCATGAATAAAATCATGTTTGCAATGCAGAAATACACTTGTCAATGTGTTAGAAGTGTTTTGCATGCATTTTTAAGTTGGAGACTCAAAGCTCTGAAAACAGCGTTTCTGACCAGGAGAAGTTGTTTTATGCAATATTAATGAAACTCGCAAAAAAATTCAATTCCTATTCTGTGCATGAATAAAATCATGTTTGCATTGCAGAAATACACTTGTCAAGTTGTTAGAAGTGTTTTGCATGCATTTTTAAGTTGGAGACTCAAAGCTCTGAAAACAGCGTTTCTGCTCAGGAGAAAAGTGGATTTATGCAATGTTACTGAAACTCGGTCCAAAATTCAAATCCTATTCTGTGCATGAATAAAATCATGTTTGCAATGCAGAAATACACTTGTCAAGGTGTTAGAAGTGTTTTGCATGCATTTTCAAGTTGGAGCCTCAAAGCTCTGAAAACAGCGTTTCTGACCAGGAGAAGATGTTTTATGCAATATAAATGAAACTCACTAAAAAAATCAATTCCTATTCTGTGCATGAATAAAATCATGTTTGCAATGCAGAAATACACTTGTCAAGGTGTTAGAAGTGTCTTGCATGCATTTTCAAGTTGGAGCCTCAAAGCTCTGAAAACAGCGTTTCTGCTCAGGAGAAAACTGGATTTTTGCAATGTTACTGAAACTCGGTCCAAAATTCAAATCCTATTCTGTGCATGAATAAAATCATGTTTGCAATGCAGAAATACACTTGTCAATGTGTTAGAAGTGTTTTGCATGCATTTTTAAGTTGGAGACTCAAAGCTCTGAAAACAGCGTTTCTGCTCAGGAGAAAAGTGGATTTATGCAATGTTACTAAAACTCGGTCCAAAATTCAAATCCTATTCTGTGCATGAATAAAATCATGTTTGCAATGCAATAAAAAAACTTGTCAAGGTGTTAGAAGTGTTTTGCATGCATTTTCAAGTTGGAGCCTCAAAGCTCTGAAAACAGCGTTTCTGCTCAGGAGAAAAGTGGATTTATGCAATGTTACTGAAACTCGGTCCAAAATTCAAATCCTATTCTGTGCATGAATAAAATCATGTTTGCAATGCAGAAATACACTTGAAAAGTTGTTAGAAGTGTTTTGCATGCATTTTTAAGTTGGAGACTCAAAGCTATGAAAACAGCGTTTCTGCTCAAGAGAAAAGTGGATTTATGCAATGTTACTGAAACTCGGTCCAAAATTCAAATCCTATTCTGTGCATGAATAAAATCATGTTTGCAATGCAGAAATAAACTTGTCAAGTTGTTAGAAGTGTTTTGCATGCATTTTTAGGTTGGAGACTCAAAGCTCTGAAAACAGCGTTTCTGCTCAGGAGAAAAGTGGATTTATGCAATGTTACTGAAACTCGGTCCAAAATTCAAATCCTATTCTGTGCATGAATAAAATCATGTTTGCAATGCAGAAATACACTTGTCAAGGTGTTAGAAGTGTTTTGCATGCATTTTCAAGTTGGAGCCTCAAAGCTCTGAAAACAGCGTTTCTGACCAGGAGAAGTTGTTTTATGCAATATAAATGAAACTCACTAAAAAAATCAATTCCTATTCTGTGCATGAATAAAATCATGTTTGCAATGCAGAAATACACTTGTCAAGGTGTTAGAAGTGTTTTGCATGCATTTTCAAGTTGGAGCCTCAAAGCTCTGAAAACAGCCTTTCTGCTCAGGAGAAAATTGGATTTTTGCAATGTTACTGAAACTCGGTCCAAAATTCAAATCCTATTCTGTGCATGAATAAAATCATGTTTGCAATGCAGAAATACACTTGTCAATGTGTTAGAAGTGTTTTGCATGCACTTTTAAGTTGGAGACTCAAAGCTCTGAAAACAGCGTTTCTGCTCAGGAGAAAAGTGGATTTATGCAATGTTACTGAAACTCGGTCCAAAATTCAAATCCTATTCTGTGCATGAATAAAATCATGTTTGCAATGCAGAAATACACTTTTCAATGTGTTAGAAGTGTTTTGCATGTATTTTTAAGTTGGAGACTCAAAGCTCTGAAAACAGCGTTTCTGACCAGGAGAAGTTGTTTTATGCAATATTAATGAAACTCGCAAAAAAATTCAATTCCTATTCTGTGCATGAATAAAATCATGTTTGCAATGCAGAAATACACTTGTCAAGGTGTTAGAAATGTTTTGCATGCATTTTTAAGTTGGAGACTTAAAGCTCTGAAAACAGCGTTTCTGACCAGGAGAAGTTGTTTTATGCAATGTTACTGAAACTCGGTACAAAATTCAAATCCTATTCTGTGCATGAATAAAATCATGTTTGCAATGCAGAAATACACTTGTTAATGTGTTAGAAGTGTTTTGCATGCATTTTTAAGTTGGAGACTCAAAGCTCTGAAAACAGCGTTTCTGCTCAGGAGAAAAGTGGATTTATGCAATGTTACTGAAACTCGGTCCAAAATTCAAATCCTATTCTGTGCATGAATAAAATCATGCTTGCAATGCAGAAATACACTTGTCAAGGTGTTAGAAGTGTTTTGCATGCATTTTCAAGTTGGAGCCTCAAAGCTCTGAAAACAGCGTTTCTGCTCAGGAGAAAAGTGGATTTATGCAATGTTACTGAAACTCGGTCCAAAATTCAAATCCTATTCTCTGCATGAATAAAATCATGTTTGCAATGCAGAAATACACTTGTCAAGTTGTTAGAAGTGTTTTGCATGCATTTTTAAGTTGGAGACTCAAAGCTCTGAAAACAGCGTTTCTACTCAGGAGAAAAGTGGATTTATGCAATGTTACTGAAACTCGGTCCAAAATACAAATCCTTTTTTGTGCATGAATAAAATCATGTTTGCAATGCAGAAATACACTTGTCAATGTGTTAGAAGTGTTTTGCATGCATTTTTAAGTTGGAGACTCAAAGCTCTAAAAAAAACAGCGTTTCTGACCAGGAGAAGAAAGGATTTTTGCAATGTTACTGAAACTCGGTCCAAAATACAAATCCTTTTTTGTGCATGAATAAAATCATGTTTGCAATGCAGAAATACACTTGTCAATGTGTTAGAAGTGTTTTGCATGCATTTTTAAGTTGGAGACTCAAAGCTCTGAAAACAGCGTTCCTGCTCATGAGAAAAGTGGATTTATGCAATGTTACTGAAAATTGGACCAACATTCAAAACCTATTCTATTCATGAATAAAATCATGTTTGCAATGCAGAAATACACTTGTCAATGTGTTAGAAGTGTTTTGCATGCATTTTTAAGTTGGAAACTTAAAGCTCTGAAAACAGCGTTTCTGACCAGGAGAAGTTGTTTTATGCAATGTTACTGAAACTCGGTCCAAAATTCAAATCCTATTCTGTGCATGAATAAAATAATGTTTGCAATGCAGAAATACACTTGTCAATGTGTTAGAAGTGTTTTGCATGCATTTTTAAGTTGGAGACTCAAAGCTCTGAAAACAGCGTTTCTGACCAGGAGAAGTTGTTTTATGCAATATTAATGAAACTCGCAAAAAAATTCAATTCCTATTCTGTGCATGAATAAAATCATGTTTGCAATGCAGAAATACACTTGTCAAGTTGTTAGAAGTGTTTTGCATGCATTTTTAAGTTGGAGACTCAAAGCTCTGAAAACAGCGTTTCTGCTCAGGAGAAAAGTGGATTTATGCAATGTTACTGAAACTCGGTCCAAAATTCAAATCCTATTCTGTGCATGAATAAAATCATGTTTGCAATGCAGAAATACACTTGTCAAGGTGTTAGAAGTGTTTTGCATGCATTTTCAAGTTGGAGCCTCAAAGCTCTGAAAACAGCGTTTCTGACCAGGAGAAGTTGTTTTATGCAATATAAATGAAACTCACTAAAAAAATCAATTCCTATTCTGTGCATGAATAAAATCATGTTTGCAATGCAGAAATACACTTGTCAAGGTGTTAGAAGTGTCTTGCATGCATTTTCAAGTTGGAGCCTCAAAGCTCTGAAAACAGCGTTTCTGCTCAGGAGAAAACTGGATTTTTGCAATGTTACTGAAACTCGGTCCAAAATTCAAATCCTATTCTGTGCATGAATAAAATCATGTTTGCAATGCAGAAATACACTTGTCAATGTGTTAGAAGTGTTTTGCATGCATTTTTAAGTTGGAGACTCAAAGCTCTGAAAACAGCGTTTCTGCTCAGGAGAAAAGTGGATTTATGCAATGTTACTGAAACTCGGTCCAAAATTCAAATCCTATTCTGTGCATGAATAAAATCATGTTTGCAATGCAGAAATACACTTTTCAATGTGTTAGAAGTGTTTTGCATGTATTTTTAAGTTGGAGACTCAAAGCTCTGAAAACAGCGTTTCTGACCAGGAGAAGTTGTTTTATGCAATATTAATGAAACTCGCAAAAAAATTCAATTCCTATTCTGTGCATGAATAAAATCATGTTTGCAATGCAGAAATACACTTGTCAAGGTGTTAGAAGTGTTTTGCATGCATTTTTAAGTTGGAGACTTAAAGCTCTGAAAACAGCGTTTCTGACCAGGAGAAGTTGTTTTATGCAATGTTACTGAAACTCGGTACAAAATTCAAATCCTATTCTGTGCATGAATAAAATCATGTTTGCAATGCAGAAATACACTTGTCAATGTGTTAGAAGTGTTTTGCATGCATTTTTAAGTTGGAGACTCAAAGCTCTGAAAACAGCGTTTCTGCTCATGAGAAAAGTGGATTTATGCAATGTTACAGAAAATATTACCAACATTCAAAACCTATTCTATTCATGAATAAAATCATGTTTGCAATGCAGAAATACACTTGTCAATGTGTTAGAAGTGTTTTGCATGCATTTTTAAGTTGGAGACTCAAAGCTCTGAAAACAGCGTTTCTGCTCATGAGAAAAGTGGATTTATGCAATGTTACTGAAAATAGGACCAACATTCAAAACCTATTCTATTCATGAATAAAATCATGTTTGCAATGCAGAAATACTCTTGTCAAGGTGTTAGAAGTGTTTTGCATGCATTTTCAAGTTGCAGCCTCAAAGCTCTGAAAACAGCGTTTCTGACCAGAAGTTGTTTTATGCAATATAAATGAAACGCACTAAAAAAATCAATTCCTATTCTGTGCATGAATAAAATCATGTTTGCAATGCAGAAATACACTTGTCAATGTGTTAGAAGTGTTTTGCATGCATTTTCAAGTTGGAGCCTCAAAGCTCTGAAAACAGCCTTTCTGCTCAGGAGAAAACTGGATTTTTGCAATGTTACTGAAACTCGGTCCAAAATTCAAATCCTATTCTGTGCATGAATAAAATCATGTTTGCAATGCAGAAATACACTTGTCAATGTGTTAGAAGTGTTTTGCATGCATTTTTAAGTTGGAGACTCAAAGCTCTGAAAACAGCGTTTCTGCTCAGGAGAAAACTGGATTTATGCAATGTTACTGAAACTCGGTCCAAAATTCAAATCCTATTCTGTGCATGAATAAAATCATGTTTGGAATGCAGAAATACACTTTTCAATGTGTTAGAAGTGTTTTGCATGTATTTTTCAGTTGGAGACTCAAAGCTCTGAAAACAGCGTTTCTGACCAGGAGAAGTTGTTTTATGCAATATTAATGAAACTCGCAAAAAAATTCAATTCCTATTCTGTGCATGAATAAAATCATGTTTGCAATGCAGAAATACATTTGTCAAGGTGTTAGAAGTGTTTTGCATGCATTTTCAAGTTGGAGCCTCAAAGCTCTGAAAACAGCGTTTCTGACCAGGAGAAGAGTGGATTTTTGCAATGTTACTGAAACTCGGTCCAAAATTCAAATCCTATTCTGTGCATGAATAAAATCATGTTTGCAATGCAGAAATACACTTGTCAATGTGTTAGAAGTGTTTTGCATGGATTTTTAAGTTGGAGACTCAAAGCTCTGAAAACAGCGTTTCTGCTCAGGAGAAAAGTGGATTTATGCAATGTTACTGAAACTCGGTCCAACATTCAAATCCTATTCTGTGCATGAATAAAATCATGCTTGCAATGCAGAAATACACTTGTCAAGGTGTTAGAAGTGTTTTGCATGCATTTTCAAGTTGGAGCCTCAAAGCTCTGAAAACAGCGTTTCTGCTCATGAGAAAAGTGGATTTATGCAATGTTACTGAAACTCGGTCCAAAATTCAAATCCTATTCTGTGCATGAATAAAATCATGTTTGCAATGCAGAAATACACTTTTCAATGTGTTAGAAGTGTTTTGCATGTATTTTTAAGTTGGAGACTCAAAGCTCTGAAAACAGCGTTTCTGACCAGGAGAAGTTGTTTTATGCAATATTAATGAAACTCGGTCCAAAATTCAAATCCTATTCTGTGCATGAATAAAATCATGTTTGCAATGCAGAAATACACTTGTCAAGGTGTTAGAAGTGTTTTGCATGCATTTTCAAGTTGGAGCCTCAAAGCTCTGAAAACAGCGTTTCTGACCAGGAGAAGTTGTTTTATGCAATATAAATGAAACTCACTAAAAAAATCAATTCCTATTCTGTGCATGAATAAAATCATGTTTGCAATGCAGAAATACACTTGTCAAGGTGTTAGAAGTGTTTTGCATGCATTTTCAAGTTGGAGCCTCAAAGCTCTGAAAACAGCGTTTCTGCTCAGGAGGAAACTGGATTTTTGCAATGTTACTGAAACCCGGTCCAAAATTCAAATCCTATTCTGTGCATGAATAAAATCATGTTTGCAATGCAGAAATACACTTGTCAATGTGTTAGAAGTGTTTTGCATGCATTTTTAAGTTGGAGACTCAAAGCTCTGAAAACAGCGTTTCTGACCAGGAGAAGTTGTTTTATGCAATGTTACTGAAACTCGGTCCAAAATTCAAATCCTATTCTGTGCATGAATAAAATCATGTTTGCAATGCAGAAATACACTTGTCAATGTGTTAGAAGTGTTTTGCATGGATTTTTAAGTTGGAGACTCAAAGCTCTGAAAACAGCGTTTCTGCTCAGGAGAAAAGTGGATTTATGCAATGTTACTGAAACTCGGTCCAACATTCAAATCCTATTCTGTGCATGAATAAAATCATGCTTGCAATGCAGAAATACACTTGTCAAGGTGTTAGAAGTGTTTTGCATGCATTTTCAAGTTGGAGCCTCAAAGCTCTGAAAACAGCGTTTCTGCTCAGGAGAAAAGTGGATTTATGCAATGTTACTGAAACTCGGTCCAAAATTCAAATCCTATTCTGTGCATGAATAAAATCATGTTTGCAATGCAGAAATACACTTGTCAAGTTGTTAGAAGTGTTTTGCATGCATTTTTAAGTTGGAGACTCAAAGCTCTGAAAACAGCGTTTCTGCTCAGGAGAAAAGTGGATTTATGCAATGTTACTGAAACTCGGTCCAAAATTCAAATCCTATTCTGTGCATGAATAAAATCATGTTTGCAATGCAGAAATACACTTGTCAAGGTGTTAGAAGTGTTTTGCATGCATTTTCAAGTTGGAGCCTCAAAGCTCTGAAAACAGCGTTTCTGACCAGGAGAAGTTGTTTTATGCAATATAAATGAAACTCACTAAAAAAATCAATTCCTATTCTGTGCATGAATAAAATCATGTTTGCAATGCAGAAATACACTTGTCAAGGTGTTAGAAGTGTTTTGCATGCATTTTCAAGTTGGAGCCTCAAAGCTCTGAAAACAGCCTTTCTGCTCAGGAGAAAACTGGATTTTTGCAATGTTACTGAAACTCGGTCCAAAATTCAAATCCTATTCTGTGCATGAATAAAATCATGTTTGCAATGCAGAAATACACTTGTCAATGTGTTAGAAGTGTTTTGCATGCATTTTTAAGTTGGAGACTCAAAGCTCTGAAAACAGCGTTTCTGCTCAGGAGAAAACTGGATTTATGCAATGTTACTGAAACTCGGTCCAAAATTCAAATCCTATTCTGTGCATGAATAAAATCATGTTTGGAATGCAGAAATACACTTTTCAATGTGTTAGAAGTGTTTTGCATGTATTTTTCAGTTGGAGACTCAAAGCTCTGAAAACAGCGTTTCTGACCAGGAGAAGTTGTTTTATGCAATATTAATGAAACTCGCAAAAAAATTCAATTCCTATTCTGTGCATGAATAAAATCATGTTTGCAATGCAGAAATACATTTGTCAAGGTGTTAGAAGTGTTTTGCATGCATTTTCAAGTTGGAGCCTCAAAGCTCTGAAAACAGCGTTTCTGACCAGGAGAAGAGTGGATTTTTGCAATGTTACTGAAACTCGGTCCAAAATACAAATCCTTTTTTGTGCATGAATAAAATCATGTTTGCAATGCAGAAATACACTTGTCAATGTGTTAGAAGTGTTTTGCATGCATTTTTAAGTTGGAGACTCAAAGCTCTGAAAACAGCGTTTCTGCTCATGAGAAAAGTGGATTTATGCAATGTTACAGAAAATATTACCAACATTCAAAACCTATTCTATTCATGAATAAAATCATGTTTGCAATGCAGAAATACACTTGTCAATGTGTTAGAAGTGTTTTGCATGCATTTTTAAGTTGGAGACTCAAAGCTCTGAAAACAGCGTTTCTGCTCATGAGAAAAGTGGATTTATGCAATGTTACTGAAAATAGGACCAACATTCAAAACCTATTCTATTCATGAATAAAATCATGTTTGCAATGCAGAAATACACTTGTCAATGTGTTAGAAGTGTTTTGCATGCATTTTTAAGTTGGAGACTTAAAGCTCTGAAAACAGCGTTTCTGACCAGGAGAAGTTGTTTTATGCAATATTAATAAAACTCGCAAAAAAATTCAATTCCTATTCTGTGCATGAATAAAATCATGTTTGGAATGCAGAAATACTCTTGTCAAGGTGTTAGAAGTGTTTTGCATGCATTTTCAAGTTGGAGCCTCAAAGCTCTGAAAACAGCGTTTCTGACCAGAAGTTGTTTTATGCAATATAAATGAAACTCACTAAAAAAATCAATTCCTATTCTGTGCATGAATAAAATCATGTTTGCAATGCAGAAATACACTTGTCAAGTTGTTAGAAGTGTTTTGCATGCATTTTTAGGCTGGAGACTCAAAGCTCTGAAAACAGCGTTTCTGCTCAGGAGAAAAGTGGATTTATGCAATGTTACTGAAACTCGGTCCAAAATTCAAATCCTATTCTGTGCATGAATAAAATCATGTTTGCAATGCGGAAATACACTTGTCAAGGTGTTAGAAGTGTTTTGCATGCATTTTCAAGTTGGAGCCTCAAAGCTCTGAAAACAGCGTTTCTGACCAGGAGAAGTTGTTTTATGCAATATAAATGAAACTCACTAAAAAAATCAATTCCTATTCTGTGCATGAATAAAATCATGTTTGCAATGCAGAAATACACTTGTCAAGGTGTTAGAAGTGTTTTGCATGCATTTTCAAGTTGGAGCCTCAAAGCTCTGAAAACAGCGTTTCTGCTTAGGAGAAAAGTGGATTTTTGCAATGTTACTGAAACCCGGTCCAAAATTCAAATCCTATTCTGTGCATGAATAAAATCATGTTTGCAATGCAGAAATACACTTGTCAATGTGTTAGAAGTGTTTTGCATGCATTTTTAAGTTGGAGACTCAAAGCTCTGAAAACAGCGTTTCTGACCAGGAGAAGTTGTTTTATGCAATGTTACTGAAACTCGGTCCAAAATTCAAATCCTATTCTGTGCATGAATAAAATCATGTTTGCAATGCAGAAATACACTTGTCAATGTGTTAGAAGTGTTTTGCATGGATTTTTAAGTTGGAGACTCAAAGCTCTGAAAACAGCGTTTCTGCTCAGGAGAAAAGTGGATTTATGCAATGTTACTGAAACTCGGTCCAACATTCAAATCCTATTCTGTGCATGAATAAAATCATGCTTGCAATGCAGAAATACACTTGTCAAGGTGTTAGAAGTGTTTTGCATGCATTTTCAAGTTGGAGCCTCAAAGCTCTGAAAACAGCGTTTCTGCTCATGAGAAAAGTGGATTTATGCAATGTTACTGAAACTCGGTCCAAAATTCAAATCCTATTCTGTGCATGAATAAAATCATGTTTGCAATGCAGAAATACACTTTTCAATGTGTTAGAAGTGTTTTGCATGTATTTTTAAGTTGGAGACTCAAAGCTCTGAAAACAGCGTTTCTGACCAGGAGAAGTTGTTTTATGCAATATTAATGAAACTCGGTCCAAAATTCAAATCCTATTCTGTGCATGAATAAAATCATGTTTGCAATGCAGAAATACACTTGTCAAGGTGTTAGAAGTGTTTTGCATGCATTTTCAAGTTGGAGCCTCAAAGCTCTGAAAACAGCGTTTCTGACCAGGAGAAGTTGTTTTATGCAATATAAATGAAACTCACTAAAAAAATCAATTCCTATTCTGTGCATGAATAAAATCATGTTTGCAATGCAGAAATACACTTGTCAAGGTGTTAGAAGTGTTTTGCATGCATTTTCAAGTTGGAGCCTCAAAGCTCTGAAAACAGCGTTTCTGCTCAGGAGGAAACTGGATTTTTGCAATGTTACTGAAACCCGGTCCAAAATTCAAATCCTATTCTGTGCATGAATAAAATCATGTTTGCAATGCAGAAATACACTTGTCAATGTGTTAGAAGTGTTTTGCATGCATTTTTAACTTGGAGACTCAAAGCTCTGAAAACAGCGTTTCTGACCAGGAGAAGTTGTTTTATGCAATGTTACTGAAACTCGGTCCAAAATTCAAATCCTATTCTGTGCATGAATAAAATCATGTTTGCAATGCAGAAATACACTTGTCAATGTGTTAGAAGTGTTTTGCATGGATTTTTAAGTTGGAGACTCAAAGCTCTGAAAACAGCGTTTCTGCTCAGGAGAAAAGTGGATTTATGCAATGTTACTGAAACTCGGTCCAACATTCAAATCCTATTCTGTGCATGAATAAAATCATGCTTGCAATGCAGAAATACACTTGTCAAGGTGTTAGAAGTGTTTTGCATGCATTTTCAAGTTGGAGCCTCAAAGCTCTGAAAACAGCGTTTCTGCTCAGGAGAAAAGTGGATTTATGCAATGTTACTGAAACTCGGTCCAAAATTCAAATCCTATTCTGTGCATGAATAAAATCATGTTTGCAATGCAGAAATACACTTGTCAAGTTGTTAGAAGTGTTTTGCATGCATTTTTAAGTTGGAGACTCAAAGCTCTGAAAACAGCGTTTCTGCTCAGGAGAAAAGTGGATTTATGCAATGTTACTGAAACTCGGTCCAAAATTCAAATCCTATTCTGTGCATGAATAAAATCATGTTTGCAATGCAGAAATACACTTGTCAAGGTGTTAGAAGTGTTTTGCATGCATTTTCAAGTTGGAGCCTCAAAGCTCTGAAAACAGCGTTTCTGACCAGGAGAAGTTGTTTTATGCAATATAAATGAAACTCACTAAAAAAATCAATTCCTATTCTGTGCATGAATAAAATCATGTTTGCAATGCAGAAATACACTTGTCAAGGTGTTAGAAGTGTTTTGCATGCATTTTCAAGTTGGAGCCTCAAAGCTCTGAAAACAGCCTTTCTGCTCAGGAGAAAACTGGATTTTTGCAATGTTACTGAAACTCGGTCCAAAATTCAAATCCTATTCTGTGCATGAATAAAATCATGTTTGCAATGCAGAAATACACTTGTCAATGTGTTAGAAGTGTTTTGCATGCATTTTTAAGTTGGAGACTCAAAGCTCTGAAAACAGCGTTTCTGCTCAGGAGAAAACTGGATTTATGCAATGTTACTGAAACTCGGTCCAAAATTCAAATCCTATTCTGTGCATGAATAAAATCATGTTTGGAATGCAGAAATACACTTTTCAATGTGTTAGAAGTGTTTTGCATGTATTTTTCAGTTGGAGACTCAAAGCTCTGAAAACAGCGTTTCTGACCAGGAGAAGTTGTTTTATGCAATATTAATGAAACTCGCAAAAAAATTCAATTCCTATTCTGTGCATGAATAAAATCATGTTTGCAATGCAGAAATACATTTGTCAAGGTGTTAGAAGTGTTTTGCATGCATTTTTAAGTTGGAGACTTAAAGCTCTGAAAACAGCGTTTCTGACCAGGAGAAGCTGTTTTATGCAATGTTACTGAAACTCGGTCCAAAATTCAAATCCTATTCTGTGCATGAATAAAATCATGTTTGCAATGCAGAAATACACTTGTCAATGTGTTAGAAGTGTTTTGCATGCATTTTTAAGTTGGAGACTCAAAGCTCTGAAAACAGCGTTTCTGCTCATGAGAAAAGTGGATTTATGCAATGTTACTGAAACTCGGTCCAAAATTCAAATCCTATTCTGTGCATGAATAAAATCATGTTTGCAATTCAGAAATACACTTGTCAAGTTGTTAGAAGTGTTTTGCATGCATTTTTAAGTTGGAGACTCAAAGCTCTGAAAACAGCGTTTCTGCTCAGGAGAAAAGTGGATTTATGCAATGTTACTGAAACTCGGTCCAAAATTCAAATCCTATTCTGTGCATGAATAAAATCATGTTTGCAATGCAGAAATACACTTGTCAAGTTGTTAGAAGTGTTTTGCATGCATTTTTAAGTTGGAGACTCAAAGCTCTGAAAACAGCGTTTCTGCTCAGGAGAAAAGTGGATTTATGCAATGTTACTGAAACTCGGTCCAAAATTCAAATCCTATTCTGTGCATGAATAAAATCATGTTTGCAATGCAGAAATACACTTGTCAAGGTGTTAGAAGTGTTTTGCATGCATTTTCAAGTTGGAGCCTCAAAGCTCTGAAAACAGCGTTTCTGACCAGGAGAAGAGTGGATTTTTGCAATGTTACTGAAACTCGGTCCAAAATACAAATCCTTTTTTGTGCATGAATAAAATCATGTTTGCAATGCAGAAATACACTTGTCAATGTGTTAGAAGTGTTTTGCATGCATTTTTAAGTTGGAGACTCAAAGCTCTGAAAACAGCGTTTCTGCTCATGAGAAAAGTGGATTTATGCAATGTTACAGAAAATATTACCAACATTCAAAACCTATTCTATTCATGAATAAAATCATGTTTGCAATGCAGAAATACAATTGTCAATGTGTTAGAAGTGTTTTGCATGCATTTTTAAGTTGGAGACTCAAAGCTCTGAAAACAGCGTTTCTGCTCATGAGAAAAGTGGATTTATGCAATGTTACTGAAAATAGGACCAACATTCAAAACCTATTCTATTCATGAATAAAATCATGTTTGCAATGCAGAAATACACTTGTCAATGTGTTAGAAGTGTTTTGCATGCATTTTTAAGTTGGAGACTTAAAGCTCTGAAAACAGCGTTTCTGACCAGGAGAAGTTGTTTTATGCAATATTAATGAAACTCGCAAAAAAATTCAATTCCTATTCTGTTCATGAATAAAATCATGTTTGGAATGCAGAAATACTCTTGTCAAGGTGTTAGAAGTGTTTTGCATGCATTTTCAAGTTGGAGCCTCAAAGCTCTGAAAACAGCGTTTCTGACCAGAAGTTGTTTTATGCAATATAAATGAAACTCACTAAAAAAATCAATTCCTATTCTGTGCATGAATAAAATCATGTTTGCAATGCAGAAATACACTTGTCAAGTTGTTAGAAGTGTTTTGCATGCATTTTTAGGTTGGAGACTCAAAGCTCTGAAAACAGCGTTTCTGCTCAGGAGAAAAGTGGATTTATGCAATGTTACTGAAACTCGGTCCAAAATTCAAATCCTATTCTGTGCATGAATAAAATCATGTTTGCAATGCAGAAATACACTTGTCAAGGTGTTAGAAGTGTTTTGCATGCATTTTCAAGTTGGAGCCTCAAAGCTCTGAAAACAGCGTTTCTGACCAGGAGAAGTTGTTTTATGCAATATAAATGAAACTCACTAAAAAAATCAATTCCTATTCTGTGCATGAATAAAATCATGTTTGCAATGCAGAAATACACTTGTCAAGGTGTTAGAAGTGTTTTGCATGCATTTTCAAGTTGGAGCCTCAAAGCTCTGAAAACAGCGTTTCTGCTCAGGAGGAAACTGGATTTTTGCAATGTTACTGAAACCCGGTCCAAAATTCAAATCCTATTCTGTGCATGAATAAAATCATGTTTGCAATGCAGAAATACACTTGTCAATGTGTTAGAAGTGTTTTGCATGCATTTTTAAGTTGGAGACTCAAAGCTCTGAAAACAGCGTTTCTGACCAGGAGAAGTTGTTTTATGCAATGTTACTGAAACTCGGTCCAAAATTCAAATCCTATTCTGTGCATGAATAAAATCATGTTTGCAATGCAGAAATACACTTGTCAATGTGTTAGAAGTGTTTTGCATGGATTTTTAAGTTGGAGACTCAAAGCTCTGAAAACAGCGTTTCTGCTCAGGAGAAAAGTGGATTTATGCAATGTTACTGAAACTCGGTCCAAAATTCAAATCCTATTCTGTGCATGAATAAAATCATGTTTGCAATGCAGAAATACACTTGTCAAGGTGTTAGAAGTGTTTTGCATGCATTTTCAAGTTGGAGCCTCAAAGCTCTGAAAACAGCGTTTCTGACCAGGAGAAGTTGTTTTATGCAATATAAATGAAACTCACTAAAAAAATCAATTCCTATTCTGTGCATGAATAAAATCATGTTTGCAATGCAGAAATACACTTGTCAAGGTGTTAGAAGTGTTTTGCATGCATTTTCAAGTTGGAGCCTCAAAGCTCTGAAAACAGCCTTTCTGCTCAGGAGAAAACTGGATTTTTGCAATGTTACTGAAACTCGGTCCAAAATTCAAATCCTATTCTGTGCATGAATAAAATCATGTTTGCAATGCAGAAATACACTTGTCAATGTGTTAGAAGTGTTTTGCATGCATTTTCAAGTTGGAGCCTCAAAGCTCTGAAAACAGCGTTTCTGACCAGGAGAAGTTGTTTTATGCAATATAAATGAAACTCACTAAAAAAATCAATTCCTATTCTGTGCATGAATAAAATCATGTTTGCAATGCAGAAATACACTTGTCAAGGTGTTAGAAGTGTTTTGCATGCATTTTCAAGTTGGAGCCTCAAAGCTCTGAAAACAGCCTTTCTGCTCAGGAGAAAACTGGATTTTTGCAATGTTACTGAAACTCGGTCCAAAATTCAAATCCTATTCTGTGCATGAATAAAATCATGTTTGCAATGCAGAAATACACTTGTCAATGTGTTAGAAGTGTTTTGCATGCATTTTTAAGTTGGAGACTCAAAGCTCTGAAAACAGCGTTTCTGCTCAGGAGAAAACTGGATTTATGCAATGTTACTGAAACTCGGTCCAAAATTCAAATCCTATTCTGTGCATGAATAAAATCATGTTTGGAATGCAGAAATACACTTTTCAATGTGTTAGAAGTGTTTTGCATGTATTTTCAGTTGGAGACTCAAAGCTCTGAAAACAGCGTTTCTGACCAGGAGAAGTTGTTTTATGCAATATTAATGAAACTCGCAAAAAAATTCAATTCCTATTCTGTGCATGAATAAAATCATGTTTGCAATGCAGAAATACATTTGTCAAGGTGTTAGAAGTGTTTTGCATGCATTTTTAAGTTGGAGACTTAAAGCTCTGAAAACAGCGTTTCTGACCAGGAGAAGCTGTTTTATGCAATGTTACTGAAACTCGGTCCAAAATTCAAATCCTATTCTGTGCATGAATAAAATCATGTTTGCAATGCAGAAATACACTTGTCAATGTGTTAGAAGTGTTTTGCATGCATTTTTAAGTTGGAGACTCAAAGCTCTGAAAACAGCGTTTCTGCTCATGAGAAAAGTGGATTTATGCAATGTTACTGAAACTCGGTCCAAAATTCAAATCCTATTCTGTGCATGAATAAAATCATGTTTGCAATTCAGAAATACACTTGTCAAGTTGTTAGAAGTGTTTTGCATGCATTTTTAAGTTGGAGACTCAAAGCTCTGAAAACAGCGTTTCTGCTCAGGAGAAAAGTGGATTTATGCAATGTTACTGAAACTCGGTCCAAAATTCAAATCCTATTCTGTGCATGAATAAAATCATGTTTGCAATGCAGAAATACACTTGTCAAGTTGTTAGAAGTGTTTTGCATGCATTTTTAAGTTGGAGACTCAAAGCTCTGAAAACAGCGTTTCTGCTCAGGAGAAAAGTGGATTTATGCAATGTTACTGAAACTCGGTCCAAAATTCAAATCCTATTCTGTGCATGAATAAAATCATGTTTGCAATGCAGAAATACACTTGTCAAGGTGTTAGAAGTGTTTTGCATGCATTTTCAAGTTGGAGCCTCAAAGCTCTGAAAACAGCGTTTCTGACCAGGAGAAGAGTGGATTTTTGCAATGTTACTGAAACTCGGTCCAAAATACAAATCCTTTTTTGTGCATGAATAAAATCATGTTTGCAATGCAGAAATACACTTGTCAATGTGTTAGAAGTGTTTTGCATGCATTTTTAAGTTGGAGACTCAAAGCTCTGAAAACAGCTTTTCTGCTCATGAGAAAAGTGGATTTATGCAATGTTACAGAAAATATTACCAACATTCAAAACCTATTCTATTCATGAATAAAATCATGTTTGCAATGCAGAAATACAATTGTCAATGTGTTAGAAGTGTTTTGCATGCATTTTTAAGTTGGAGACTCAAAGCTCTGAAAACAGCGTTTCTGCTCATGAGAAAAGTGGATTTATGCAATGTTACTGAAAATAGGACCAACATTCAAAACCTATTCTATTCATGAATAAAATCATGTTTGCAATGCAGAAATACACTTGTCAATGTGTTAGAAGTGTTTTGCATGCATTTTTAAGTTGGAGACTTAAAGCTCTGAAAACAGCGTTTCTGACCAGGAGAAGTTGTTTTATGCAATATTAATGAAACTCGCAAAAAAATTCAATTCCTATTCTGTTCATGAATAAAATCATGTTTGGAATGCAGAAATACTCTTGTCAAGGTGTTAGAAGTGTTTTGCATGCATTTTCAAGTTGGAGCCTCAAAGCTCTGAAAACAGCGTTTCTGACCAGAAGTTGTTTTATGCAATATAAATGAAACTCACTAAAAAAATCAATTCCTATTCTGTGCATGAATAAAATCATGTTTGCAATGCAGAAATACACTTGTCAAGTTGTTAGAAGTGTTTTGCATGCATTTTTAGGTTGGAGACTCAAAGCTCTGAAAACAGCGTTTCTGCTCAGGAGAAAAGTGGATTTATGCAATGTTACTGAAACTCGGTCCAAAATTCAAATCCTATTCTGTGCATGAATAAAATCATGTTTGCAATGCAGAAATACACTTGTCAAGGTGTTAGAAGTGTTTTGCATGCATTTTCAAGTTGGAGCCTCAAAGCTCTGAAAACAGCGTTTCTGACCAGGAGAAGTTGTTTTATGCAATATAAATGAAACTCACTAAAAAAATCAATTCCTATTCTGTGCATGAATAAAATCATGTTTGCAATGCAGAAATACACTTGTCAAGGTGTTAGAAGTGTTTTGCATGCATTTTCAAGTTGGAGCCTCAAAGCTCTGAAAACAGCGTTTCTGCTCAGGAGGAAACTGGATTTTTGCAATGTTACTGAAACCCGGTCCAAAATTCAAATCCTATTCTGTGCATGAATAAAATCATGTTTGCAATGCAGAAATACACTTGTCAATGTGTTAGAAGTGTTTTGCATGCATTTTTAAGTTGGAGACTCAAAGCTCTGAAAACAGCGTTTCTGACCAGGAGAAGTTGTTTTATGCAATGTTACTGAAACTCGGTCCAAAATTCAAATCCTATTCTGTGCATGAATAAAATCATGTTTGCAATGCAGAAATACACTTGTCAATGTGTTAGAAGTGTTTTGCATGGATTTTTAAGTTGGAGACTCAAAGCTCTGAAAACAGCGTTTCTGCTCAGGAGAAAAGTGGATTTATGCAATGTTACTGAAACTCGGTCCAACATTCAAATCCTATTCTGTGCATGAATAAAATCATGCTTGCAATGCAGAAATACACTTGTCAAGGTGTTAGAAGTGTTTTGCATGCATTTTCAAGTTGGAGCCTCAAAGCTCTGAAAACAGCGTTTCTGCTCATGAGAAAAGTGGATTTATGCAATGTTACTGAAACTCGGTCCAAAATTCAAATCCTATTCTGTGCATGAATAAAATCATGTTTGCAATGCAGAAATACACTTGTCAAGTTGTTAGAAGTGTTTTGCATGCATTTTTAAGTTGGAGACTCAAAGCTCTGAAAACAGCGTTTCTGCTCAGGAGAAAAGTGGATTTATGCAATGTTACTGAAACTCGGTCCAAAATTCAAATCCTATTCTGTGCATGAATAAAATCATGTTTGCAATGCAGAAATACACTTGTCAAGGTGTTAGAAGTGTTTTGCATGCATTTTCAAGTTGGAGCCTCAAAGCTCTGAAAACAGCGTTTCTGACCAGGAGAAGTTGTTTTATGCAATATAAATGAAACTCACTAAAAAAATCAATTCCTATTCTGTGCATGAATAAAATCATGTTTGCAATGCAGAAATACACTTGTCAAGGTGTTAGAAGTGTCTTGCATGCATTTTCAAGTTGGAGCCTCAAAGCTCTGAAAACAGCGTTTCTGCTCAGGAGAAAACTGGATTTTTGCAATGTTACTGAAACTCGGTCCAAAATTCAAATCCTATTCTGTGCATGAATAAAATCATGTTTGCAATGCAGAAATACACTTGTCAATGTGTTAGAAGTGTTTTGCATGCATTTTTAAGTTGGAGACTCAAAGCTCTGAAAACAGCGTTTCTGCTCAGGAGAAAACTGGATTTTTGCAATGTTACTGAAAATAGGACCAACATTCAAAACCTATTCTATTCATGAATAAAATCATGTTTGCAATGCAGAAATACACTTGTCAATGTGTTAGAAGTGTTTTGCATGCATTTTTAAGTTGGAGACTTAAAGCTCTGAAAACAGCGTTTCTGACCAGGAGAAGTTGTTTTATGCAATATTAATGAAACTCACTAAAAAATCAATTCCTATTCTGTGCATGAATAAAATCATGTTTGCAATGCAGAAATACACTTGTCAAGGTGTTAGAAGTGTTTTGCATGCATTTTCAAGTTGGAGCCTCAAAGCTCTGAAAACAGTGTTTCTGCTCAGGAGAAAAGTGGATTTATGCAATGTTACTGAAACTCGGTCCAAAATTCAAATCCTATTCTGTGCATGAATAAAATCATGTTTGCAATGCAGAAATACACTTGTCAATGTGTTAGAAGTGTTTTGCATGCATTTTTAAGTTGGAGACTTAAAGCTCTGAAAACAGCGTTTCTGACCAGGAGAAGTTGTTTTATGCAATGTTACTGAAACTCGGTCCAAAATTCAAATCCTATTCTGTGCATGAATAAAATCATGTTTGCAATGCAGAAATACACTTGTCAATGTGTTAGAAGTGTTTTGCATGCATTTTTAAGTTGGAGACTCAAAGCTCTGAAAACAGCGTTTCTGACCAGGAGAAGTTGTTTTATGCAATATTAATGAAACTCGCAAAAAAATTCAATTCCTATTCTGTGCATGAATAAAATCATGTTTGCAATGCAGAAATACACTTGTCAAGTTGTTAGAAGTGTTTTGCATGCATTTTTAAGTTGGAGCCTCAAAGCTCTGAAAACAGCGTTTCTGCTCAGGAGAAAACTGGATTTTTGCAATGTTACTGAAACTCGGTCCAAAATTCAAATCCTATTCTGTGCATGAATAAAATCATGTTTGCAATGCAGAAATACACTTGTCAATGTGTTAGAAGTGTTTTGCATGCATTTTTAAGTTGGAGACTCAAAGCTCTGAAAACAGCGTTTCTGCTCAGGAGAAAAGTGGATTTATGCAATGTTACTGAAACTCGGTCCAAAATTCAAATCCTATTCTGTGCATGAATAAAATCATGTTTGCAATGCAGAAATACACTTTTCAATGTGTTAGAAGTGTTTTGCATGTATTTTTAAGTTGGAGACTCAAAGCTCTGAAAACAGCGTTTCTGACCAGGAGAAGTTGTTTTATGCAATATTAATGAAACTCGCAAAAAAATTCAATTCCTATTCTGTGCATGAATAAAATCATGTTTGCAATGCAGAAATACACTTGTCAAGGTGTTAGAAGTGTTTTGCATGCATTTTCAAGTTGGAGCCTCAAAGCTCTGAAAACAGCGTTTCTGCTCAGGAGGAAACTGGATTTTTGCAATGTTACTGAAACCCGGTCCAAAATTCAAATCCTATTCTGTGCATGAATAAAATCATGTTTGCAATGCAGAAATACACTTGTCAATGTGTTAGAAGTGTTTTGCATGCATTTTTAAGTTGGAGACTCAAAGCTCTGAAAACAGCGTTTCTGACCAGGAGAAGTTGTTTTATGCAATGTTACTGAAACTCGGTCCAAAATTCAAATCCTATTCTGTGCATGAATAAAATCATGTTTGCAATGCAGAAATACACTTGTCAATGTGTTAGAAGTGTTTTGCATGGATTTTTAAGTTGGAGACTCAAAGCTCTGAAAACAGCGTTTCTGCTCAGGAGAAAAGTGGATTTATGCAATGTTACTGAAACTCGGTCCAACATTCAAATCCTATTCTGTGCATGAATAAAATCATGCTTGCAATGCAGAAATACACTTGTCAAGGTGTTAGAAGTGTTTTGCATGCATTTTCAAGTTGGAGCCTCAAAGCTCTGAAAACAGCGTTTCTGCTCATGAGAAAAGTGGATTTATGCAATGTTACTGAAACTCGGTCCAAAATTCAAATCCTATTCTGTGCATGAATAAAATCATGTTTGCAATGCAGAAATACACTTGTCAAGTTGTTAGAAGTGTTTTGCATGCATTTTTAAGTTGGAGACTCAAAGCTCTGAAAACAGCGTTTCTGCTCAGGAGAAAAGTGGATTTATGCAATGTTACTGAAACTCGGTCCAAAATTCAAATCCTATTCTGTGCATGAATAAAATCATGTTTGCAATGCAGAAATACACTTGTCAAGGTGTTAGAAGTGTTTTGCATGCATTTTCAAGTTGGAGCCTCAAAGCTCTGAAAACAGCGTTTCTGACCAGGAGAAAAGTGGATTTATGCAATGTTACTGAAAATAGGACCAACATTCAAAACCTATTCTATTCATGAATAAAATCATGTTTGCAATGCAGAAATACACTTGTCAATGTGTTAGAAGTGTTTTGCATGCATTTTTAAGTTGGAGACTTAAAGCTCTGAAAACAGCGTTTCTGACCAGGAGAAGTTGTTTTATGCAATATTAATGAAACTCGCAAAAAAATTCAATTCCTATTCTGTTCATGAATAAAATCATGTTTGGAATGCAGAAATACTCTTGTCAAGGTGTTAGAAGTGTTTTGCATGCATTTTCAAGTTGGAGCCTCAAAGCTCTGAAAACAGCGTTTCTGACCAGAAGTTGTTTTATGCAATATAAATGAAACTCACTAAAAAAATCAATTCCTATTCTGTGCATGAATAAAATCATGTTTGCAATGCAGAAATACACTTGTCAAGTTGTTAGAAGTGTTTTGCATGCATTTTTAGGTTGGAGACTCAAAGCTCTGAAAACAGCGTTTCTGCTCAGGAGAAAAGTGGATTTATGCAATGTTACTGAAACTCGGTCCAAAATTCAAATCCTATTCTGTGCATGAATAAAATCATGTTTGCAATGCAGAAATACACTTGTCAAGGTGTTAGAAGTGTTTTGCATGCATTTTCAAGTTGGAGCCTCAAAGCTCTGAAAACAGCGTTTCTGACCAGGAGAAGTTGTTTTATGCAATATAAATGAAACTCACTAAAAAAATCAATTCCTATTCTGTGCATGAATAAAATCATGTTTGCAATGCAGAAATACACTTGTCAAGGTGTTAGAAGTGTTTTGCATGCATTTTCAAGTTGGAGCCTCAAAGCTCTGAAAACAGCGTTTCTGCTCAGGAGGAAACTGGATTTTTGCAATGTTACTGAAACCCGGTCCAAAATTCAAATCCTATTCTGTGCATGAATAAAATCATGTTTGCAATGCAGAAATACACTTGTCAATGTGTTAGAAGTGTTTTGCATGCATTTTTAAGTTGGAGACTCAAAGCTCTGAAAACAGCGTTTCTGACCAGGAGAAGTTGTTTTATGCAATGTTACTGAAACTCGGTCCAAAATTCAAATCCTATTCTGTGCATGAATAAAATCATGTTTGCAATGCAGAAATACACTTGTCAATGTGTTAGAAGTGTTTTGCATGGATTTTTAAGTTGGAGACTCAAAGCTCTGAAAACAGCGTTTCTGCTCAGGAGAAAAGTGGATTTATGCAATGTTACTGAAACTCGGTCCAAAATTCAAATCCTATTCTGTGCATGAATAAAATCATGTTTGCAATGCAGAAATACACTTGTCAAGGTGTTAGAAGTGTTTTGCATGCATTTTCAAGTTGGAGCCTCAAAGCTCTGAAAACAGCGTTTCTGACCAGGAGAAGTTGTTTTATGCAATATAAATGAAACTCACTAAAAAAATCAATTCCTATTCTGTGCATGAATAAAATCATGTTTGCAATGCAGAAATACACTTGTCAAGGTGTTAGAAGTGTTTTGCATGCATTTTCAAGTTGGAGCCTCAAAGCTCTGAAAACAGCCTTTCTGCTCAGGAGAAAACTGGATTTTTGCAATGTTACTGAAACTCGGTCCAAAATTCAAATCCTATTCTGTGCATGAATAAAATCATGTTTGCAATGCAGAAATACACTTGTCAATGTGTTAGAAGTGTTTTGCATGCATTTTCAAGTTGGAGCCTCAAAGCTCTGAAAACAGCGTTTCTGACCAGGAGAAGTTGTTTTATGCAATATAAATGAAACTCACTAAAAAAATCAATTCCTATTCTGTGCATGAATAAAATCATGTTTGCAATGCAGAAATACACTTGTCAAGGTGTTAGAAGTGTTTTGCATGCATTTTCAAGTTGGAGCCTCAAAGCTCTGAAAACAGCCTTTCTGCTCAGGAGAAAACTGGATTTTTGCAATGTTACTGAAACTCGGTCCAAAATTCAAATCCTATTCTGTGCATGAATAAAATCATGTTTGCAATGCAGAAATACACTTGTCAATGTGTTAGAAGTGTTTTGCATGCATTTTTAAGTTGGAGACTCAAAGCTCTGAAAACAGCGTTTCTGCTCAGGAGAAAACTGGATTTATGCAATGTTACTGAAACTCGGTCCAAAATTCAAATCCTATTCTGTGCATGAATAAAATCATGTTTGGAATGCAGAAATACACTTTTCAATGTGTTAGAAGTGTTTTGCATGTATTTTCAGTTGGAGACTCAAAGCTCTGAAAACAGCGTTTCTGACCAGGAGAAGTTGTTTTATGCAATATTAATGAAACTCGCAAAAAAATTCAATTCCTATTCTGTGCATGAATAAAATCATGTTTGCAATGCAGAAATACATTTGTCAAGGTGTTAGAAGTGTTTTGCATGCATTTTTAAGTTGGAGACTTAAAGCTCTGAAAACAGCGTTTCTGACCAGGAGAAGCTGTTTTATGCAATGTTACTGAAACTCGGTCCAAAATTCAAATCCTATTCTGTGCATGAATAAAATCATGTTTGCAATGCAGAAATACACTTGTCAATGTGTTAGAAGTGTTTTGCATGCATTTTTAAGTTGGAGACTCAAAGCTCTGAAAACAGCGTTTCTGCTCATGAGAAAAGTGGATTTATGCAATGTTACTGAAACTCGATCCAAAATTCAAATCCTATTCTGTGCATGAATAAAATCATGTTTGCAATTCAGAAATACACTTGTCAAGTTGTTAGAAGTGTTTTGCATGCATTTTTAAGTTGGAGACTCAAAGCTCTGAAAACAGCGTTTCTGCTCAGGAGAAAAGTGGATTTATGCAATGTTACTGAAACTCGGTCCAAAATTCAAATCCTATTCTGTGCATGAATAAAATCATGTTTGCAATGCAGAAATACACTTGTCAAGTTGTTAGAAGTGTTTTGCATGCATTTTTAAGTTGGAGACTCAAAGCTCTGAAAACAGCGTTTCTGCTCAGGAGAAAAGTGGATTTATGCAATGTTACTGAAACTCGGTCCAAAATTCAAATCCTATTCTGTGCATGAATAAAATCATGTTTGCAATGCAGAAATACACTTGTCAAGGTGTTAGAAGTGTTTTGCATGCATTTTCAAGTTGGAGCCTCAAAGCTCTGAAAACAGCGTTTCTGACCAGGAGAAGAGTGGATTTTTGCAATGTTACTGAAACTCGGTCCAAAATACAAATCCTTTTTTGTGCATGAATAAAATCATGTTTGCAATGCAGAAATACACTTGTCAATGTGTTAGAAGTGTTTTGCATGCATTTTTAAGTTGGAGACTCAAAGCTCTGAAAACAGCTTTTCTGCTCATGAGAAAAGTGGATTTATGCAATGTTACAGAAAATATTACCAACATTCAAAACCTATTCTATTCATGAATAAAATCATGTTTGCAATGCAGAAATACAATTGTCAATGTGTTAGAAGTGTTTTGCATGCATTTTTAAGTTGGAGACTCAAAGCTCTGAAAACAGCGTTTCTGCTCATGAGAAAAGTGGATTTATGCAATGTTACTGAAAATAGGACCAACATTCAAAACCTATTCTATTCATGAATAAAATCATGTTTGCAATGCAGAAATACACTTGTCAATGTGTTAGAAGTGTTTTGCATGCATTTTTAAGTTGGAGACTTAAAGCTCTGAAAACAGCGTTTCTGACCAGGAGAAGTTGTTTTATGCAATATTAATGAAACTCGCAAAAAAATTCAATTCCTATTCTGTTCATGAATAAAATCATGTTTGGAATGCAGAAATACTCTTGTCAAGGTGTTAGAAGTGTTTTGCATGCATTTTCAAGTTGGAGCCTCAAAGCTCTGAAAACAGCGTTTCTGACCAGAAGTTGTTTTATGCAATATAAATGAAACTCACTAAAAAAATCAATTCCTATTCTGTGCATGAATAAAATCATGTTTGCAATGCAGAAATACACTTGTCAAGTTGTTAGAAGTGTTTTGCATGCATTTTTAGGTTGGAGACTCAAAGCTCTGAAAACAGCGTTTCTGCTCAGGAGAAAAGTGGATTTATGCAATGTTACTGAAACTCGGTCCAAAATTCAAATCCTATTCTGTGCATGAATAAAATCATGTTTGCAATGCAGAAATACACTTGTCAAGGTGTTAGAAGTGTTTTGCATGCATTTTCAAGTTGGAGCCTCAAAGCTCTGAAAACAGCGTTTCTGACCAGGAGAAGTTGTTTTATGCAATATAAATGAAACTCACTAAAAAAATCAATTCCTATTCTGTGCATGAATAAAATCATGTTTGCAATGCAGAAATACACTTGTCAAGGTGTTAGAAGTGTTTTGCATGCATTTTCAAGTTGGAGCCTCAAAGCTCTGAAAACAGCGTTTCTGCTCAGGAGGAAACTGGATTTTTGCAATGTTACTGAAACCCGGTCCAAAATTCAAATCCTATTCTGTGCATGAATAAAATCATGTTTGCAATGCAGAAATACACTTGTCAATGTGTTAGAAGTGTTTTGCATGCATTTTTAAGTTGGAGACTCAAAGCTCTGAAAACAGCGTTTCTGACCAGGAGAAGTTGTTTTATGCAATGTTACTGAAACTCGGTCCAAAATTCAAATCCTATTCTGTGCATGAATAAAATCATGTTTGCAATGCAGAAATACACTTGTCAATGTGTTAGAAGTGTTTTGCATGGATTTTTAAGTTGGAGACTCAAAGCTCTGAAAACAGCGTTTCTGCTCAGGAGAAAAGTGGATTTATGCAATGTTACTGAAACTCGGTCCAACATTCAAATCCTATTCTGTGCATGAATAAAATCATGCTTGCAATGCAGAAATACACTTGTCAAGGTGTTAGAAGTGTTTTGCATGCATTTTCAAGTTGGAGCCTCAAAGCTCTGAAAACAGCGTTTCTGCTCATGAGAAAAGTGGATTTATGCAATGTTACTGAAACTCGGTCCAAAATTCAAATCCTATTCTGTGCATGAATAAAATCATGTTTGCAATGCAGAAATACACTTGTCAAGTTGTTAGAAGTGTTTTGCATGCATTTTTAAGTTGGAGACTCAAAGCTCTGAAAACAGCGTTTCTGCTCAGGAGAAAAGTGGATTTATGCAATGTTACTGAAACTCGGTCCAAAATTCAAATCCTATTCTGTGCATGAATAAAATCATGTTTGCAATGCAGAAATACACTTGTCAAGGTGTTAGAAGTGTTTTGCATGCATTTTCAAGTTGGAGCCTCAAAGCTCTGAAAACAGCGTTTCTGACCAGGAGAAGTTGTTTTATGCAATATAAATGAAACTCACTAAAAAAATCAATTCCTATTCTGTGCATGAATAAAATCATGTTTGCAATGCAGAAATACACTTGTCAAGGTGTTAGAAGTGTCTTGCATGCATTTTCAAGTTGGAGCCTCAAAGCTCTGAAAACAGCGTTTCTGCTCAGGAGAAAACTGGATTTTTGCAATGTTACTGAAACTCGGTCCAAAATTCAAATCCTATTCTGTGCATGAATAAAATCATGTTTGCAATGCAGAAATACACTTGTCAATGTGTTAGAAGTGTTTTGCATGCATTTTTAAGTTGGAGACTCAAAGCTCTGAAAACAGCGTTTCTGCTCAGGAGAAAACTGGATTTTTGCAATGTTACTGAAAATAGGACCAACATTCAAAACCTATTCTATTCATGAATAAAATCATGTTTGCAATGCAGAAATACACTTGTCAATGTGTTAGAAGTGTTTTGCATGCATTTTTAAGTTGGAGACTTAAAGCTCTGAAAACAGCGTTTCTGACCAGGAGAAGTTGTTTTATGCAATATTAATGAAACTCACTAAAAAATCAATTCCTATTCTGTGCATGAATAAAATCATGTTTGCAATGCAGAAATACACTTGTCAAGGTGTTAGAAGTGTTTTGCATGCATTTTCAAGTTGGAGCCTCAAAGCTCTGAAAACAGTGTTTCTGCTCAGGAGAAAAGTGGATTTATGCAATGTTACTGAAACTCGGTCCAAAATTCAAATCCTATTCTGTGCATGAATAAAATCATGTTTGCAATGCAGAAATACACTTGTCAATGTGTTAGAAGTGTTTTGCATGCATTTTTAAGTTGGAGACTTAAAGCTCTGAAAACAGCGTTTCTGACCAGGAGAAGTTGTTTTATGCAATGTTACTGAAACTCGGTCCAAAATTCAAATCCTATTCTGTGCATGAATAAAATCATGTTTGCAATGCAGAAATACACTTGTCAATGTGTTAGAAGTGTTTTGCATGCATTTTTAAGTTGGAGACTCAAAGCTCTGAAAACAGCGTTTCTGACCAGGAGAAGTTGTTTTATGCAATATTAATGAAACTCGCAAAAAAATTCAATTCCTATTCTGTGCATGAATAAAATCATGTTTGCAATGCAGAAATACACTTGTCAAGTTGTTAGAAGTGTTTTGCATGCATTTTTAAGTTGGAGCCTCAAAGCTCTGAAAACAGCGTTTCTGCTCAGGAGAAAACTGGATTTTTGCAATGTTACTGAAACTCGGTCCAAAATTCAAATCCTATTCTGTGCATGAATAAAATCATGTTTGCAATGCAGAAATACACTTGTCAATGTGTTAGAAGTGTTTTGCATGCATTTTTAAGTTGGAGACTCAAAGCTCTGAAAACAGCGTTTCTGCTCAGGAGAAAAGTGGATTTATGCAATGTTACTGAAACTCGGTCCAAAATTCAAATCCTATTCTGTGCATGAATAAAATCATGTTTGCAATGCAGAAATACACTTTTCAATGTGTTAGAAGTGTTTTGCATGTATTTTTAAGTTGGAGACTCAAAGCTCTGAAAACAGCGTTTCTGACCAGGAGAAGTTGTTTTATGCAATATTAATGAAACTCGCAAAAAAATTCAATTCCTATTCTGTGCATGAATAAAATCATGTTTGCAATGCAGAAATACACTTGTCAAGGTGTTAGAAGTGTTTTGCATGCATTTTCAAGTTGGAGCCTCAAAGCTCTGAAAACAGCGTTTCTGCTCAGGAGGAAACTGGATTTTTGCAATGTTACTGAAACCCGGTCCAAAATTCAAATCCTATTCTGTGCATGAATAAAATCATGTTTGCAATGCAGAAATACACTTGTCAATGTGTTAGAAGTGTTTTGCATGCATTTTTAAGTTGGAGACTCAAAGCTCTGAAAACAGCGTTTCTGACCAGGAGAAGTTGTTTTATGCAATGTTACTGAAACTCGGTCCAAAATTCAAATCCTATTCTGTGCATGAATAAAATCATGTTTGCAATGCAGAAATACACTTGTCAATGTGTTAGAAGTGTTTTGCATGGATTTTTAAGTTGGAGACTCAAAGCTCTGAAAACAGCGTTTCTGCTCAGGAGAAAAGTGGATTTATGCAATGTTACTGAAACTCGGTCCAACATTCAAATCCTATTCTGTGCATGAATAAAATCATGCTTGCAATGCAGAAATACACTTGTCAAGGTGTTAGAAGTGTTTTGCATGCATTTTCAAGTTGGAGCCTCAAAGCTCTGAAAACAGCGTTTCTGCTCATGAGAAAAGTGGATTTATGCAATGTTACTGAAACTCGGTCCAAAATTCAAATCCTATTCTGTGCATGAATAAAATCATGTTTGCAATGCAGAAATACACTTGTCAAGTTGTTAGAAGTGTTTTGCATGCATTTTTAAGTTGGAGACTCAAAGCTCTGAAAACAGCGTTTCTGCTCAGGAGAAAAGTGGATTTATGCAATGTTACTGAAACTCGGTCCAAAATTCAAATCCTATTCTGTGCATGAATAAAATCATGTTTGCAATGCAGAAATACACTTGTCAAGGTGTTAGAAGTGTTTTGCATGCATTTTCAAGTTGGAGCCTCAAAGCTCTGAAAACAGCGTTTCTGACCAGGAGAAGTTGTTTTATGCAATATAAATGAAACTCACTAAAAAATTCAAATCCTATTCTGTGCATGAATAAAATCATGTTTGCAATGCAGAAATACACTTGTCAATGTGTTAGAAGTGTTTTGCATGGATTTTTAAGTTGGAGACTCAAAGCTCTGAAAACAGCGTTTCTGCTCAGGAGAAAAGTTGTTTTATGCAATATTAATGAAACTCGCAAAAAAATTCAATTCCTATTCTGTGCATGAATAAAATCATGTTTGCAATGCAGAAATACACTTGTCAAGGTGTTAGAAGTGTTTTGCATGCATTTTCAAGTTGGAGCCTCAAAGCTCTGAAAACAGCGTTTCTGCTCAGGAGGAAACTGGATTTTTGCAATGTTACTGAAACCCGGTCCAAAATTCAAATCCTATTCTGTGCATGAATAAAATCATGTTTGCAATGCAGAAATACACTTGTCAATGTGTTAGAAGTGTTTTGCATGCATTTTTAAGTTGGAGACTCAAAGCTCTGAAAACAGCGTTTCTGACCAGGAGAAGTTGTTTTATGCAATGTTACTGAAACTCGGTCCAAAATTCAAATCCTATTCTGTGCATGAATAAAATCATGTTTGCAATGCAGAAATACACTTGTCAATGTGTTAGAAGTGTTTTGCATGGATTTTTAAGTTGGAGACTCAAAGCTCTGAAAACAGCGTTTCTGCTCAGGAGAAAAGTGGATTTATGCAATGTTACTGAAACTCGGTCCAACATTCAAATCCTATTCTGTGCATGAATAAAATCATGCTTGCAATGCAGAAATACACTTGTCAAGGTGTTAGAAGTGTTTTGCATGCATTTTCAAGTTGGAGCCTCAAAGCTCTGAAAACAGCGTTTCTGCTCATGAGAAAAGTGGATTTATGCAATGTTACTGAAACTCGGTCCAAAATTCAAATCCTATTCTGTGCATGAATAAAATCATGTTTGCAATGCAGAAATACACTTGTCAAGTTGTTAGAAGTGTTTTGCATGCATTTTTAAGTTGGAGACTCAAAGCTCTGAAAACAGCGTTTCTGCTCAGGAGAAAAGTGGATTTATGCAATGTTACTGAAACTCGGTCCAAAATTCAAATCCTATTCTGTGCATGAATAAAATCATGTTTGCAATGCAGAAATACACTTGTCAAGGTGTTAGAAGTGTTTTGCATGCATTTTCAAGTTGGAGCCTCAAAGCTCTGAAAACAGCGTTTCTGCTCAGGAGAAAAGTGGATTTATGCAATGTTACTGAAACTCGGTCCAAAATTCAAATCCTATTCTGTGCATGAATAAAATCATGTTTGCAATGCAGAAATACACTTGTCAATGTGTTAGAAGTGTTTTGCATGCATTTTTAAGTTGGAGACTTAAAGCTCTGAAAACAGCGTTTCTGACCAGGAGAAGTTGTTTTATGCAATGTTACTGAAACTCGGTCCAAAATTCAAATCCTATTCTGTGCATGAATAAAATCATGTTTGCAATGCAGAAATACACTTGTCAATGTGTTAGAAGTGTTTTGCATGCATTTTTAAGTTGGAGACTCAAAGCTCTGAAAACAGCGTTTCTGACCAGGAGAAGTTGTTTTATGCAATATTAATGAAACTCGCAAAAAAATTCAATTCCTATTCTGTGCATGAATAAAATCATGTTTGCAATGCAGAAATACACTTGTCAAGTTGTTAGAAGTGTTTTGCATGCATTTTTAAGTTGGAGACTCAAAGCTCTGAAAACAGCGTTTCTGCTCAGGAGAAAAGTGGATTTATGCAATGTTACTGAAACTCGGTCCAAAATTCAAATCCTATTCTGTGCATGAATAAAATCATGTTTGCAATGCAGAAATACACTTGTCAAGGTGTTAGAAGTGTTTTGCATGCATTTTCAAGTTGGAGCCTCAAAGCTCTGAAAACAGCGTTTCTGACCAGGAGAAGTTGTTTTATGCAATATAAATGAAACTCACTAAAAAAATCAATTCCTATTCTGTGCATGAATAAAATCATGTTTGCAATGCAGAAATACACTTGTCAAGGTGTTAGAAGTGTCTTGCATGCATTTTCAAGTTGGAGCCTCAAAGCTCTGAAAACAGCGTTTCTGCTCAGGAGAAAACTGGATTTTTGCAATGTTACTGAAACTCGGTCCAAAATTCAAATCCTATTCTGTGCATGAATAAAATCATGTTTGCAATGCAGAAATACACTTGTCAATGTGTTAGAAGTGTTTTGCATGCATTTTTAAGTTGGAGACTCAAAGCTCTGAAAACAGCGTTTCTGCTCAGGAGAAAAGTGGATTTATGCAATGTTACTGAAACTCGGTCCAAAATTCAAATCCTATTCTGTGCATGAATAAAATCATGTTTGCAATGCAGAAATACACTTTTCAATGTGTTAGAAGTGTTTTGCATGTATTTTTAAGTTGGAGACTCAAAGCTCTGAAAACAGCGTTTCTGACCAGGAGAAGTTGTTTTATGCAATATTAATGAAACTCGCAAAAAAATTCAATTCCTATTCTGTGCATGAATAAAATCATGTTTGCAATGCAGAAATACACTTGTCAAGGTGTTAGAAGTGTTTTGCATGCATTTTCAAGTTGGAGCCTCAAAGCTCTGAAAACAGCGTTTCTGCTCAGGAGGAAACTGGATTTTTGCAATGTTACTGAAACCCGGTCCAAAATTCAAATCCTATTCTGTGCATGAATAAAATCATGTTTGCAATGCAGAAATACACTTGTCAATGTGTTAGAAGTGTTTTGCATGCATTTTTAAGTTGGAGACTCAAAGCTCTGAAAACAGCGTTTCTGACCAGGAGAAGTTGTTTTATGCAATGTTACTGAAACTCGGTCCAAAATTCAAATCCTATTCTGTGCATGAATAAAATCATGTTTGCAATGCAGAAATACACTTGTCAATGTGTTAGAAGTGTTTTGCATGGATTTTTAAGTTGGAGACTCAAAGCTCTGAAAACAGCGTTTCTGCTCAGGAGAAAAGTGGATTTATGCAATGTTACTGAAACTCGGTCCAACATTCAAATCCTATTCTGTGCATGAATAAAATCATGCTTGCAATGCAGAAATACACTTGTCAAGGTGTTAGAAGTGTTTTGCATGCATTTTCAAGTTGGAGCCTCAAAGCTCTGAAAACAGCGTTTCTGCTCATGAGAAAAGTGGATTTATGCAATGTTACTGAAACTCGGTCCAAAATTCAAATCCTATTCTGTGCATGAATAAAATCATGTTTGCAATGCAGAAATACACTTGTCAAGTTGTTAGAAGTGTTTTGCATGCATTTTTAAGTTGGAGACTCAAAGCTCTGAAAACAGCGTTTCTGCTCAGGAGAAAAGTGGATTTATGCAATGTTACTGAAACTCGGTCCAAAATTCAAATCCTATTCTGTGCATGAATAAAATCATGTTTGCAATGCAGAAATACACTTGTCAAGGTGTTAGAAGTGTTTTGCATGCATTTTCAAGTTGGAGCCTCAAAGCTCTGAAAACAGCGTTTCTGACCAGGAGAAGTTGTTTTATGCAATATAAATGAAACTCACTAAAAAAATCAATTCCTATTCTGTGCATGAATAAAATCATGTTTGCAATGCAGAAATACACTTGTCAAGGTGTTAGAAGTGTTTTGCATGCATTTTCAAGTTGGAGCCTCAAAGCTCTGAAAACAGCGTTTCTGCTCAGGAGGAAACTGGATTTTTGCAATGTTACTGAAACCCGGTCCAAAATTCAAATCCTATTCTGTGCATGAATAAAATCATGTTTGCAATGCAGAAATACACTTGTCAATGTGTTAGAAGTGTTTTGCATGCATTTTTAACTTGGAGACTCAAAGCTCTGAAAACAGCGTTTCTGACCAGGAGAAGTTGTTTTATGCAATGTTACTGAAACTCGGTCCAAAATTCAAATCCTATTCTGTGCATGAATAAAATCATGTTTGCAATGCAGAAATACACTTGTCAATGTGTTAGAAGTGTTTTGCATGGATTTTTAAGTTGGAGACTCAAAGCTCTGAAAACAGCGTTTCTGCTCAGGAGAAAAGTGGATTTATGCAATGTTACTGAAACTCGGTCCAACATTCAAATCCTATTCTGTGCATGAATAAAATCATGTTTGCAATGCAGAAATACACTTGTCAAGTTGTTAGAAGTGTTTTGCATGCATTTTTAAGTTGGAGACTCAAAGCTCTGAAAACAGCGTTTCTGCTCAGGAGAAAAGTGGATTTATGCAATGTTACTGAAACTCGGTCCAAAATTCAAATCCTATTCTGTGCATGAATAAAATCATGTTTGCAATGCAGAAATACACTTGTCAAGGTGTTAGAAGTGTTTTGCATGCATTTTCAAGTTGGAGCCTCAAAGCTCTGAAAACAGCGTTTCTGACCAGGAGAAGTTGTTTTATGCAATATAAATGAAACTCACTAAAAAAATCAATTCCTATTCTGTGCATGAATAAAATCATGTTTGCAATGCAGAAATACACTTGTCAAGGTGTTAGAAGTGTCTTGCATGCATTTTCAAGTTGGAGCCTCAAAGCTCTGAAAACAGCGTTTCTGCTCAGGAGAAAACTGGATTTTTGCAATGTTACTGAAACTCGGTCCAAAATTCAAATCCTATTCTGTGCATGAATAAAATCATGTTTGCAATGCAGAAATACACTTGTCAATGTGTTAGAAGTGTTTTGCATGCATTTTTAAGTTGGAGACTCAAAGCTCTGAAAACAGCGTTTCTGCTCAGGAGAAAAGTGGATTTATGCAATGTTACTGAAACTCGGTCCAAAATTCAAATCCTATTCTGTGCATGAATAAAATCATGTTTGCAATGCAGAAATACACTTTTCAATGTGTTAGAAGTGTTTTGCATGTATTTTTAAGTTGGAGACTCAAAGCTCTGAAAACAGCGTTTCTGACCAGGAGAAGTTGTTTTATGCAATATTAATGAAACTCGCAAAAAAATTCAATTCCTATTCTGTGCATGAATAAAATCATGTTTGCAATGCAGAAATACACTTGTCAAGGTGTTAGAAGTGTTTTGCATGCATTTTCAAGTTGGAGCCTCAAAGCTCTGAAAACAGCGTTTCTGCTCAGGAGGAAACTGGATTTTTGCAATGTTACTGAAACCCGGTCCAAAATTCAAATCCTATTCTGTGCATGAATAAAATCATGTTTGCAATGCAGAAATACACTTGTCAATGTGTTAGAAGTGTTTTGCATGCATTTTTAAGTTGGAGACTCAAAGCTCTGAAAACAGCGTTTCTGACCAGGAGAAGTTGTTTTATGCAATGTTACTGAAACTCGGTCCAAAATTCAAATCCTATTCTGTGCATGAATAAAATCATGTTTGCAATGCAGAAATACACTTGTCAATGTGTTAGAAGTGTTTTGCATGGATTTTTAAGTTGGAGACTCAAAGCTCTGAAAACAGCGTTTCTGCTCAGGAGAAAAGTGGATTTATGCAATGTTACTGAAACTCGGTCCAACATTCAAATCCTATTCTGTGCATGAATAAAATCATGCTTGCAATGCAGAAATACACTTGTCAAGGTGTTAGAAGTGTTTTGCATGCATTTTCAAGTTGGAGCCTCAAAGCTCTGAAAACAGCGTTTCTGCTCATGAGAAAAGTGGATTTATGCAATGTTACTGAAACTCGGTCCAAAATTCAAATCCTATTCTGTGCATGAATAAAATCATGTTTGCAATGCAGAAATACACTTGTCAAGTTGTTAGAAGTGTTTTGCATGCATTTTTAAGTTGGAGACTCAAAGCTCTGAAAACAGCGTTTCTGCTCAGGAGAAAAGTGGATTTATGCAATGTTACTGAAACTCGGTCCAAAATTCAAATCCTATTCTGTGCATGAATAAAATCATGTTTGCAATGCAGAAATACACTTGTCAAGGTGTTAGAAGTGTTTTGCATGCATTTTCAAGTTGGAGCCTCAAAGCTCTGAAAACAGCGTTTCTGACCAGGAGAAGTTGTTTTATGCAATATAAATGAAACTCACTAAAAAAATCAATTCCTATTCTGTGCATGAATAAAATCATGTTTGCAATGCAGAAATACACTTGTCAAGGTGTTAGAAGTGTTTTGCATGCATTTTCAAGTTGGAGCCTCAAAGCTCTGAAAACAGCGTTTCTGCTCAGGAGGAAACTGGATTTTTGCAATGTTACTGAAACCCGGTCCAAAATTCAAATCCTATTCTGTGCATGAATAAAATCATGTTTGCAATGCAGAAATACACTTGTCAATGTGTTAGAAGTGTTTTGCATGCATTTTTAACTTGGAGACTCAAAGCTCTGAAAACAGCGTTTCTGACCAGGAGAAGTTGTTTTATGCAATGTTACTGAAACTCGGTCCAAAATTCAAATCCTATTCTGTGCATGAATAAAATCATGTTTGCAATGCAGAAATACACTTGTCAATGTGTTAGAAGTGTTTTGCATGGATTTTTAAGTTGGAGACTCAAAGCTCTGAAAACAGCGTTTCTGCTCAGGAGAAAAGTGGATTTATGCAATGTTACTGAAACTCGGTCCAACATTCAAATCCTATTCTGTGCATGAATAAAATCATGTTTGCAATGCAGAAATACACTTGTCAAGTTGTTAGAAGTGTTTTGCATGCATTTTTAAGTTGGAGACTCAAAGCTCTGAAAACAGCGTTTCTGCTCAGGAGAAAAGTGGATTTATGCAATGTTACTGAAACTCGGTCCAAAATTCAAATCCTATTCTGTGCATGAATAAAATCATGTTTGCAATGCAGAAATACACTTGTCAAGGTGTTAGAAGTGTTTTGCATGCATTTTCAAGTTGGAGCCTCAAAGCTCTGAAAACAGCGTTTCTGACCAGGAGAAGTTGTTTTATGCAATATAAATGAAACTCACTAAAAAAATCAATTCCTATTCTGTGCATGAATAAAATCATGTTTGCAATGCAGAAATACACTTGTCAAGGTGTTAGAAGTGTCTTGCATGCATTTTCAAGTTGGAGCCTCAAAGCTCTGAAAACAGCGTTTCTGCTCAGGAGAAAACTGGATTTTTGCAATGTTACTGAAACTCGGTCCAAAATTCAAATCCTATTCTGTGCATGAATAAAATCATGTTTGCAATGCAGAAATACACTTGTCAATGTGTTAGAAGTGTTTTGCATGCATTTTTAAGTTGGAGACTCAAAGCTCTGAAAACAGCGTTTCTGCTCAGGAGAAAAGTGGATTTATGCAATGTTACTGAAACTCGGTCCAAAATTCAAATCCTATTCTGTGCATGAATAAAATCATGTTTGCAATGCAGAAATACACTTTTCAATGTGTTAGAAGTGTTTTGCATGTATTTTTAAGTTGGAGACTCAAAGCTCTGAAAACAGCGTTTCTGACCAGGAGAAGTTGTTTTATGCAATATTAATGAAACTCGCAAAAAAATTCAATTCCTATTCTGTGCATGAATAAAATCATGTTTGCAATGCAGAAATACACTTGTCAAGGTGTTAGAAGTGTTTTGCATGCATTTTCAAGTTGGAGCCTCAAAGCTCTGAAAACAGCGTTTCTGCTCAGGAGGAAACTGGATTTTTGCAATGTTACTGAAACCCGGTCCAAAATTCAAATCCTATTCTGTGCATGAATAAAATCATGTTTGCAATGCAGAAATACACTTGTCAATGTGTTAGAAGTGTTTTGCATGCATTTTTAAGTTGGAGACTCAAAGCTCTGAAAACAGCGTTTCTGACCAGGAGAAGTTGTTTTATGCAATGTTACTGAAACTCGGTCCAAAATTCAAATCCTATTCTGTGCATGAATAAAATCATGTTTGCAATGCAGAAATACACTTGTCAATGTGTTAGAAGTGTTTTGCATGGATTTTTAAGTTGGAGACTCAAAGCTCTGAAAACAGCGTTTCTGCTCAGGAGAAAAGTGGATTTATGCAATGTTACTGAAACTCGGTCCAACATTCAAATCCTATTCTGTGCATGAATAAAATCATGCTTGCAATGCAGAAATACACTTGTCAAGGTGTTAGAAGTGTTTTGCATGCATTTTCAAGTTGGAGCCTCAAAGCTCTGAAAACAGCGTTTCTGCTCATGAGAAAAGTGGATTTATGCAATGTTACTGAAACTCGGTCCAAAATTCAAATCCTATTCTGTGCATGAATAAAATCATGTTTGCAATGCAGAAATACACTTGTCAAGTTGTTAGAAGTGTTTTGCATGCATTTTTAAGTTGGAGACTCAAAGCTCTGAAAACAGCGTTTCTGCTCAGGAGAAAAGTGGATTTATGCAATGTTACTGAAACTCGGTCCAAAATTCAAATCCTATTCTGTGCATGAATAAAATCATGTTTGCAATGCAGAAATACACTTGTCAAGGTGTTAGAAGTGTTTTGCATGCATTTTCAAGTTGGAGCCTCAAAGCTCTGAAAACAGCGTTTCTGACCAGGAGAAGTTGTTTTATGCAATATAAATGAAACTCACTAAAAAAATCAATTCCTATTCTGTGCATGAATAAAATCATGTTTGCAATGCAGAAATACACTTGTCAAGGTGTTAGAAGTGTCTTGCATGCATTTTCAAGTTGGAGCCTCAAAGCTCTGAAAACAGCGTTTCTGCTCAGGAGAAAACTGGATTTTTGCAATGTTACTGAAACTCGGTCCAAAATTCAAATCCTATTCTGTGCATGAATAAAATCATGTTTGCAATGCAGAAATACACTTGTCAATGTGTTAGAAGTGTTTTGCATGCATTTTTAAGTTGGAGACTCAAAGCTCTGAAAACAGCGTTTCTGCTCAGGAGAAAAGTGGATTTATGCAATGTTACTGAAACTCGGTCCAAAATTCAAATCCTATTCTGTGCATGAATAAAATCATGTTTGCAATGCAGAAATACACTTTTCAATGTGTTAGAAGTGTTTTGCATGTATTTTTAAGTTGGAGACTCAAAGCTCTGAAAACAGCGTTTCTGACCAGGAGAAGTTGTTTTATGCAATATTAATGAAACTCGCAAAAAAATTCAATTCCTATTCTGTGCATGAATAAAATCATGTTTGCAATGCAGAAATACACTTGTCAAGGTGTTAGAAGTGTTTTGCATGCATTTTCAAGTTGGAGCCTCAAAGCTCTGAAAACAGCGTTTCTGCTCAGGAGGAAACTGGATTTTTGCAATGTTACTGAAACCCGGTCCAAAATTCAAATCCTATTCTGTGCATGAATAAAATCATGTTTGCAATGCAGAAATACACTTGTCAATGTGTTAGAAGTGTTTTGCATGCATTTTTAAGTTGGAGACTCAAAGCTCTGAAAACAGCGTTTCTGACCAGGAGAAGTTGTTTTATGCAATGTTACTGAAACTCGGTCCAAAATTCAAATCCTATTCTGTGCATGAATAAAATCATGTTTGCAATGCAGAAATACACTTGTCAATGTGTTAGAAGTGTTTTGCATGGATTTTTAAGTTGGAGACTCAAAGCTCTGAAAACAGCGTTTCTGCTCAGGAGAAAAGTGGATTTATGCAATGTTACTGAAACTCGGTCCAACATTCAAATCCTATTCTGTGCATGAATAAAATCATGCTTGCAATGCAGAAATACACTTGTCAAGGTGTTAGAAGTGTTTTGCATGCATTTTCAAGTTGGAGCCTCAAAGCTCTGAAAACAGCGTTTCTGCTCATGAGAAAAGTGGATTTATGCAATGTTACTGAAACTCGGTCCAAAATTCAAATCCTATTCTGTGCATGAATAAAATCATGTTTGCAATGCAGAAATACACTTGTCAAGTTGTTAGAAGTGTTTTGCATGCATTTTTAAGTTGGAGACTCAAAGCTCTGAAAACAGCGTTTCTGCTCAGGAGAAAAGTGGATTTATGCAATGTTACTGAAACTCGGTCCAAAATTCAAATCCTATTCTGTGCATGAATAAAATCATGTTTGCAATGCAGAAATACACTTGTCAAGGTGTTAGAAGTGTTTTGCATGCATTTTCAAGTTGGAGCCTCAAAGCTCTGAAAACAGCGTTTCTGACCAGGAGAAGTTGTTTTATGCAATATAAATGAAACTCACTAAAAAAATCAATTCCTATTCTGTGCATGAATAAAATCATGTTTGCAATGCAGAAATACACTTGTCAAGGTGTTAGAAGTGTTTTGCATGCATTTTCAAGTTGGAGCCTCAAAGCTCTGAAAACAGCGTTTCTGCTCAGGAGGAAACTGGATTTTTGCAATGTTACTGAAACCCGGTCCAAAATTCAAATCCTATTCTGTGCATGAATAAAATCATGTTTGCAATGCAGAAATACACTTGTCAATGTGTTAGAAGTGTTTTGCATGCATTTTTAACTTGGAGACTCAAAGCTCTGAAAACAGCGTTTCTGACCAGGAGAAGTTGTTTTATGCAATGTTACTGAAACTCGGTCCAAAATTCAAATCCTATTCTGTGCATGAATAAAATCATGTTTGCAATGCAGAAATACACTTGTCAATGTGTTAGAAGTGTTTTGCATGGATTTTTAAGTTGGAGACTCAAAGCTCTGAAAACAGCGTTTCTGCTCAGGAGAAAAGTGGATTTATGCAATGTTACTGAAACTCGGTCCAACATTCAAATCCTATTCTGTGCATGAATAAAATCATGCTTGCAATGCAGAAATACACTTGTCAAGGTGTTAGAAGTGTTTTGCATGCATTTTCAAGTTGGAGCCTCAAAGCTCTGAAAACAGCGTTTCTGCTCAGGAGAAAAGTGGATTTATGCAATGTTACTGAAACTCGGTCCAAAATTCAAATCCTATTCTGTGCATGAATAAAATCATGTTTGCAATGCAGAAATACACTTGTCAAGTTGTTAGAAGTGTTTTGCATGCATTTTTAAGTTGGAGACTCAAAGCTCTGAAAACAGCGTTTCTGCTCAGGAGAAAAGTGGATTTATGCAATGTTACTGAAACTCGGTCCAAAATTCAAATCCTATTCTGTGCATGAATAAAATCATGTTTGCAATGCAGAAATACACTTGTCAAGGTGTTAGAAGTGTTTTGCATGCATTTTCAAGTTGGAGCCTCAAAGCTCTGAAAACAGCGTTTCTGACCAGGAGAAGTTGTTTTATGCAATATAAATGAAACTCACTAAAAAAATCAATTCCTATTCTGTGCATGAATAAAATCATGTTTGCAATGCAGAAATACACTTGTCAAGGTGTTAGAAGTGTTTTGCATGCATTTTCAAGTTGGAGCCTCAAAGCTCTGAAAACAGCCTTTCTGCTCAGGAGAAAACTGGATTTTTGCAATGTTACTGAAACTCGGTCCAAAATTCAAATCCTATTCTGTGCATGAATAAAATCATGTTTGCAATGCAGAAATACACTTGTCAATGTGTTAGAAGTGTTTTGCATGCATTTTTAAGTTGGAGACTCAAAGCTCTGAAAACAGCGTTTCTGCTCAGGAGAAAACTGGATTTATGCAATGTTACTGAAACTCGGTCCAAAATTCAAATCCTATTCTGTGCATGAATAAAATCATGTTTGGAATGCAGAAATACACTTTTCAATGTGTTAGAAGTGTTTTGCATGTATTTTTCAGTTGGAGACTCAAAGCTCTGAAAACAGCGTTTCTGACCAGGAGAAGTTGTTTTATGCAATATTAATGAAACTCGCAAAAAAATTCAATTCCTATTCTGTGCATGAATAAAATCATGTTTGCAATGCAGAAATACATTTGTCAAGGTGTTAGAAGTGTTTTGCATGCATTTTTAAGTTGGAGACTTAAAGCTCTGAAAACAGCGTTTCTGACCAGGAGAAGCTGTTTTATGCAATGTTACTGAAACTCGGTCCAAAATTCAAATCCTATTCTGTGCATGAATAAAATCATGTTTGCAATGCAGAAATACACTTGTCAATGTGTTAGAAGTGTTTTGCATGCATTTTTAAGTTGGAGACTCAAAGCTCTGAAAACAGCGTTTCTGCTCATGAGAAAAGTGGATTTATGCAATGTTACTGAAACTCGGTCCAAAATTCAAATCCTATTCTGTGCATGAATAAAATCATGTTTGCAATTCAGAAATACACTTGTCAAGTTGTTAGAAGTGTTTTGCATGCATTTTTAAGTTGGAGACTCAAAGCTCTGAAAACAGCGTTTCTGCTCAGGAGAAAAGTGGATTTATGCAATGTTACTGAAACTCGGTCCAAAATTCAAATCCTATTCTGTGCATGAATAAAATCATGTTTGCAATGCAGAAATACACTTGTCAAGTTGTTAGAAGTGTTTTGCATGCATTTTTAAGTTGGAGACTCAAAGCTCTGAAAACAGCGTTTCTGCTCAGGAGAAAAGTGGATTTATGCAATGTTACTGAAACTCGGTCCAAAATTCAAATCCTATTCTGTGCATGAATAAAATCATGTTTGCAATGCAGAAATACACTTGTCAAGGTGTTAGAAGTGTTTTGCATGCATTTTCAAGTTGGAGCCTCAAAGCTCTGAAAACAGCGTTTCTGACCAGGAGAAGAGTGGATTTTTGCAATGTTACTGAAACTCGGTCCAAAATACAAATCCTTTTTTGTGCATGAATAAAATCATGTTTGCAATGCAGAAATACACTTGTCAATGTGTTAGAAGTGTTTTGCATGCATTTTTAAGTTGGAGACTCAAAGCTCTGAAAACAGCGTTTCTGCTCATGAGAAAAGTGGATTTATGCAATGTTACAGAAAATATTACCAACATTCAAAACCTATTCTATTCATGAATAAAATCATGTTTGCAATGCAGAAATACAATTGTCAATGTGTTAGAAGTGTTTTGCATGCATTTTTAAGTTGGAGACTCAAAGCTCTGAAAACAGCGTTTCTGCTCATGAGAAAAGTGGATTTATGCAATGTTACTGAAAATAGGACCAACATTCAAAACCTATTCTATTCATGAATAAAATCATGTTTGCAATGCAGAAATACACTTGTCAATGTGTTAGAAGTGTTTTGCATGCATTTTTAAGTTGGAGACTTAAAGCTCTGAAAACAGCGTTTCTGACCAGGAGAAGTTGTTTTATGCAATATTAATGAAACTCGCAAAAAAATTCAATTCCTATTCTGTTCATGAATAAAATCATGTTTGGAATGCAGAAATACTCTTGTCAAGGTGTTAGAAGTGTTTTGCATGCATTTTCAAGTTGGAGCCTCAAAGCTCTGAAAACAGCGTTTCTGACCAGGAGAAGTTGTTTTATGCAATGTTACTGAAACTCGGTCCAAAATTCAAATCCTATTCTGTGCATGAATAAAATCATGTTTGCAATGCAGAAATACACTTGTCAATGTGTTAGAAGTGTTTTGCATGGATTTTTAAGTTGGAGACTCAAAGCTCTGAAAACAGCGTTTCTGCTCAGGAGAAAAGTGGATTTATGCAATGTTACTGAAACTCGGTCCAAAATTCAAATCCTATTCTGTGCATGAATAAAATCATGTTTGCAATGCAGAAATACACTTGTCAAGGTGTTAGAAGTGTTTTGCATGCATTTTCAAGTTGGAGCCTCAAAGCTCTGAAAACAGCGTTTCTGACCAGGAGAAGTTGTTTTATGCAATATAAATGAAACTCACTAAAAAAATCAATTCCTATTCTGTGCATGAATAAAATCATGTTTGCAATGCAGAAATACACTTGTCAAGGTGTTAGAAGTGTTTTGCATGCATTTTCAAGTTGGAGCCTCAAAGCTCTGAAAACAGCCTTTCTGCTCAGGAGAAAACTGGATTTTTGCAATGTTACTGAAACTCGGTCCAAAATTCAAATCCTATTCTGTGCATGAATAAAATCATGTTTGCAATGCAGAAATACACTTGTCAATGTGTTAGAAGTGTTTTGCATGCATTTTTAAGTTGGAGACTCAAAGCTCTGAAAACAGCGTTTCTGCTCAGGAGAAAACTGGATTTATGCAATGTTACTGAAACTCGGTCCAAAATTCAAATCCTATTCTGTGCATGAATAAAATCATGTTTGGAATGCAGAAATACACTTTTCAATGTGTTAGAAGTGTTTTGCATGTATTTTCAGTTGGAGACTCAAAGCTCTGAAAACAGCGTTTCTGACCAGGAGAAGTTGTTTTATGCAATATTAATGAAACTCGCAAAAAAATTCAATTCCTATTCTGTGCATGAATAAAATCATGTTTGCAATGCAGAAATACATTTGTCAAGGTGTTAGAAGTGTTTTGCATGCATTTTTAAGTTGGAGACTTAAAGCTCTGAAAACAGCGTTTCTGACCAGGAGAAGCTGTTTTATGCAATGTTACTGAAACTCGGTCCAAAATTCAAATCCTATTCTGTGCATGAATAAAATCATGTTTGCAATGCAGAAATACACTTGTCAATGTGTTAGAAGTGTTTTGCATGCATTTTTAAGTTGGAGACTCAAAGCTCTGAAAACAGCGTTTCTGCTCATGAGAAAAGTGGATTTATGCAATGTTACTGAAACTCGGTCCAAAATTCAAATCCTATTCTGTGCATGAATAAAATCATGTTTGCAATTCAGAAATACACTTGTCAAGTTGTTAGAAGTGTTTTGCATGCATTTTTAAGTTGGAGACTCAAAGCTCTGAAAACAGCGTTTCTGCTCAGGAGAAAAGTGGATTTATGCAATGTTACTGAAACTCGGTCCAAAATTCAAATCCTATTCTGTGCATGAATAAAATCATGTTTGCAATGCAGAAATACACTTGTCAAGTTGTTAGAAGTGTTTTGCATGCATTTTTAAGTTGGAGACTCAAAGCTCTGAAAACAGCGTTTCTGCTCAGGAGAAAAGTGGATTTATGCAATGTTACTGAAACTCGGTCCAAAATTCAAATCCTATTCTGTGCATGAATAAAATCATGTTTGCAATGCAGAAATACACTTGTCAAGGTGTTAGAAGTGTTTTGCATGCATTTTCAAGTTGGAGCCTCAAAGCTCTGAAAACAGCGTTTCTGACCAGGAGAAGAGTGGATTTTTGCAATGTTACTGAAACTCGGTCCAAAATACAAATCCTTTTTTGTGCATGAATAAAATCATGTTTGCAATGCAGAAATACACTTGTCAATGTGTTAGAAGTGTTTTGCATGCATTTTTAAGTTGGAGACTCAAAGCTCTGAAAACAGCGTTTCTGCTCATGAGAAAAGTGGATTTATGCAATGTTACAGAAAATATTACCAACATTCAAAACCTATTCTATTCATGAATAAAATCATGTTTGCAATGCAGAAATACAATTGTCAATGTGTTAGAAGTGTTTTGCATGCATTTTTAAGTTGGAGACTCAAAGCTCTGAAAACAGCGTTTCTGCTCATGAGAAAAGTGGATTTATGCAATGTTACTGAAAATAGGACCAACATTCAAAACCTATTCTATTCATGAATAAAATCATGTTTGCAATGCAGAAATACACTTGTCAATGTGTTAGAAGTGTTTTGCATGCATTTTTAAGTTGGAGACTTAAAGCTCTGAAAACAGCGTTTCTGACCAGGAGAAGTTGTTTTATGCAATATTAATGAAACTCGCAAAAAAATTCAATTCCTATTCTGTTCATGAATAAAATCATGTTTGGAATGCAGAAATACTCTTGTCAAGGTGTTAGAAGTGTTTTGCATGCATTTTCAAGTTGGAGCCTCAAAGCTCTGAAAACAGCGTTTCTGACCAGAAGTTGTTTTATGCAATATAAATGAAACTCACTAAAAAAATCAATTCCTATTCTGTGCATGAATAAAATCATGTTTGCAATGCAGAAATACACTTGTCAAGTTGTTAGAAGTGTTTTGCATGCATTTTTAGGTTGGAGACTCAAAGCTCTGAAAACAGCGTTTCTGCTCAGGAGAAAAGTGGATTTATGCAATGTTACTGAAACTCGGTCCAAAATTCAAATCCTATTCTGTGCATGAATAAAATCATGTTTGCAATGCAGAAATACACTTGTCAAGGTGTTAGAAGTGTTTTGCATGCATTTTCAAGTTGGAGCCTCAAAGCTCTGAAAACAGCGTTTCTGACCAGGAGAAGTTGTTTTATGCAATATAAATGAAACTCACTAAAAAAATCAATTCCTATTCTGTGCATGAATAAAATCATGTTTGCAATGCAGAAATACACTTGTCAAGGTGTTAGAAGTGTTTTGCATGCATTTTCAAGTTGGAGCCTCAAAGCTCTGAAAACAGCGTTTCTGCTCAGGAGGAAACTGGATTTTTGCAATGTTACTGAAACCCGGTCCAAAATTCAAATCCTATTCTGTGCATGAATAAAATCATGTTTGCAATGCAGAAATACACTTGTCAATGTGTTAGAAGTGTTTTGCATGCATTTTTAAGTTGGAGACTCAAAGCTCTGAAAACAGCGTTTCTGACCAGGAGAAGTTGTTTTATGCAATGTTACTGAAACTCGGTCCAAAATTCAAATCCTATTCTGTGCATGAATAAAATCATGTTTGCAATGCAGAAATACACTTGTCAATGTGTTAGAAGTGTTTTGCATGGATTTTTAAGTTGGAGACTCAAAGCTCTGAAAACAGCGTTTCTGCTCAGGAGAAAAGTGGATTTATGCAATGTTACTGAAACTCGGTCCAAAATTCAAATCCTATTCTGTGCATGAATAAAATCATGTTTGCAATGCAGAAATACACTTGTCAAGGTGTTAGAAGTGTTTTGCATGCATTTTCAAGTTGGAGCCTCAAAGCTCTGAAAACAGCGTTTCTGACCAGGAGAAGTTGTTTTATGCAATATAAATGAAACTCACTAAAAAAATCAATTCCTATTCTGTGCATGAATAAAATCATGTTTGCAATGCAGAAATACACTTGTCAAGGTGTTAGAAGTGTTTTGCATGCATTTTCAAGTTGGAGCCTCAAAGCTCTGAAAACAGCCTTTCTGCTCAGGAGAAAACTGGATTTTTGCAATGTTACTGAAACTCGGTCCAAAATTCAAATCCTATTCTGTGCATGAATAAAATCATGTTTGCAATGCAGAAATACACTTGTCAATGTGTTAGAAGTGTTTTGCATGCATTTTTAAGTTGGAGACTCAAAGCTCTGAAAACAGCGTTTCTGCTCAGGAGAAAACTGGATTTATGCAATGTTACTGAAACTCGGTCCAAAATTCAAATCCTATTCTGTGCATGAATAAAATCATGTTTGGAATGCAGAAATACACTTTTCAATGTGTTAGAAGTGTTTTGCATGTATTTTCAGTTGGAGACTCAAAGCTCTGAAAACAGCGTTTCTGACCAGGAGAAGTTGTTTTATGCAATATTAATGAAACTCGCAAAAAAATTCAATTCCTATTCTGTGCATGAATAAAATCATGTTTGCAATGCAGAAATACATTTGTCAAGGTGTTAGAAGTGTTTTGCATGCATTTTTAAGTTGGAGACTTAAAGCTCTGAAAACAGCGTTTCTGACCAGGAGAAGCTGTTTTATGCAATGTTACTGAAACTCGGTCCAAAATTCAAATCCTATTCTGTGCATGAATAAAATCATGTTTGCAATGCAGAAATACACTTGTCAATGTGTTAGAAGTGTTTTGCATGCATTTTTAAGTTGGAGACTCAAAGCTCTGAAAACAGCGTTTCTGCTCATGAGAAAAGTGGATTTATGCAATGTTACTGAAACTCGGTCCAAAATTCAAATCCTATTCTGTGCATGAATAAAATCATGTTTGCAATGCAGAAATACACTTGTCAAGTTGTTAGAAGTGTTTTGCATGCATTTTTAAGTTGGAGACTTAAAGCTCTGAAAACAGCGTTTCTGACCAGGAGAAGCTGTTTTATGCAATGTTACTGAAACTCGGTCCAAAATTCAAATCCTATTCTGTGCATGAATAAAATCATGTTTGCAATGCAGAAATACACTTGTCAATGTGTTAGAAGTGTTTTGCATGCATTTTTAAGTTGGAGACTCAAAGCTCTGAAAACAGCGTTTCTGCTCATGAGAAAAGTGGATTTATGCAATGTTACTGAAACTCGGTCCAAAATTCAAATCCTATTCTGTGCATGAATAAAATCATGTTTGCAATTCAGAAATACACTTGTCAAGTTGTTAGAAGTGTTTTGCATGCATTTTTAAGTTGGAGACTCAAAGCTCTGAAAACAGCGTTTCTGCTCAGGAGAAAAGTGGATTTATGCAATGTTACTGAAACTCGGTCCAAAATTCAAATCCTATTCTGTGCATGAATAAAATCATGTTTGCAATGCAGAAATACACTTGTCAAGTTGTTAGAAGTGTTTTGCATGCATTTTTAAGTTGGAGACTCAAAGCTCTGAAAACAGCGTTTCTGCTCAGGAGAAAAGTGGATTTATGCAATGTTACTGAAACTCGGTCCAAAATTCAAATCCTATTCTGTGCATGAATAAAATCATGTTTGCAATGCAGAAATACACTTGTCAAGGTGTTAGAAGTGTTTTGCATGCATTTTCAAGTTGGAGCCTCAAAGCTCTGAAAACAGCGTTTCTGACCAGGAGAAGAGTGGATTTTTGCAATGTTACTGAAACTCGGTCCAAAATACAAATCCTTTTTTGTGCATGAATAAAATCATGTTTGCAATGCAGAAATACACTTGTCAATGTGTTAGAAGTGTTTTGCATGCATTTTTAAGTTGGAGACTCAAAGCTCTGAAAACAGCGTTTCTGCTCATGAGAAAAGTGGATTTATGCAATGTTACAGAAAATATTACCAACATTCAAAACCTATTCTATTCATGAATAAAATCATGTTTGCAATGCAGAAATACAATTGTCAATGTGTTAGAAGTGTTTTGCATGCATTTTTAAGTTGGAGACTCAAAGCTCTGAAAACAGCGTTTCTGCTCATGAGAAAAGTGGATTTATGCAATGTTACTGAAAATAGGACCAACATTCAAAACCTATTCTATTCATGAATAAAATCATGTTTGCAATGCAGAAATACACTTGTCAATGTGTTAGAAGTGTTTTGCATGCATTTTTAAGTTGGAGACTTAAAGCTCTGAAAACAGCGTTTCTGACCAGGAGAAGTTGTTTTATGCAATATTAATGAAACTCGCAAAAAAATTCAATTCCTATTCTGTTCATGAATAAAATCATGTTTGGAATGCAGAAATACTCTTGTCAAGGTGTTAGAAGTGTTTTGCATGCATTTTCAAGTTGGAGCCTCAAAGCTCTGAAAACAGCGTTTCTGACCAGAAGTTGTTTTATGCAATATAAATGAAACTCACTAAAAAAATCAATTCCTATTCTGTGCATGAATAAAATCATGTTTGCAATGCAGAAATACACTTGTCAAGTTGTTAGAAGTGTTTTGCATGCATTTTTAGGTTGGAGACTCAAAGCTCTGAAAACAGCGTTTCTGCTCAGGAGAAAAGTGGATTTATGCAATGTTACTGAAACTCGGTCCAAAATTCAAATCCTATTCTGTGCATGAATAAAATCATGTTTGCAATGCAGAAATACACTTGTCAAGGTGTTAGAAGTGTTTTGCATGCATTTTCAAGTTGGAGCCTCAAAGCTCTGAAAACAGCGTTTCTGACCAGGAGAAGTTGTTTTATGCAATATAAATGAAACTCACTAAAAAAATCAATTCCTATTCTGTGCATGAATAAAATCATGTTTGCAATGCAGAAATACACTTGTCAAGGTGTTAGAAGTGTTTTGCATGCATTTTCAAGTTGGAGCCTCAAAGCTCTGAAAACAGCGTTTCTGCTCAGGAGGAAACTGGATTTTTGCAATGTTACTGAAACCCGGTCCAAAATTCAAATCCTATTCTGTGCATGAATAAAATCATGTTTGCAATGCAGAAATACACTTGTCAATGTGTTAGAAGTGTTTTGCATGCATTTTTAAGTTGGAGACTCAAAGCTCTGAAAACAGCGTTTCTGACCAGGAGAAGTTGTTTTATGCAATGTTACTGAAACTCGGTCCAAAATTCAAATCCTATTCTGTGCATGAATAAAATCATGTTTGCAATGCAGAAATACACTTGTCAATGTGTTAGAAGTGTTTTGCATGGATTTTTAAGTTGGAGACTCAAAGCTCTGAAAACAGCGTTTCTGCTCAGGAGAAAAGTGGATTTATGCAATGTTACTGAAACTCGGTCCAACATTCAAATCCTATTCTGTGCATGAATAAAATCATGCTTGCAATGCAGAAATACACTTGTCAAGGTGTTAGAAGTGTTTTGCATGCATTTTCAAGTTGGAGCCTCAAAGCTCTGAAAACAGCGTTTCTGCTTATGAGAAAAGTGGATTTATGCAATGTTACTGAAACTCGGTCCAAAATTCAAATCCTATTCTGTGCATGAATAAAATCATGTTTGCAATGCAGAAATACACTTGTCAAGTTGTTAGAAGTGTTTTGCATGCATTTTTAAGTTGGAGACTCAAAGCTCTGAAAACAGCGTTTCTGCTCAGGAGAAAAGTGGATTTATGCAATGTTACTGAAACTCGGTCCAAAATTCAAATCCTATTCTGTGCATGAATAAAATCATGTTTGCAATGCAGAAATACACTTGTCAAGGTGTTAGAAGTGTTTTGCATGCATTTTCAAGTTGGAGCCTCAAAGCTCTGAAAACAGCGTTTCTGACCAGGAGAAGTTGTTTTATGCAATATAAATGAAACTCACTAAAAAAATCAATTCCTATTCTGTGCATGAATAAAATCATGTTTGCAATGCAGAAATACACTTGTCAAGGTGTTAGAAGTGTCTTGCATGCATTTTCAAGTTGGAGCCTCAAAGCTCTGAAAACAGCGTTTCTGCTCAGGAGAAAACTGGATTTTTGCAATGTTACTGAAACTCGGTCCAAAATTCAAATCCTATTCTGTGCATGAATAAAATCATGTTTGCAATGCAGAAATACACTTGTCAATGTGTTAGAAGTGTTTTGCATGCATTTTTAAGTTGGAGACTCAAAGCTCTGAAAACAGCGTTTCTGCTCAGGAGAAAACTGGATTTTTGCAATGTTACTGAAACTCGGTCCAAAATTCAAATCCTATTCTGTGCATGAATAAAATCATCTTTGCAATGCAGAAATACATTTGTCAATGTGTAAGAAGTGTTTTGCATGCATTTTTAAGTTGGAGACTTAAAGCTCTGAAAACAGCGTTTCTGACCAGGAGAAGTTGTTTTATGCAATGTTACTGAAACTCGGTCCAAAATTCAAATCCTATTCTGTGCATGGATAAAATCATGTTTGCAATGCAGAAATACACTTGTCAATGTGTTAGAAGTGTTTTGCATGCATTTTTAAGTTGGAGCCTCAAAGCTCTGAAAACAGCGTTTCTGCTCAGGAGAAAAGTGGATTTATGCAATGTTACTGAAACTCGGTCCAAAATTCAGATCCTATTCTGTGCATGAATAAAATCATGTTTGCAATGCAGAAATACACTTGTCAAGTTGTTAGAAGTGTTTTGCATGCATTTTTAAGTTGGAGCCTCAAAGCTCTGAAAACAGCGTTTCTGCTCAGGAGAAAACTGGATTTATGCAATGTTACTGAAAATCGGTCCAAAATACAAATCCTTTTTTGTGCATGAATAAAATCATGTTTGCAATGCAGAAATACACTTGTCAATGTGTTAGAAGTGTTTTGCATGCATTTTTAAGTTGGAGCCTCAAAGCTCTGAAAACAGCGTTTCTGCTCATGAGAAGAGTGGATTTTTGCAATGTTACTGAAACTCGGTCCAAAATACAAATCCTTTTTTGTGCATTAATAAAATCATGTTTGCAATGCAGAAATACACTTGTCAATGTGTTAGAAGTGTTTTGCATGCATTTTTAAGTTGGAGACTCAAAGCTCTGAAAACAGCGTTTCTGACCAGGAGAAGAAAGGATTTTTGCAATGTTACTGAAACTCGGTCCAAAATACAAATCCTTTTTTGTGCATGAATAAAATCATGTTTGCAATGCAGAAATACACTTGTCAAGGTGTTAGAAGTGTTTTGCATGCATTTTTAAGTTGGAGCCTCAAAGCTCTGAAAACAGCGTTTCTGCTCATGAGAAAAGTGGATTTATGCAATGTTACTGAAAATAGGACCAACATTCAAAACCTATTCTATTCATGAATAAAATCATGTTTGCAATGCAGAAATACACTTGTCAATGTGTTAGAAGTGTTTTGCATGCATTTTTAAGTTGGAGACTTAAAGCTCTCAAAACAGCGTTTCTGACCAGGAGAAGTTGTTTTATGCAATATTAATGAAACTCGCAAAAAAATTCAATTCCTATTCTGTGCATGAATAAAATCATGTTTGGAATGCAGAAATACACTTGTCAAGGTGTTAGAAGTGTTTTGCATGCATTTTCAAGTTGGAGCCTCAAAGCTCTGAAAACAGCGTTTCTGACCAGGAGAAGTTGTTTTATGCAATATTAATGAAACTCGCAAAAAAATTCAATTCCTATTCTGTGCATGAATAAAATCATGTTTGGAATGCAGAAATACACTTGTCAAGGTGTTAGAAGTGTTTTGCATGCATTTTCAAGTTGGAGCCTCAAAGCTCTGAAAACAGCGTTTCTGCTCAGGAGAAAACTGGATTTTTGCAATGTTACTGAAACTCGGTCCAAAATTCAAATCCTATTCTGTGCATGAATAAAATCATGTTTGCAATGCAGAAATACATTTGTCAATGTGTTAGAAGTGTTTTGCAAGCATTTTTAAGTTGGAGACTCAAAGCTCTGAAAACAGCGTTTCTGCTCAGGAGAAAAGTGGATTTATGCAATGTTACTGAAACTCGGTCCAAAATTCAATTCCTATTCTGTGCATGAATAAAATCATGTTTGCAATGCAGAAATACACTTGTCAAGGTGTTAGAAGTGTTTTGCATGCATTTTTAAGTTGGAGACTTAAAGCTCTGAAAACAGCGTTTCTGACCAGGAGAAGTTGTTTTATGCAATGTTACTGAAACTCGGTCCAAAATTCAAATCCTATTCTGTGCATGGATAAAATCATGTTTGCAATGCAGAAATACACTTGTCAATGTGTTAGAAGTGTTTTGCATGCATTTTTAAGTTGGAGACTCAAAGCTCTGAAAACAGCGTTTCTGCTCAGGAGAAAAGTGGATTTATGCAATGTTACTGAAACTCGGTCCAAAATTCAGATCCTATTCTGTGCATGAATAAAATCATGTTTGCAATGCAGAAATACACTTGTCAAGTTGTTAGAAGTGTTTTGCATGCGTTTTTAAGTTGGAGCCTCAAAGCTCTGAAAACAGCGTTTCTGCTCAGGAGAAAACTGGATTTATGCAATGTTACTGAAAATCGGTCCAAAATACAAATCCTTTTTTGTGCATGAATAAAATCATGTTTGCAATGCAGAAATACACTTGTCAAGGTGTTAGAAGTGTTTTGCATGCATTTTCAAGTTGGAGCCTCAAAGCTCTGAAAACAGCGTTTTGCTCATGAGAAAAGTGGATTTATGCAATGTTACTGAAACTCGGTCCAAAATACAAATCCTTTTTTTTGCATGAATAAAATCATGTTTGCAATGCAGAAATACACTTGTCAATGTGTTAGAAGTGTTTTGCATGCATTTTTAAGTTGGAGACTTAAAGCTCTGAAAACAGCGTTTCTGACCAGGAGAAGTTGTTTTATGCAATGTTACTGAAACTCGGTCCAAAATTAAAATCCTATTCTGTGCATGAATAAAATCATGTTTGCAATGCAGAAATACACTTGTCAAGGTGTTAGAAGTGTTTTGCATGCATTTTTAAGTTGGAGCCTCAAAGCTCTGAAAACAGCGTTTCTGCTAAGGAGAAAAGTGGATTTATGCAATGTTACTGAAACTCGGTCCAAAATTCAAATCCTATCCTGTGCATGAATAAAATCATGTTTGCAATGCAGAAATACACTTTTCAATGTGTTAGAAGTGTTTTGCATGTATTTTTAAGTTGGAGACTCAAAGCTCTGAAAACAGCGTTTCTGACCAGGAGAAGTTGTATTATGCAATATTAATGAAACTCGCAAAAAAATTCAATTCCTATTCTGTGCATGAATAAAATCATGTTTGCAATGCAGAAATACACTTGTCAAGGTGTTAGAAGTGTTTTGCATGCATTTTTAAGTTGGAGACTTAAAGCTCTGAAAACAGCGTTTCTGACCAGGAGAAGTTGTTTTATGCAATGTTACTGAAACTCGGTCCAAAATTCAAATCCTATTCTGTGCATGAATAAAATCATGTTTGCAATGCAGAAATACACTTGTCAATGTGTTAGAAGTGTTTTGCATGCATTTTTAAGTTGGAGACTCAAAGCTCTGAAAACAGCGTTTCTGCTCAGGAGAAAAGTGGATTTATGCAATGTTACTGAAACTCGGTCCAAAATTCAATTCCTATTCTGTGCATGAATAAAATCATGTTTGCAATGCAGAAATACACTTGTCAAGGTGTTAGAAGTGTTTTGCATGCATTTTTAAGTTGGAGACTTAAAGCTCTGAAAACAGCGTTTCTGACCAGGAGAAGTTGTTTTATGCAATGTTACTGAAACTCGGTCCAAAATTCAAATCCTATTCTGTGCATGGATAAAATCATGTTTGCAATGCAGAAATACACTTGTCAATGTGTTAGAAGTGTTTTGCATGCATTTTTAAGTTGGAGCCTCAAAGCTCTGAAAACAGCGTTTCTGCTCAGGAGAAAACTGGATTTATGCAATGTTACTGAAAATCGGTCCAAAATACAAATCCTTTTTTGTGCATGAATAAAATCATGTTTGCAATGCAGAAATACACTTGTCAATGTGTTAGAAGTGTTTTGCATGCATTTTTAAGTTGGAGACTTTAAAGCTCTGAAAACAGCGATTTATGCAATGTTACTGAAACTCGGTCCAAAATTCAAATCCTATTCTGTGCATGAATAAAATCATGTTTGCAATGCAGAAATACACTTGTCAAGGTGTTAGAAGTGTTTTGCATGCATTTTTAAGTTGGAGACTTAAAGCTCTGAAAACAGCGTTTCTGACCAGGAGAAGTTGTTTTATGCAATGTTACTGAAACTCGGTCCAAAATTCAAATCCTATTCTGTGCATGAATAAAATCATGTTTGCAATGCAGAAATACACTTGGCAAGGTGTTAGAAGTGTTTTGCATGCATTTTTAAGTTGGAGCCTCAAAGCTCTGAAAACAGCGTTTCTGCTCAGGAGAAAAGTGGATTTATGCAATGTTACTGAAACTCGGTCCAAAATTCAAATCCTATCCTGTCCATGAATAAAATCATGTTTGCAATGCAGAAATACACTTTTCAATGTGTTAGAAGTGTTTTGCATGTATTTTTAAGTTGGAGACTCAAAGCTCTGAAAACAGCGTTTCTGACCAGGAGAAGTTGTTTTATGCAATATTAATGAAACTCGCAAAAAAATTCAATTCCTATTCTGTGCATGAATAAAATCATGTTTGCAATGCAGAAATACACTTGTCAAGGTGTTAGAAGTGTTTTGCATGCATTTTTAAGTTGGAGACTTAAAGCTCTGAAAACAGCGTTTCTGACCAGGAGAAGTTGTTTTATGCAATGTTACTGAAACTCGGTCCAAAATTCAAATCCTATTCTGTGCATGAATAAAATCATGTTTGCAATGCAGAAATACACTTGTCAATGTGTTAGAAGTGTTTTGCATGCATTTTTAAGTTGGAGACTCAAAGCTCTGAAAACAGCGTTTCTGCTCATGAGAAAAGTGGATTTATGCAATGTTACTGAAAATAGGACCAACATTCAAAACCTATTCTATTCATGAATAAAATCATGTTTGCAATGCAGAAATACACTTGTCAATGTGTTAGAAGTGTTTTGCATGCATTTTTAAGTTGGAGACTTAAAGCTCTGAAAACAGCGTTTCTGACCAGGAGAAGTTGTTTTATGCAATATTAATGAAACTCGGTCCAAAATTCAAATCCTATTCTGTGCATGAATAAAATCATGTTTGCAATGCAGAAATACACTTGTCAAGGTGTTAGAAGTGTTTTGCATGCATTTTCAAGTTGGAGCCTCAAAGCTCTGAAAACAGCGTATTTATGCAATGTTACTGAAACTCGGTCCAAAATTCAAATCCTATTCTGTGCATGAATAAAATCATGTTTGCAATGCAGAAATACACTTGTCAAGGTGTTAGAAGTGTTTTGCATGCATTTTCAAGTTGGAGCCTCAAAGCTCTGAAAACAGCGTTTCTGCTCAGGAGAAAAGTGGATTTATGCAATGTTACTGAAACTCGGTCCAAAATTCAAATCCTATTCTGTGCATGAATAAAATCATGTTTGCAATGCAGAAATACACTTGTCAAGTTGTTAGAAGTGTTTTGCATGCATTTTTAAGTTGGAGACTCAAAGCTCTGAAAACAGCGTTTCTGCTCAGGAGAAAAGTGGATTTATGCAATGTTACTGAAACTCGGTCCAAAATTCAAATCCTATTCTGTGCATGAATAAAATCATGTTTGCAATGCAGAAATACACTTTTCAATGTGTTAGAAGTGTTTTGCATGCATTTTCAAGTTGGAGCCTCAAAGCTCTGAAAACAGCGTTTCTGCTCATGAGAAGAGTGGATTTATGCAATGTTACTGAAACTCGGTCCAAAATACAAATCCTTTTTTGTGCATGAATAAAACCATGTTTGCAATGCAGAAATACACTTGTCAATGTGTTAGAAGTGTTTTGCATGCATTTTTAATTTGGAGACTCAAAGCTCTGAAAACAGCGTTTCTGCTCATGAGAAAAGTGGATTTATGCAATGTTACTGAAAATAGGACCAACATTCAAAACCTATTCTATTCATGAATAAAATCATGTTTGCAATGCAGAAATACACTTGTCAATGTGTTAGAAGTGTTTTGCATGCATTTTTAAGTTGGAGACTTAAAGCTCTGAAAACAGCGTTTCTGACCAGGAGAAGTTGTTTTATGCAATATTAATGAAACTCGCAAAAAAATTCAATTCCTATTCTGTGCATGAATAAAATCATGTTTGGAATGCAGAAATACACTTGTCAAGGTGTTAGAAGTGTTTTGCATGCATTTTCAAGTTGGAGCCTCAAAGCTCTGAAAACAGCGTTTCTGACCAGGAGAAGTTGTTTTATGCAATATAAATGAAACTCACTAAAAAAATCAATTCCTATTCTGTGCATGAATAAAATCATGTTTGCAATGCAGAAATACACTTGTCAAGGTGTTAGAAGTGTTTTGCATGCATTTTCAAGTTGGAGCCTCAAAGCTCTGAAAACAGCGTTTCTGCTCAGGAGAAAACTGGATTTTTGCAATGTTACTGAAACTCGGTCCAAAATTCAAATCCTATTCTGTGCATGAATAAAATCATGTTTGCAATGCAGAAATACAGTTGTCAATGTGTTAGAAGTGTTTTGCATGCATTTTTAAGTTGGAGACTCAAAGCTCTGAAAACAGCGTTTCTGCTCAGGAGAAAAGTGGATTTATGCAATGTTACTGAAACTCGGTCCAAAATTCAAATCCTATTCTGTGCATGAATAAAATCATGTTTGCAATGCAGAAATACACTTTTCAATGTGTTAGAAGTGTTTTGCATGTATTTTTAAGTTGGAGACTCAAAGCTCTGAAAACAGCGTTTCTGACCAGGAGAAGTTGTTTTATGCAATATTAATGAAACTCGCAAAAAAATTCAATTCCTATTCTGTGCATGAATAAAATCATGTTTGCAATGCAGAAATACACTTGTCAAGGTGTTAGAAGTGTTTTGCATGCATTTTTAAGTTGGAGACTTAAAGCTCTGAAAACAGCGTTTCTGACCAGGAGAAGTTGTTTTATGCAATGTTACTGAAACTCGGTCCAAAATTCAAATCCTATTCTGTGCATGAATAAAATCATGTTTGCAATGCAGAAATACACTTGTCAAGGTGTTAGAAGTGTTTTGCATGCATTTTCAAGTTGGAGACTCAAAGCTCTGAAAACAGCGTTTCTGCTCATGTGAAAAGTGGATTTATGCAATGTTACAGAAAATATTACCAACATTCAAATCCTATTCTGTGCATGAATAAAATCATGTTTGCAATGCAGAAATACACTTTTCAATGTGTTAGAAGTGTTTTGCATGCATTTTTAAGTTGGAGACTTAAAGCTCTCAAAACAGCGTTTCTGACCAGGAGAAGTTGTTTTATGCAATATTAATGAAACTCGCAAAAAAATTCAATTCCTATTCTGTGCATGAATAAAATCATGTTTGGAATGCAGAAATACACTTGTCAAGGTGTTAGAAGTGTTTTGCATGCATTTTCAAGTTGGAGCCTCAAAGCTCTGAAAACAGCGTTTCTGACCAGGAGAAGTTGTTTTATGCAATGTTACTGAAACTCGGTCCAAAATTCAAATCCTATTCTGTGCATGAATAAAATCATGTTTGCAATGCAGAAATACACTTGTCAAGGTGTTAGAAGTGTTTTGCATGCATTTTCAAGTTGGAGACTCAAAGCTCTGAAAACAGCGTTTCTGCTCATGTGAAAAGTGGATTTATGCAATGTTACAGAAAATATTACCAACATTCAAATCCTATTCTGTGCATGAATAAAATCATGTTTGCAATGCAGAAATACACTTTTCAATGTGTTAGAAGTGTTTTGCATGCATTTTTAAGTTGGAGACTTAAAGCTCTCAAAACAGCGTTTCTGACCAGGAGAAGTTGTTTTATGCAATATTAATGAAACTCGCAAAAAAATTCAATTCCTATTCTGTGCATGAATAAAATCATGTTTGGAATGCAGAAATACACTTGTCAAGGTGTTAGAAGTGTTTTGCATGCATTTTCAAGTTGGAGCCTCAAAGCTCTGAAAACAGCGTTTCTGACCAGGAGAAGTTGTTTTATGCAATATTAATGAAACTCGCAAAAAAATTCAATTCCTATTCTGTGCATGAATAAAATCATGTTTGGAATGCAGAAATACACTTGTCAAGGTGTTAGAAGTGTTTTGCATGCATTTTCAAGTTGGAGCCTCAAAGCTCTGAAAACAGCGTTTCTGCTCAGGAGAAAACTGGATTTTTGCAATGTTACTGAAACTCGGTCCAAAATTCAAATCCTATTCTGTGCATGAATAAAATCATGTTTGCAATGCAGAAATACATTTGTCAATGTGTTAGAAGTGTTTTGCAAGCATTTTTAAGTTGGAGACTCAAAGCTCTGAAAACAGCGTTTCTGCTCAGGAGAAAAGTGGATTTATGCAATGTTACTGAAACTCGGTCCAAAATTCAATTCCTATTCTGTGCATGAATAAAATCATGTTTGCAATGCAGAAATACACTTGTCAAGGTGTTAGAAGTGTTTTGCATGCATTTTTAAGTTGGAGACTTAAAGCTCTGAAAACAGCGTTTCTGACCAGGAGAAGTTGTTTTATGCAATGTTACTGAAACTCGGTCCAAAATTCAAATCCTATTCTGTGCATGGATAAAATCATGTTTGCAATGCAGAAATACACTTGTCAATGTGTTAGAAGTGTTTTGCATGCATTTTTAAGTTGGAGACTCAAAGCTCTGAAAACAGCGTTTCTGCTCAGGAGAAAAGTGGATTTATGCAATGTTACTGAAACTCGGTCCAAAATTCAGATCCTATTCTGTGCATGAATAAAATCATGTTTGCAATGCAGAAATACACTTGTCAAGTTGTTAGAAGTGTTTTGCATGCGTTTTTAAGTTGGAGCCTCAAAGCTCTGAAAACAGCGTTTCTGCTCAGGAGAAAACTGGATTTATGCAATGTTACTGAAAATCGGTCCAAAATACAAATCCTTTTTTGTGCATGAATAAAATCATGTTTGCAATGCAGAAATACACTTGTCAAGGTGTTAGAAGTGTTTTGCATGCATTTTCAAGTTGGAGCCTCAAAGCTCTGAAAACAGCGTTTTGCTCATGAGAAAAGTGGATTTATGCAATGTTACTGAAACTCGGTCCAAAATACAAATCCTTTTTTTTGCATGAATAAAATCATGTTTGCAATGCAGAAATACACTTGTCAATGTGTTAGAAGTGTTTTGCATGCATTTTTAAGTTGGAGACTTAAAGCTCTGAAAACAGCGTTTCTGACCAGGAGAAGTTGTTTTATGCAATGTTACTGAAACTCGGTCCAAAATTAAAATCCTATTCTGTGCATGAATAAAATCATGTTTGCAATGCAGAAATACACTTGTCAAGGTGTTAGAAGTGTTTTGCATGCATTTTTAAGTTGGAGCCTCAAAGCTCTGAAAACAGCGTTTCTGCTAAGGAGAAAAGTGGATTTATGCAATGTTACTGAAACTCGGTCCAAAATTCAAATCCTATCCTGTGCATGAATAAAATCATGTTTGCAATGCAGAAATACACTTTTCAATGTGTTAGAAGTGTTTTGCATGTATTTTTAAGTTGGAGACTCAAAGCTCTGAAAACAGCGTTTCTGACCAGGAGAAGTTGTATTATGCAATATTAATGAAACTCGCAAAAAAATTCAATTCCTATTCTGTGCATGAATAAAATCATGTTTGCAATGCAGAAATACACTTGTCAAGGTGTTAGAAGTGTTTTGCATGCATTTTTAAGTTGGAGACTTAAAGCTCTGAAAACAGCGTTTCTGACCAGGAGAAGTTGTTTTATGCAATGTTACTGAAACTCGGTCCAAAATTCAAATCCTATTCTGTGCATGAATAAAATCATGTTTGCAATGCAGAAATACACTTGTCAATGTGTTAGAAGTGTTTTGCATGCATTTTTAAGTTGGAGACTCAAAGCTCTGAAAACAGCGTTTCTGCTCAGGAGAAAAGTGGATTTATGCAATGTTACTGAAACTCGGTCCAAAATTCAATTCCTATTCTGTGCATGAATAAAATCATGTTTGCAATGCAGAAATACACTTGTCAAGGTGTTAGAAGTGTTTTGCATGCATTTTTAAGTTGGAGACTTAAAGCTCTGAAAACAGCGTTTCTGACCAGGAGAAGTTGTTTTATGCAATGTTACTGAAACTCGGTCCAAAATTCAAATCCTATTCTGTGCATGGATAAAATCATGTTTGCAATGCAGAAATACACTTGTCAATGTGTTAGAAGTGTTTTGCATGCATTTTTAAGTTGGAGCCTCAAAGCTCTGAAAACAGCGTTTCTGCTCAGGAGAAAACTGGATTTATGCAATGTTACTGAAAATCGGTCCAAAATACAAATCCTTTTTTGTGCATGAATAAAATCATGTTTGCAATGCAGAAATACACTTGTCAATGTGTTAGAAGTGTTTTGCATGCATTTTTAAGTTGGAGACTTTAAAGCTCTGAAAACAGCGATTTATGCAATGTTACTGAAACTCGGTCCAAAATTCAAATCCTATTCTGTGCATGAATAAAATCATGTTTGCAATGCAGAAATACACTTGTCAAGGTGTTAGAAGTGTTTTGCATGCATTTTTAAGTTGGAGACTTAAAGCTCTGAAAACAGCGTTTCTGACCAGGAGAAGTTGTTTTATGCAATGTTACTGAAACTCGGTCCAAAATTCAAATCCTATTCTGTGCATGAATAAAATCATGTTTGCAATGCAGAAATACACTTGGCAAGGTGTTAGAAGTGTTTTGCATGCATTTTTAAGTTGGAGCCTCAAAGCTCTGAAAACAGCGTTTCTGCTCAGGAGAAAAGTGGATTTATGCAATGTTACTGAAACTCGGTCCAAAATTCAAATCCTATCCTGTCCATGAATAAAATCATGTTTGCAATGCAGAAATACACTTTTCAATGTGTTAGAAGTGTTTTGCATGTATTTTTAAGTTGGAGACTCAAAGCTCTGAAAACAGCGTTTCTGACCAGGAGAAGTTGTTTTATGCAATATTAATGAAACTCGCAAAAAAATTCAATTCCTATTCTGTGCATGAATAAAATCATGTTTGCAATGCAGAAATACACTTGTCAAGGTGTTAGAAGTGTTTTGCATGCATTTTTAAGTTGGAGACTTAAAGCTCTGAAAACAGCGTTTCTGACCAGGAGAAGTTGTTTTATGCAATGTTACTGAAACTCGGTCCAAAATTCAAATCCTATTCTGTGCATGAATAAAATCATGTTTGCAATGCAGAAATACACTTGTCAATGTGTTAGAAGTGTTTTGCATGCATTTTTAAGTTGGAGACTCAAAGCTCTGAAAACAGCGTTTCTGCTCATGAGAAAAGTGGATTTATGCAATGTTACTGAAAATAGGACCAACATTCAAAACCTATTCTATTCATGAATAAAATCATGTTTGCAATGCAGAAATACACTTGTCAATGTGTTAGAAGTGTTTTGCATGCATTTTTAAGTTGGAGACTTAAAGCTCTGAAAACAGCGTTTCTGACCAGGAGAAGTTGTTTTATGCAATATTAATGAAACTCGGTCCAAAATTCAAATCCTATTCTGTGCATGAATAAAATCATGTTTGCAATGCAGAAATACACTTGTCAAGGTGTTAGAAGTGTTTTGCATGCATTTTCAAGTTGGAGCCTCAAAGCTCTGAAAACAGCGTATTTATGCAATGTTACTGAAACTCGGTCCAAAATTCAAATCCTATTCTGTGCATGAATAAAATCATGTTTGCAATGCAGAAATACACTTGTCAAGGTGTTAGAAGTGTTTTGCATGCATTTTCAAGTTGGAGCCTCAAAGCTCTGAAAACAGCGTTTCTGCTCAGGAGAAAAGTGGATTTATGCAATGTTACTGAAACTCGGTCCAAAATTCAAATCCTATTCTGTGCATGAATAAAATCATGTTTGCAATGCAGAAATACACTTGTCAAGTTGTTAGAAGTGTTTTGCATGCATTTTTAAGTTGGAGACTCAAAGCTCTGAAAACAGCGTTTCTGCTCAGGAGAAAAGTGGATTTATGCAATGTTACTGAAACTCGGTCCAAAATTCAAATCCTATTCTGTGCATGAATAAAATCATGTTTGCAATGCAGAAATACACTTTTCAATGTGTTAGAAGTGTTTTGCATGCATTTTCAAGTTGGAGCCTCAAAGCTCTGAAAACAGCGTTTCTGCTCATGAGAAGAGTGGATTTATGCAATGTTACTGAAACTCGGTCCAAAATACAAATCCTTTTTTGTGCATGAATAAAACCATGTTTGCAATGCAGAAATACACTTGTCAATGTGTTAGAAGTGTTTTGCATGCATTTTTAATTTGGAGACTCAAAGCTCTGAAAACAGCGTTTCTGCTCATGAGAAAAGTGGATTTATGCAATGTTACTGAAAATAGGACCAACATTCAAAACCTATTCTATTCATGAATAAAATCATGTTTGCAATGCAGAAATACACTTGTCAATGTGTTAGAAGTGTTTTGCATGCATTTTTAAGTTGGAGACTTAAAGCTCTGAAAACAGCGTTTCTGACCAGGAGAAGTTGTTTTATGCAATATTAATGAAACTCGCAAAAAAATTCAATTCCTATTCTGTGCATGAATAAAATCATGTTTGGAATGCAGAAATACACTTGTCAAGGTGTTAGAAGTGTTTTGCATGCATTTTCAAGTTGGAGCCTCAAAGCTCTGAAAACAGCGTTTCTGACCAGGAGAAGTTGTTTTATGCAATATAAATGAAACTCACTAAAAAAATCAATTCCTATTCTGTGCATGAATAAAATCATGTTTGCAATGCAGAAATACACTTGTCAAGGTGTTAGAAGTGTTTTGCATGCATTTTCAAGTTGGAGCCTCAAAGCTCTGAAAACAGCGTTTCTGCTCAGGAGAAAACTGGATTTTTGCAATGTTACTGAAACTCGGTCCAAAATTCAAATCCTATTCTGTGCATGAATAAAATCATGTTTGCAATGCAGAAATACAGTTGTCAATGTGTTAGAAGTGTTTTGCATGCATTTTTAAGTTGGAGACTCAAAGCTCTGAAAACAGCGTTTCTGCTCAGGAGAAAAGTGGATTTATGCAATGTTACTGAAACTCGGTCCAAAATTCAAATCCTATTCTGTGCATGAATAAAATCATGTTTGCAATGCAGAAATACACTTTTCAATGTGTTAGAAGTGTTTTGCATGTATTTTTAAGTTGGAGACTCAAAGCTCTGAAAACAGCGTTTCTGACCAGGAGAAGTTGTTTTATGCAATATTAATGAAACTCGCAAAAAAATTCAATTCCTATTCTGTGCATGAATAAAATCATGTTTGCAATGCAGAAATACACTTGTCAAGGTGTTAGAAGTGTTTTGCATGCATTTTTAAGTTGGAGACTTAAAGCTCTGAAAACAGCGTTTCTGACCAGGAGAAGTTGTTTTATGCAATGTTACTGAAACTCGGTCCAAAATTCAAATCCTATTCTGTGCATGAATAAAATCATGTTTGCAATGCAGAAATACACTTGTCAAGGTGTTAGAAGTGTTTTGCATGCATTTTCAAGTTGGAGACTCAAAGCTCTGAAAACAGCGTTTCTGCTCATGTGAAAAGTGGATTTATGCAATGTTACAGAAAATATTACCAACATTCAAATCCTATTCTGTGCATGAATAAAATCATGTTTGCAATGCAGAAATACACTTTTCAATGTGTTAGAAGTGTTTTGCATGCATTTTCAAGTTGGAGCCTCAAAGCTCTGAAAACAGCGTTTCTGCTCATGAGAAGAGTGGATTTTTGCAATGTTACTGAAACTCGGTCCAAAATACAAATCCTTTTTTGTGCATGAATAAAATCATGTTTGCAATGCAGAAATACACTTGTCAATGTGTTAGAAGTGTTTTGCATGCATTTTTAATTTGGAGACTCAAAGCTCTGAAAACAGCGTTTCTGCTCAGGAGAAAAGTGGATTTATGCAATGTTACTGAAAATAGGACCAACATTCAAAACCTATTCTATTCATGAATAAAATCATGTTTGCAATGCAGAAATACACTTGTCAATGTGTTAGAAGTGTTTTGCATGCATTTTTAAGTTGGAGACTTAAAGCTCTGAAAACAGCGTTTCTGACCAGGAGAAGTTGTTTTATGCAATGTTACTGAAACTCGGTCCAAAATTCAAATCCTATTCTGTGCATGAATAAAATCATGTTTGGAATGCAGAAATACACTTGTCAAGGTGTTAGAAGTGTTTTGCATGCATTTTCAAGTTGGAGCCTCAAAGCTCTGAAAACAGCGTTTCTGCTCAGGAGAAAACTGGATTTTTGCAATGTTACTGAAACTCGGTCCAAAATTCAAATCCTATTCTGTGCATGAATAAAATCATGTTTGCAATGCAGAAATACACTTGTCAATGTGTTAGAAGTGTTTAGCATGCATTTTTAAGTTGGAGACTTAAAGCTCTGAAAACAGCGTTTCTGACCAGGAGAAGTTGTTTTATGCAATATTAATGAAACTCACTAAAAAAATCAATTCCTATTCTGTGCATGAATAAAATCATGTTTGCAATGCAGAAATACACTTGTCAAGGTGTCAGAAGTGTTTTGCATGCATTTTTAAGTTGGAGACTTAAAGCTCTGAAAACAGCGTTTCTGACCAGGAGAAGTTGTTTTATGCAATATTAATGAAACTCGCAAAAAAATTCAATTCCTATTCTGTGCATGAATAAAATCATGTTTGGAATGCAGAAATACACTTGTCAAGGTGTTAGAAGTGTTTTGCATGCATTTTCAAGTTGGAGCCTCAAAGCTCTGAAAACAGCGTTTCTGACCAGGAGAAGTTGTTTTATGCAATATAAATGAAACTCACTAAAAAAATCAATTCCTATTCTGTGCATGAATAAAATCATGTTTGCAATGCAGAAATACACTTGTCAAGGTGTTAGAAGTGTTTTGCATGCATTTTCAAGTTGGAGCCTCAAAGCTCTGAAAACAGCGTTTCTGCTCAGGAGAAAACTGGATTTTTGCAATGTTACTGAAACTCGGTCCAAAATTCAAATCCTATTCTGTGCATGAATAAAATCATGTTTGCAATGCAGAAATACACTTGTCAATGTGTTAGAAGTGTTTTGCATGCATTTTTAAGTTGGAGACTTAAAGCTCTGAAAACAGCGTTTCTGACCAGGAGAAGTTGTTTTATGCAATATTAATGAAACTCACTAAAAAAATCAATTCCTATTCTGTGCATGAATAAAATCATGTTTGCAATGCAGAAATACACTTGTCAAGGTGTCAGAAGTGTTTTGCATGCATTTTCAAGTTGGAGCCTCAAAGCTCTGAAAACAGCGTTTCTGCTCAGGAGAAAACTGGATTTTTGCAATGTTACTGAAACTCGGTCCAAAATTCAAATCCTATTCTGTGCATGAATAAAATCATGTTTGCAATGCAGAAATACACTTGTCAATGTGTTAGAAGTGTTTTGCATGCATTTTTAAGTTGGAGACTCAAAGCTCTGAAAACAGCGTTTCTGCTCAGGAGAAAAGTGGATTTATGCAATGTTACTGAAACTCGGTCCAAAATTCAAATCCTATTCTGTGCATGAATAAAATCATGTTTGCAATGCAGAAATACACTTTTCAATGTGTTAGAAGTGTTTTGCATGTATTTTTAAGTTGGAGACTCAAAGCTCTGAAAACAGCGTTTCTGACCAGGAGAAGTTGTTTTATGCAATATTAATGAAACTCGCAAAAAAATTCAATTCCTATTCTGTGCATGAATAAAATCATGTTTGCAATGCAGAAATACACTTGTCAAGGTGTTAGAAGTGTTTTGCATGCATTTTTAAGTTGGAGACTTAAAGCTCTGAAAACAGCGTTTCTGACCAGGAGAAGTTGTTTTATGCAATGTTACTGAAACTCGGTCCAAAATTCAAATCCTATTCTGTGCATGAATAAAATCATGTTTGCAATGCAGAAATACACTTGTCAATGTGTTAGAAGTGTTTTGCATGCATTTTTAAGTTGGAGACTCAAAGCTCTGAAAACAGCGTTTCTGCTCATGAGAAAAGTGGATTTATGCAATGTTACAGAAAATATTACCAACATTCAAATCCTATTCTGTGCATGAATAAAATCATGTTTGCAATGCAGAAATACACTTTTCAATGTGTTAGAAGTGTTTTGCATGCATTTTTAAGTTGGAGACTTAAAGCTCTGAAAACAGCGTTTCTGACCAGGAGAAGTTGTTTTATGCAATAAAAATGAAACTCACTAAAAAAATCAATTCCTATTCTGTGCATGAATAAAATCATGTTTGCAATGCAGAAATACACTTGTCAAGGTGTTAGAAGTGTTTTGCATGCATTTTCAAGTTGGAGCCTCAAAGCTCTGAAAACAGCGTTTCTGCTCAGGAGAAAACTGGATTTTTGCAATGTTACTGAAACTCGGTCCAAAATTCAAATCCTATTCTGTGCATGAATAAAATCATGTTTGCAATGCAGAAATACAGTTGTCAATGTGTTAGAAGTGTTTTGCATGCATTTTTAAGTTGGAGACTCAAAGCTCTGAAAACAGCGTTTCTGCTCAGGAGAAAAGTGGATTTATGCAATGTTACTGAAACTCGGTCCAAAATTCAAATCCTATTCTGTGCATGAATAAAATCATGTTTGCAATGCAGAAATACACTTTTCAATGTGTTAGAAGTGTTTTGCATGTATTTTTAAGTTGGAGACTCAAAGCTCTGAAAACAGCGTTTCTGACCAGGAGAAGTTGTTTTATGCAATATTAATGAAACTCGCAAAAAAATTCAATTCCTATTCTGTGCATGAATAAAATCATGTTTGCAATGCAGAAATACACTTGTCAAGGTGTTAGAAGTGTTTTGCATGCATTTTTAAGTTGGAGACTTAAAGCTCTGAAAACAGCGTTTCTGACCAGGAGAAGTTGTTTTATGCAATGTTACTGAAACTCGGTCCAAAATTCAAATCCTATTCTGTGCATGAATAAAATCATGTTTGCAATGCAGAAATACACTTGTCAAGGTGTTAGAAGTGTTTTGCATGCATTTTCAAGTTGGAGACTCAAAGCTCTGAAAACAGCGTTTCTGCTCATGTGAAAAGTGGATTTATGCAATGTTACAGAAAATATTACCAACATTCAAATCCTATTCTGTGCATGAATAAAATCATGTTTGCAATGCAGAAATACACTTTTCAATGTGTTAGAAGTGTTTTGCATGCATTTTCAAGTTGGAGCCTCAAAGCTCTGAAAACAGCGTTTCTGCTCATGAGAAGAGTGGATTTTTGCAATGTTACTGAAACTCGGTCCAAAATACAAATCCTTTTTTGTGCATGAATAAAATCATGTTTGCAATGCAGAAATACACTTGTCAATGTGTTAGAAGTGTTTTGCATGCATTTTTAATTTGGAGACTCAAAGCTCTGAAAACAGCGTTTCTGCTCAGGAGAAAAGTGGATTTATGCAATGTTACTGAAAATAGGACCAACATTCAAAACCTATTCTATTCATGAATAAAATCATGTTTGCAATGCAGAAATACACTTGTCAATGTGTTAGAAGTGTTTTGCATGCATTTTTAAGTTGGAGACTTAAAGCTCTGAAAACAGCGTTTCTGACCAGGAGAAGTTGTTTTATGCAATATTAATGAAACTCGCAAAAAAATTCAATTCCTATTCTGTGCATGAATAAAATCATGTTTGGAATGCAGAAATACACTTGTCAAGGTGTTAGAAGTGTTTTGCATGCATTTTCAAGTTGGAGCCTCAAAGCTCTGAAAACAGCGTTTCTGCTCAGGAGAAAACTGGATTTTTGCAATGTTACTGAAACTCGGTCCAAAATTCAAATCCTATTCTGTGCATGAATAAAATCATGTTTGCAATGCAGAAATACACTTGTCAATGTGTTAGAAGTGTTTTGCATGCATTTTTAAGTTGGAGACTCAAAGCTCTGAAAACAGCGTTTCTGCTCAGGAGAAAAGTGGATTTATGCAATGTTACTGAAACTCGGTCCAAAATTCAAATCCTATTCTGTGCATGAATAAAATCATGTTTGCAATGCAGAAATACACTTTTCAATGTGTTAGAAGTGTTTTGCATGTATTTTTAAGTTGGAGACTCAAAGCTCTGAAAACAGCGTTTCTGACCAGGAGAAGTTGTTTTATGCAATATTAATGAAACTCGCAAAAAAATTCAATTCCTATTCTGTGCATGAATAAAATCATGTTTGCAATGCAGAAATACACTTGTCAAGGTGTTAGAAGTGTTTTGCATGCATTTTTAAGTTGGAGACTTAAAGCTCTGAAAACAGCGTTTCTGACCAGGAGAAGTTGTTTTATGCAATGTTACTGAAACTCGGTCCAAAATTCAAATCCTATTCTGTGCATGAATAAAATCATGTTTGCAATGCAGAAATACACTTGTCAAGGTGTTAGAAGTGTTTTGCATGCATTTTCAAGTTGGAGACTCAAAGCTCTGAAAACAGCGTTTCTGCTCATGAGAAAAGTGGATTTATGCAATGTTACAGAAAATATTACCAACATTCAAATCCTATTCTGTGCATGAATAAAATCATGTTTGCAATGCAGAAATACACTTTTCAATGTGTTAGAAGTGTTTTGCATGCATTTTCAAGTTGGAGCCTCAAAGCTCTGAAAACAGCGTTTCTGCTCATGAGAAGAGTGGATTTTTGCAATGTTACTGAAACTCGGTCCAAAATACAAATCCTTTTTTGTGCATGAATAAAATCATGTTTGCAATGCAGAAATACACTTGTCAATGTGTTAGAAGTGTTTTGCATGCATTTTTAATTTGGAGACTCAAAGCTCTGAAAACAGCGTTTCTGCTCAGGAGAAAAGTGGATTTATGCAATGTTACTGAAAATAGGACCAACATTCAAAACCTATTCTATTCATGAATAAAATCATGTTTGCAATGCAGAAATACACTTGTCAATGTGTTAGAAGTGTTTTGCATGCATTTTTAAGTTGGAGACTTAAAGCTCTGAAAACAGCGTTTCTGACCAGGAGAAGTTGTTTTATGCAATATTAATGAAACTCGCAAAAAAATTCAATTCCTATTCTGTGCATGAATAAAATCATGTTTGGAATGCAGAAATACACTTGTCAAGGTGTTAGAAGTGTTTTGCATGCATTTTCAAGTTGGAGCCTCAAAGCTCTGAAAACAGCGTTTCTGACCAGGAGAAGTTGTTTTATGCAATATAAATGAAACTCACTAAAAAAATCAATTCCTATTCTGTGCATGAATAAAATCATGTTTGCAATGCAGAAATACACTTGTCAAGGTGTTAGAAGTGTTTTGCATGCATTTTCAAGTTGGAGCCTCAAAGCTCTGAAAACAGCGTTTCTGCTCAGGAGAAAACTGGATTTTTGCAATGTTACTGAAACTCGGTCCAAAATTCAAATCCTATTCTGTGCATGAATAAAATCATGTTTGCAATGCAGAAATACACTTGTCAATGTGTTAGAAGTGTTTTGCATGCATTTTTAAGTTGGAGACTTAAAGCTCTGAAAACAGCGTTTCTGACCAGGAGAAGTTGTTTTATGCAATATTAATGAAACTCACTAAAAAAATCAATTCCTATTCTGTGCATGAATAAAATCATGTTTGCAATGCAGAAATACACTTGTCAAGGTGTCAGAAGTGTTTTGCATGCATTTTCAAGTTGGAGCCTCAAAGCTCTGAAAACAGCGTTTCTGCTCAGGAGAAAACTGGATTTTTGCAATGTTACTGAAACTCGGTCCAAAATTCAAATCCTATTCTGTGCATGAATAAAATCATGTTTGCAATGCAGAAATACACTTGTCAATGTGTTAGAAGTGTTTTGCATGCATTTTTAAGTTGGAGACTCAAAGCTCTGAAAACAGCGTTTCTGCTCAGGAGAAAAGTGGATTTATGCAATGTTACTGAAACTCGGTCCAAAATTCAAATCCTATTCTGTGCATGAATAAAATCATGTTTGCAATGCAGAAATACACTTTTCAATGTGTTAGAAGTGTTTTGCATGTATTTTTAAGTTGGAGACTCAAAGCTCTGAAAACAGCGTTTCTGACCAGGAGAAGTTGTTTTATGCAATATTAATGAAACTCGCAAAAAAATTCAATTCCTATTCTGTGCATGAATAAAATCATGTTTGCAATGCAGAAATACACTTGTCAAGGTGTTAGAAGTGTTTTGCATGCATTTTTAAGTTGGAGACTTAAAGCTCTGAAAACAGCGTTTCTGACCAGGAGAAGTTGTTTTATGCAATGTTACTGAAACTCGGTCCAAAATTCAAATCCTATTCTGTGCATGAATAAAATCATGTTTGCAATGCAGAAATACACTTGTCAATGTGTTAGAAGTGTTTTGCATGCATTTTTAAGTTGGAGACTCAAAGCTCTGAAAACAGCGTTTCTGCTCATGAGAAAAGTGGATTTATGCAATGTTACAGAAAATATTACCAACATTCAAATCCTATTCTGTGCATGAATAAAATCATGTTTGCAATGCAGAAATACACTTTTCAATGTGTTAGAAGTGTTTTGCATGCATTTTCAAGTTGGAGCCTCAAAGCTCTGAAAACAGCGTTTCTGCTCATGAGAAGATTGGATTTTTGCAATGTTACTGAAACTCGGTCCAAAATACAAATCCTTTTTTGTGCATGAATAAAATCATGTTTGCAATGCAGAAATACACTTGTCAATGTGTTAGAAGTGTTTTGCATGCATTTTTAAGTTGGAGACTTAAAGCTCTGAAAACAGCGTTTCTGACCAGGAGAAGTTGTTTTATGCAATATAAATGAAACTCACTAAAAAAATTCAATTCCTATTCTGTGCATGAATAAAATCATGTTTGCAATGCAGAAATACACTTGTCAATGTGTTAGAAGTGTTTTGCATGCATTTTTAAGTTGGAGACTCAAAGCTCTGAAAACAGCGTTTCTGCTCAGGAGAAAAGTGGATTTATGCAATGTTACTGAAAATAGGACCAACATTCAAAACCTATTCTATTCATGAATAAAATCATGTTTGCAATGCAGAAATACACTTGTCAATGTGTTAGAAGTGTTTTGCATGCATTTTTAAGTTGGAGACTTAAAGCTCTGAAAACAGCGTTTCTGACCAGGAGAAGTTGTTTTATGCAATATTAATGAAACTCACTAAAAAAATCAATTCCTATTCTGTGCATGAATAAAATCATGTTTGCAATGCAGAAATACACTTGTCAAGGTGTCAGAAGTGTTTTGCATGCATTTTCAAGTTGGAGCCTCAAAGCTCTGAAAACAGCGTTTCTGCTCAGGAAAAAACTGGATTTTTGCAATGTTACTGAAACTCGGTCCAAAATTCAAATCCTATTCTGTGCATGAATAAAATCATGTTTGCAATGCAGAAATACACTTGTCAATGTGTTAGAAGTGTTTTGCATGCATTTTTAAGTTGGAGACTCAAAGCTCTGAAAACAGCGTTTCTGCTCAGGAGAAAAGTGGATTTATGCAATGTTACTGAAACTCGGTCCAAAATTCAAATCCTATTCTGTGCATGAATAAAATCATGTTTGCAATGCAGAAATACACTTTTCAATGTGTTAGAAGTGTTTTGCATGTATTTTTAAGTTGGAGACTCAAAGCTCTGAAAACAGCGTTTCTGACCAGGAGAAGTTGTTTTATGCAATATTAATGAAACTCGCAAAAAAATTCAATTCCTATTCTGTGCATGAATAAAATCATGTTTGCAATGCAGAAATACACTTGTCAAGGTGTTAGAAGTGTTTTGCATGCATTTTTAAGTTGGAGACTTAAAGCTCTGAAAACAGCGTTTCTGACCAGGAGAAGTTGTTTTATGCAATGTTACTGAAACTCGGTCCAAAATTCAAATCCTATTCTGTGCATGAATAAAATCATGTTTGCAATGCAGAAATACACTTGTCAATGTGTTAGAAGTGTTTTGCATGCATTTTTAAGTTGGAGACTCAAAGCTCTGAAAACAGCGTTTCTGCTCATGAGAAAAGTGGATTTATGCAATGTTACAGAAAATATTACCAACATTCAAATCCTATTCTGTGCATGAATAAAATCATGTTTGCAATGCAGAAATACACTTTTCAATGTGTTAGAAGTGTTTTGCATGCATTTTCAAGTTGGAGCCTCAAAGCTCTGAAAACAGCGTTTCTGCTCATGAGAAGAGTGGATTTTTGCAATGTTACTGAAACTCGGTCCAAAATACAAATCCTTTTTTGTGCATGAATAAAATCATGTTTGCAATGCAGAAATACACTTGTCAATGTGTTAGAAGTGTTTTGCATGCATTTTTAAGTTGGAGACTTAAAGCTCTGAAAACAGCATTTCTGACCAGGAGAAGTTGTTTTATGCAATATAAATGAAACTCACTAAAAAAATTCAATTCCTATTCTGTGCATGAATAAAATCATGTTTGCAATGCAGAAATACACTTGTCAATGTGTTAGAAGTGTTTTGCATGCATTTTCAAGTTGGAGCCTCAAAGCTCTGAAAACAGCGTTTCTGCTCAGGAGAAAACTGGATTTTTGCAATGTTACTGAAACTCGGTCCAAAATTCAAATCTTATTCTGTGCATGAATAAAATCATGTTTGCAATGCAGAAATACACTTGTCAATGTGTTAGAAGTGTTTTGCATGCATTTTTAAGTTGGAGACTCAAAGCTCTGAAAACAGCGTTTCTGCTCAGGAGAAAAGTGGATTTATGCAATGTTACTGAAACTCGGTCCAAAATTCAAATCCTATTCTGTGCATGAATAAAATCATGTTTGCAATGCAGAAATACACTTGTCAATGTGTTAGAAGTGTTTTGCATGCATTTTTAAGTTGGAGACTCAAAGCTCTGAAAACAGCGTTTCTGCTCAGGAGAAAAGTGGATTTATGCAATGTTACTGAAACTCGGTCCAAAATTCAAATCCTATTCTGTGCATGAATAAAATCATGTTTGCAATGCAGAAATACACTTGTCAAGTTGTTAGAAGTGTTTTGCATGCATTTTTAAGTTGGAGACTCAAAGCTCTGAAAACAGCGTTTCTGCTCAGGAGAAAAGTGGATTTATGCAATGTTACTGAAACTCGGTCCAAAATTCAAATCCTATTCTGTGCATGAATAAAATCATGTTTGCAATGCAGAAATACACTTTTCAATGTGTTAGAAGTGTTTTGCATGCATTTTCAAGTTGGAGCCTCAAAGCTCTGAAAACAGCGTTTCTGCTCATGAGAAGAGTGGATTTATGCAATGTTACTGAAACTCGGTCCAAAATACAAATCCTTTTTTGTGCATGAATAAAACCATGTTTGCAATGCAGAAATACACTTGTCAATGTGTTAGAAGTGTTTTGCATGCATTTTTAATTTGGAGACTCAAAGCTCTGAAAACAGCGTTTCTGCTCATGAGAAAAGTGGATTTATGCAATGTTACTGAAAATAGGACCAACATTCAAAACCTATTCTATTCATGAATAAAATCATGTTTGCAATGCAGAAATACACTTGTCAATGTGTTAGAAGTGTTTTGCATGCATTTTTAAGTTGGAGACTTAAAGCTCTGAAAACAGCGTTTCTGACCAGGAGAAGTTGTTTTATGCAATATTAATGAAACTCGCAAAAAAATTCAATTCCTATTCTGTGCATGAATAAAATCATGTTTGGAATGCAGAAATACACTTGTCAAGGTGTTAGAAGTGTTTTGCATGCATTTTCAAGTTGGAGCCTCAAAGCTCTGAAAACAGCGTTTCTGACCAGGAGAAGTTGTTTTATGCAATATAAATGAAACTCACTAAAAAAATCAATTCCTATTCTGTGCATGAATAAAATCATGTTTGCAATGCAGAAATACACTTGTCAAGGTGTTAGAAGTGTTTTGCATGCATTTTCAAGTTGGAGCCTCAAAGCTCTGAAAACAGCGTTTCTGCTCAGGAGAAAACTGGATTTTTGCAATGTTACTGAAACTCGGTCCAAAATTCAAATCCTATTCTGTGCATGAATAAAATCATGTTTGCAATGCAGAAATACACTTGTCAATGTGTTAGAAGTGTTTTGCATGCATTTTTAAGTTGGAGACTTAAAGCTCTGAAAACAGCGTTTCTGACCAGGAGAAGTTGTTTTATGCAATATTAATGAAACTCACTAAAAAAATCAATTCCTATTCTGTGCATGAATAAAATCATGTTTGCAATGCAGAAATACACTTGTCAAGGTGTCAGAAGTGTTTTGCATGCATTTTCAAGTTGGAGACTCAAAGCTCTGAAAACAGCGTTTCTGCTCAGGAGAAAAGTGGATTTATGCAATGTTACTGAAACTCGGTCCAAAATTCAAATCCTATTCTGTGCATGAATAAAATCATGTTTGCAATGCAGAAATACACTTTTCAATGTGTTAGAAGTGTTTTGCATGTATTTTTAAGTTGGAGACTCAAAGCTCTGAAAACAGCGTTTCTGACCAGGAGAAGTTGTTTTATGCAATATTAATGAAACTCGCAAAAAAATTCAATTCCTATTCTGTGCATGAATAAAATCATGTTTGCAATGCAGAAATACACTTGTCAAGGTGTTAGAAGTGTTTTGCATGCATTTTTAAGTTGGAGACTTAAAGCTCTGAAAACAGCGTTTCTGACCAGGAGAAGTTGTTTTATGCAATGTTACTGAAACTCGGTCCAAAATTCAAATCCTATTCTGTGCATGAATAAAATCATGTTTGCAATGCAGATATACACTTGTCAATGTGTTAGAAGTGTTTTGCATGCATTTTTAAGTTGGAGACTCAAAGCTCTGAAAACAGCGTTTCTGCTCATGAGAAAAGTGGATTTATGCAATGTTACAGAAAATATTACCAACATTCAAATCCTATTCTGTGCATGAATAAAATCATGTTTGCAATGCAGAAATACACTTTTCAATGTGTTAGAAGTGTTTTGCATGCATTTTCAAGTTGGAGCCTCAAAGCTCTGAAAACAGCGTTTCTGCTCATGAGAAGAGTGGATTTTTGCAATGTTACTGAAACTCGGTCCAAAATACAAATCCTTTTTTGTGCATGAATAAAATCATGTTTGCAATGCAGAAATACACTTGTCAATGTGTTAGAAGTGTTTTGCATGCATTTTTAAGTTGGAGACTTAAAGCTCTGAAAACAGCGTTTCTGACCAGGAGAAGTTGTTTTATGCAATATAAATGAAACTCACTAAAAAAATTCAATTCCTATTCTGTGCATGAATAAAATCATGTTTGCAATGCAGAAATACACTTGTCAATGTGTTAGAAGTGTTTTGCATGCATTTTCAAGTTGGAGCCTCAAAGCTCTGAAAACAGCGTTTCTGCTCAGGAGAAAACTGGATTTTTGCAATGTTACTGAAACTCGGTCCAAAATTTAAATCCTATTCTGTGCATGAATAAAATCATGTTTGCAATGCAGAAATACACTTGTCAATGTGTTAGAAGTGTTTTGCATGCATTTTTAAGTTGGAGACTCAAAGCTCTGAAAACAGCGTTTCTGCTCAGGAGAAAAGTGGATTTATGCAATGTTACTGAAACTCGGTCCAAAATTCAAATCCTATTCTGTGCATGAATAAAATCATGTTTGCAATGCAGAAATACACTTGTCAATGTGTTAGAAGTGTTTTGCATGCATTTTCAAGTTGGAGACTCAAAGCTCTGAAAACAGCGTTTCTGCTCAGGAGAAAAGTGGATTTATGCAATGTTACTGAAACTCGGTCCAAAATTTAAATCCTATTCTGTGCATGAATAAAATCATGTTTGCAATGCAGAAATACACTTGTCAATGTGTTAGAAGTGTTTTTCATGCATTTTTAAGTTGGAGACTCAAAGCTCTGAAAACAGCGTTTCTGCTCAGGAGAAAAGTGGATTTATGCAATGTTACTGAAACTCGGTCCAAAATTCAAATCCTATTCTGTGCATGAATAAAATCATGTTTGCAATGCAGAAATACACTTGTCAATGTGTTAGAAGTGTTTTGCATGCATTTTTAAGTTGGAGACTTAAAGCTCTGAAAACAGCGTTTCTGACCAGGAGAAGTTGTTTTATGCAATATTAATGAAACTCGCAAAAAAATTCAATTCCTATTCTGTGCATGAATAAAATCATGTTTGGAATGCAGAAATACACTTGTCAAGGTGTTAGAAGTGTTTTGCATGCATTTTCAAGTTGGAGCCTCAAAGCTCTGAAAACAGCGTTTCTGCTCAGGAGAAAACTGGATTTTTGCAATGTTACTGAAACTCGGTCCAAAATTCAAATCCTATTCTGTGCATGAATAAAATCATGTTTGCAATGCAGAAATACACTTGTCAATGTGTTAGAAGTGTTTAGCATGCATTTTTAAGTTGGAGACTCAAAGCTCTGAAAACAGCGTTTCTGCTCATGAGAAAAGTGGATTTATGCAATGTTACTGAAAATAGGACCAACATTCAAAACCTATTCTATTCATGAATAAAATCATGTTTGCAATGCAGAAATACACTTGTCAATGTGTTAGAAGTGTTTTGCATGCATTTTTAAGTTGGAGACTAAAAGCTCTGAAAACAGCGTTTCTGCTCAGGAGAAAAGTGGATTTATGCAATGTTACTGAAACTCGGTCCAAAATTCAAATCCTATTCTGTGCATGAATAAAATCATGTTTGCAATGCAGAAATACACTTTTCAATGTGTTAGAAGTGTTTTGCATGCATTATCAAGTTGGAGCCTCAAAGCTCTGAAAACAGCGTTTCTGCTCATGAGAAGAGTGGATTTATGCAATGTTACTGAAACTCGGTCCAAAATACAAATCCTTTTTTGTGCATGAATAAAATCATGTTTGCAATGCAGAAATACACTTGTCAATGTGTTAGAAGTGTTTTGCATGCATTTTTAAGTTGGAGACTCAAAGCTCTGAAAACAGCGTTTCTGCTCATGAGGAAAGTGGATTTATGCAATGTTACTGAAAATAGGACCAACATTCAAAACATATTCTATTCATGAATAAAATCATGTTTGCAATGCAGAAATACACTTGTCAATGTGTTAGAAGTGTTTTGCATGCATTTTTAAGTTGGAGACTTAAAGCTCTGAAAACAGCGTTTCTGACCAGGAGAAGTTGTTTTATGCAATATTAATGAAACTCGCAAAAAAATTCAATTCCTATTCTGTGCATGAATAAAATCATGTTTGGAATGCAGAAATACACTTGTCAAGGTGTTAGAAGTGTTTTGCATGCATTTTCAAGTTGGAGCCTCAAAGCTCTGAAAACAGCGTTTCTGACCAGGAGAAGTTGTTTTATGCAATATAAATGAAACTCACTAAAAAAACCAATTCCTATTCTGTGCATGAATAAAATCATGTTTGCAATGCAGAAATACACTTGTCAAGGTGTTAGAAGTGTTTTGCATGCATTTTCAAGTTGGAGCCTCAAAGCTCTGAAAACAGCGTTTCTGCTCAGGAGAAAACTGGATTTTTGCAATGTTACTGAAACTCGGTCCAAAATTCAAATCCTATTCTGTGCATGAATAAAATCATGTTTGCAATGCAGAAATACACTTGTCAATGTGTTAGAAGTGTTTTGCATGCATTTTTAAGTTGGAGACTTAAAGCTCTGAAAACAGCGTTTCTGACCAGGAGAAGTTGTTTTATGCAATATTAATGAAACTCACTAAAAAAATCAATTCCTATTCTGTGCATGAATAAAATCATGTTTGCAATGCAGAAATACACTTGTCAAGGTGTCAGAAGTGTTTTGCATGCATTTTCAAGTTGGAGCCTCAAAGCTCTGAAAACAGCGTTTCTGCTCAGGAGAAAACTGGATTTTTGCAATGTTACTGAAACTCGGTCCAAAATTCAAATCCTATTCTGTGCATGAATAAAATCATGTTTGCAATGCAGAAATACACTTGTCAATGTGTTAGAAGTGTTTTGCATGCATTTTTAAGTTGGAGACTCAAAGCTCTGAAAACAGCGTTTCTGCTCAGGAGAAAAGTGGATTTATGCAATGTTACTGAAACTCGGTCCAAAATTCAAATCCTATTCTGTGCATGAATAAAATCATGTTTGCAATGCAGAAATACACTTTTCAATGTGTTAGAAGTGTTTTGCATGTATTTTTAAGTTGGAGACTCAAAGCTCTGAAAACAGCGTTTCTGACCAGGAGAAGTTGTTTTATGCAATATTAATGAAACTCGCAAAAAAATTCAATTCCTATTCTGTGCATGAATAAAATCATGTTTGCAATGCAGAAATACACTTGTCAAGGTGTTAGAAGTGTTTTGCATGCATTTTTAAGTTGGAGACTTAAAGCTCTGAAAACAGCGTTTCTGACCAGGAGAAGTTGTTTTATGCAATGTTACTGAAACTCGGTCCAAAATTCAAATCCTATTCTGTGCATGAATAAAATCATGTTTGCAATGCAGAAATACACTTGTCAATGTGTTAGAAGTGTTTTGCATGCATTTTTAAGTTGGAGACTCAAAGCTCTGAAAACAGCGTTTCTGCTCATGAGAAAAGTGGATTTATGCAATGTTACAGAAAATATTACCAACATTCAAATCCTATTCTGTGCATGAATAAAATCATGTTTGCAATGCAGAAATACACTTTTCAATGTGTTAGAAGTGTTTTGCATGCATTTTCAAGTTGGAGCCTCAAAGCTCTGAAAACAGCGTTTCTGCTCATGAGAAGAGTGGATTTTTGCAATGTTACTGAAACTCGGTCCAAAATACAAATCCTTTTTTGTGCATGAATAAAATCATGTTTGCAATGCAGAAATACACTTGTCAATGTGTTAGAAGTGTTTTGCATGCATTTTTAAGTTGGAGACTTAAAGCTCTGAAAACAGCGTTTCTGACCAGGAGAAGTTGTTTTATGCAATATAAATGAAACTCACTAAAAAAATTCAATTCCTATTCTGTGCATGAATAAAATCATGTTTGCAATGCAGAAATACACTTGTCAATGTGTTAGAAGTGTTTTGCATGCATTTTCAAGTTGGAGCCTCAAAGCTCTGAAAACAGCGTTTCTGCTCAGGAGAAAACTGGATTTTTGCAATGTTACTGAAACTTGGTCCAAAATTCAAATCCTATTCTGTGCATGAATAAAATCATGTTTGCAATGCAGAAATACACTTGTCAATGTGTTAGAAGTGTTTTGCATGCATTTTTAAGTTGGAGACTCAAAGCTCTGAAAACAGCGTTTCTGCTCAGGAGAAAAGTGGATTTATGCAATGTTACTGAAACTCGGTCCAAAATTCAAATCCTATTCTGTGCATGAATAAAATCATGTTTGCAATGCAGAAATACACTTGTCAATGTGTTAGAAGTGTTTTGCATGCATTTTTAAGTTGGAGACTCAAAGCTCTGAAAACAGCGTTTCTGCTCAGGAGAAAAGTGGATTTATGCAATGTTACTGAAACTCGGTCCAAAATTCAAATCCTATTCTGTGCATGAATAAAATCATGTTTGCAATGCAGAAATACACTTGTCAATGTGTTAGAAGTGTTTTGCATGCATTTTTAAGTTGGAGACTTAAAGCTCTGAAAACAGCGTTTCTGACCAGGAGAAGTTGTTTTATGCAATATTAATGAAACTCGCAAAAAAATTCAATTCCTATTCTGTGCATGAATAAAATCATGTTTGGAATGCAGAAATACACTTGTCAAGGTGTTAGAAGTGTTTTGCATGCATTTTCAAGTTGGAGCCTCAAAGCTCTGAAAACAGCGTTTCTGCTCAGGAGAAAACTGGATTTTTGCAATGTTACTGAAACTCGGTCCAAAATTCAAATCCTATTCTGTGCATGAATAAAATCATGTTTGCAATGCAGAAATACACTTGTCAATGTGTTAGAAGTGTTTAGCATGCATTTTTAAGTTGGAGACTCAAAGCTCTGAAAACAGCGTTTCTGCTCATGAGAAAAGTGGATTTATGCAATGTTACTGAAAATAGGACCAACATTCAAAACCTATTCTATTCATGAATAAAATCATGTTTGCAATGCAGAAATACACTTGTCAATGTGTTAGAAGTGTTTTGCATGCATTTTTAAGTTGGAGACTAAAAGCTCTGAAAACAGCGTTTCTGACCAGGAGAAGTTGTTTTATGCAATATTAATGAAACTCGCAAAAAAATTCAATTCCTATTCTGTGCATGAATAAAATCATGTTTGGAATGCAGAAATACATTTGTCAAGGTGTTAGAAGTGTTTTGCATGCATTTTCAAGTTGGAGCCTCAAAGCTCTGAAAACAGCGTTTCTGACCAGGAGAAGTTGTTTTATGCAATGTTACTGAAACTCGGTCCAAAATTAAAATCCTATTCTGTGCATGAATAAAATCATGTTTGCAATGCAGAAATACACTTGTCAATGTGTTAGAAGTGTTTTGCATGCATTTTTAAGTTGGAGACTCAAAGCTCTGAAAACAGCGTTTCTGCTCAGGAGAAAAGTGGATTTATGCAATGTTACTGAAACTCGGTCCAAAATTCAAATCCTATTCTGTGCATGAATAAAATCATGTTTGCAATGCAGAAATACACTTGTCAAGGTGTTAGAAGTGTTTTGCATGCATTTTCAAGTTGGAGCCTCAAAGCTCTGAAAACAGCGTTTCTGCTCAGGAGAAAAGTGGATTTATGCAATGTTACTGAAACTCGGTCCAAAATTCAAATCCTATTCTGTGCATGAATAAAATCATGTTTGCAATGCAGCAATACACTTGTCAAGTTGTTAGAAGTGTTTTGCATGCATTTTTAAGTTGGAGACTCAAAGCTCTGAAAACAGCGTTTCTGCTCAGGAGAAAAGTGGATTTATGCAATGTTACTGAAAATAGGACCAACATTCAAAACCTATTCTATTCATGAATAAAATCATGTTTGCAATGCAGAAATACACTTGTCAATGTGTTAGAAGTGTTTTGCATGCATTTTTAAGTTGGAGACTTAAAGCTCTGAAAACAGCGTTTCTGACCAGGAGAAGTTGTTTTATGCAATATTAATGAAACTCGCAAAAAAATTCAATTCCTATTCTGTGCATGAATAAAATCATGTTTGGAATGCAGAAATACACTTGTCAAGGTGTTAGAAGTGTTTTGCATGCATTTTCAAGTTGGAGCCTCAAAGCTCTGAAAACAGCGTTTCTGACCAGGAGAAGTTGTTTTATGCAATATAAATGAAACTCACTAAAAAAATCAATTCCTATTCTGTGCATGAATAAAATCATGTTTGCAATGCAGAAATACACTTGTCAAGGTGTTAGAAGTGTTTTGCATGCATTTTCAAGTTGGAGCCTCAAAGCTCTGAAAACAGCGTTTCTGCTCATGAGAAGAGTGGATTTTTGCAATGTTACTGAAACTCGGTCCAAAATACAAATCCTTTTTTGTGCATGAATAAAATCATGTTTGCAATGCAGAAATACACTTGTCAATGTGTTAGAAGTGTTTTGCATGCATTTTTAAGTTGGAGACTTAAAGCTCTGAAAACAGCGTTTCTGACCAGGAGAAGTTGTTTTATGCAATATAAATGAAACTCACTAAAAAAATTCAATTCCTATTCTGTGCATGAATAAAATCATGTTTGCAATGCAGAAATACACTTGTCAATGTGTTAGAAGTGTTTTGCATGCATTTTCAAGTTGGAGCCTCAAAGCTCTGAAAACAGCGTTTCTGCTCAGGAGAAAACTGGATTTTTGCAATGTTACTGAAACTTGGTCCAAAATTCAAATCCTATTCTGTGCATGAATAAAATCATGTTTGCAATGCAGAAATACACTTGTCAATGTGTTAGAAGTGTTTTGCATGCATTTTTAAGTTGGAGACTTAAAGCTCTGAAAACAGCGTTTCTGACCAGGAGAAGTTGTTTTATGCAATATTAATGAAACTCGCAAAAAAATTCAATTCCTATTCTGTGCATGAATAAAATCATGTTTGCAATGCAGAAATACACTTGTCAATGTGTTAGAAGTGTTTAGCATGCATTTTTAAGTTGGAGACTAAAAGCTCTGAAAACAGCGTTTCTGACCAGGAGAAGTTGTTTTATGCAATATTAATGAAACTCGCAAAAAAATTCAATTCCTATTCTGTGCATGAATAAAATCATGTTTGGAATGCAGAAATACATTTGTCAAGGTGTTAGAAGTGTTTTGCATGCATTTTCAAGTTGGAGCCTCAAAGCTCTGAAAACAGCGTTTCTGACCAGGAGAAGTTGTTTTATGCAATGTTACTGAAACTCGGTCCAAAATTAAAATCCTATTCTGTGCATGAATAAAATCATGTTTGCAATGCAGAAATACACTTGTCAATGTGTTAGAAGTGTTTTGCATGCATTTTTAAGTTGGAGACTCAAAGCTCTGAAAACAGCGTTTCTGCTCAGGAGAAAAGTGGATTTATGCAATGTTACTGAAACTCGGTCCAAAATTCAAATCCTATTCTGTGCATGAATAAAATCATGTTTGCAATGCAGAAATACACTTGTCAAGGTGTTAGAAGTGTTTTGCATGCATTTTCAAGTTGGAGCCTCAAAGCTCTGAAAACAGCGTTTCTGCTCAGGAGAAAAGTGGATTTATGCAATGTTACTGAAACTCGGTCCAAAATTCAAATCCTATTCTGTGCATGAATAAAATCATGTTTGCAATGCAGCAATACACTTGTCAAGTTGTTAGAAGTGTTTTGCATGCATTTTTAAGTTGGAGACTCAAAGCTCTGAAAACAGCGTTTCTGCTCAGGAGAAAACTGGATTTTTGCAATGTTACTGAAACTTGGTCCAAAATTCAAATCCTATTCTGTGCATGAATAAAATCATGTTTGCAATGCAGAAATACACTTGTCAATGTGTTAGAAGTGTTTTGCATGCATTTTTAAGTTGGAGACTCAAAGCTCTGAAAACAGCGTTTCTGCTCAGGAGAAAAGTGGATTTATGCAATGTTACTGAAACTCGGTCCAAAATTCAAATCCTATTCTGTGCATGAATAAAATCATGTTTGCAATGCAGAAATACACTTGTCAAGGTGTTAGAAGTGTTTTGCATGCATTTTCAAGTTGGAGCCTCAAAGCTCTGAAAACAGCGTTTCTGCTCAGGAGAAAAGTGGATTTATGCAATGTTACTGAAACTCGGTCCAAAATTCAAATCCTATTCTGTGCATGAATAAAATCATGTTTGCAATGCAGCAATACACTTGTCAAGTTGTTAGAAGTGTTTTGCATGCATTTTTAAGTTGGAGACTCAAAGCTCTGAAAACAGCGTTTCTGCTCAGGAGAAAAGTGGATTTATGCAATGTTACTGAAACTCGGTCCAAAATTCAAATCCTATTCTGTGCATGAATAAAATCATGTTTGCAATGCAGAAATACACTTTTCAATGTGTTAGAAGTGTTTTGCATGCATTTTCAAGTTGGAGCCTCAAAGCTCTGAAAACAGCGTTTCTGACCAGGAGAAGTTGTTTTATGCAATATTAATGAAACTCGCAAAAAAATTCAATTCCTATTCTGTGCATGAATAAAATCATGTTTGCAATGCAGAAATACACTTGTCAAGGTGTTAGAAGTGTTTTGCATGCATTTTTAAGTTGGAGACTTAAAGCTCTGAAAACAGCGTTTCTGACCAGGAGAAGTTGTTTTATGCAATGTTACTGAAACTCGGTCCAAAATTCAAATCCTATTCTGTGCATGAATAAAATCATGTTTGCAATGCAGAAATACACTTGTCAATGTGTTAGAAGTGTTTTGCATGCATTTTTAAGTTGGAGACTCAAAGCTCTGAAAACAGCGTTTCTGCTCATGAGAAAAGTGGATTTATGCAATGTTACAGAAAATATTACCAACATTCAAATCCTATTCTGTGCATGAATAAAATCATGTTTGCAATGCAGAAATACACTTTTCAATGTGTTAGAAGTGTTTTGCATGCATTTTCAAGTTGGAGCCTCAAAGCTCTGAAAACAGCGTTTCTGCTCATGAGAAGAGTGGATTTTTGCAATGTTACTGAAACTCGGTCCAAAATACAAATCCTTTTTTGTGCATGAATAAAATCATGTTTGCAATGCAGAAATACACTTGTCAATGTGTTAGAAGTGTTTTGCATGCATTTTTAAGTTGGAGACTTAAAGCTCTGAAAACAGCGTTTCTGACCAGGAGAAGTTGTTTTATGCAATATAAATGAAACTCACTAAAAAAATTCAATTCCTATTCTGTGCATGAATAAAATCATGTTTGCAATGCAGAAATACACTTGTCAATGTGTTAGAAGTGTTTTGCATGCATTTTCAAGTTGGAGCCTCAAAGCTCTGAAAACAGCGTTTCTGCTCAGGAGAAAACTGGATTTTTGCAATGTTACTGAAACTTGGTCCAAAATTCAAATCCTATTCTGTGCATGAATAAAATCATGTTTGCAATGCAGAAATACACTTGTCAATGTGTTAGAAGTGTTTTGCATGCATTTTTAAGTTGGAGACTCAAAGCTCTGAAAACAGCGTTTCTGCTCAGGAGAAAAGTGGATTTATGCAATGTTACTGAAACTCGGTCCAAAATTCAAATCCTATTCTGTGCATGAATAAAATCATGTTTGCAATGCAGAAATACACTTGTCAATGTGTTAGAAGTGTTTTGCATGCATTTTTAAGTTGGAGACTCAAAGCTCTGAAAACAGCGTTTCTGCTCAGGAGAAAAGTGGATTTATGCAATGTTACTGAAACTCGGTCCAAAATTCAAATCCTATTCTGTGCATGAATAAAATCATGTTTGCAATGCAGAAATACACTTGTCAATGTGTTAGAAGTGTTTTGCATGCATTTTTAAGTTGGAGACTTAAAGCTCTGAAAACAGCGTTTCTGACCAGGAGAAGTTGTTTTATACAATATTAATGAAACTCGCAAAAAAATTCAATTCCTATTCTGTGCATGAATAAAATCATGTTTGGAATGCAGAAATACACTTGTCAAGGTGTTAGAAGTGTTTTGCATGCATTTTCAAGTTGGAGCCTCAAAGCTCTGAAAACAGCGTTTCTGCTCAGGAGAAAACTGGATTTTTGCAATGTTACTGAAACTCGGTCCAAAATTCAAATCCTATTCTGTGCATGAATAAAATCATGTTTGCAATGCAGAAATACACTTGTCAATGTGTTAGAAGTGTTTAGCATGCATTTTTAAGTTGGAGACTCAAAGCTCTGAAAACAGCGTTTCTGCTCATGAGAAAAGTGGATTTATGCAATGTTACTGAAAATAGGACCAACATTCAAAACCTATTCTATTCATGAATAAAATCATGTTTGCAATGCAGAAATACACTTGTCAATGTGTTAGAAGTGTTTTGCATGCATTTTTAAGTTGGAGACTAAAAGCTCTGAAAACAGCGTTTCTGACCAGGAGAAGTTGTTTTATGCAATATTAATGAAACTCGCAAAAAAATTCAATTCCTATTCTGTGCATGAATAAAATCATGTTTGGAATGCAGAAATACATTTGTCAAGGTGTTAGAAGTGTTTTGCATGCATTTTCAAGTTGGAGCCTCAAAGCTCTGAAAACAGCGTTTCTGACCAGGAGAAGTTGTTTTATGCAATGTTACTGAAACTCGGTCCAAAATTCAAATCCTATTCTGTGCATGAATAAAATCATGTTTGCAATGCAGAAATACACTTGTCAATGTGTTAGAAGTGTTTTGCATGCATTTTTAAGTTGGAGACTCAAAGCTCTGAAAACAGCGTTTCTGCTCATGAGAAAAGTGGATTTATGCAATGTTACAGAAAATATTACCAACATTCAAATCCTATTCTGTGCATGAATAAAATCATGTTTGCAATGCAGAAATACACTTTTCAATGTGTTAGAAGTGTTTTGCATGCATTTTCAAGTTGGAGCCTCAAAGCTCTGAAAACAGCGTTTCTGCTCATGAGAAGAGTGGATTTTTGCAATGTTACTGAAACTCGGTCCAAAATACAAATCCTTTTTTGTGCATGAATAAAATCATGTTTGCAATGCAGAAATACACTTGTCAATGTGTTAGAAGTGTTTTGCATGCATTTTTAAGTTGGAGACTTAAAGCTCTGAAAACAGCGTTTCTGACCAGGAGAAGTTGTTTTATGCAATATAAATGAAACTCACTAAAAAAATTCAATTCCTATTCTGTGCATGAATAAAATCATGTTTGCAATGCAGAAATACACTTGTCAATGTGTTAGAAGTGTTTTGCATGCATTTTCAAGTTGGAGCCTCAAAGCTCTGAAAACAGCGTTTCTGCTCAGGAGAAAACTGGATTTTTGCAATGTTACTGAAACTTGGTCCAAAATTCAAATCCTATTCTGTGCATGAATAAAATCATGTTTGCAATGCAGAAATACACTTGTCAATGTGTTAGAAGTGTTTTGCATGCATTTTTAAGTTGGAGACTCAAAGCTCTGAAAACAGCGTTTCTGCTCAGGAGAAAAGTGGATTTATGCAATGTTACTGAAACTCGGTCCAAAATTCAAATCCTATTCTGTGCATGAATAAAATCATGTTTGCAATGCAGAAATACACTTGTCAATGTGTTAGAAGTGTTTTGCATGCATTTTTAAGTTGGAGACTCAAAGCTCTGAAAACAGCGTTTCTGCTCAGGAGAAAAGTGGATTTATGCAATGTTACTGAAACTCGGTCCAAAATTCAAATCCTATTCTGTGCATGAATAAAATCATGTTTGCAATGCAGAAATACACTTGTCAATGTGTTAGAAGTGTTTTGCATGCATTTTTAAGTTGGAGACTTAAAGCTCTGAAAACAGCGTTTCTGACCAGGAGAAGTTGTTTTATGCAATATTAATGAAACTCGCAAAAAAATTCAATTCCTATTCTGTGCATGAATAAAATCATGTTTGCAATGCAGAAATACACTTGTCAATGTGTTAGAAGTGTTTAGCATGCATTTTTAAGTTGGAGACTAAAAGCTCTGAAAACAGCGTTTCTGACCAGGAGAAGTTGTTTTATGCAATATTAATGAAACTCGCAAAAAAATTCAATTCCTATTCTGTGCATGAATAAAATCATGTTTGGAATGCAGAAATACATTTGTCAAGGTGTTAGAAGTGTTTTGCATGCATTTTCAAGTTGGAGCCTCAAAGCTCTGAAAACAGCGTTTCTGACCAGGAGAAGTTGTTTTATGCAATGTTACTGAAACTCGGTCCAAAATTAAAATCCTATTCTGTGCATGAATAAAATCATGTTTGCAATGCAGAAATACACTTGTCAATGTGTTAGAAGTGTTTTGCATGCATTTTTAAGTTGGAGACTCAAAGCTCTGAAAACAGCGTTTCTGCTCAGGAGAAAAGTGGATTTATGCAATGTTACTGAAACTCGGTCCAAAATTCAAATCCTATTCTGTGCATGAATAAAATCATGTTTGCAATGCAGAAATACACTTGTCAAGGTGTTAGAAGTGTTTTGCATGCATTTTCAAGTTGGAGCCTCAAAGCTCTGAAAACAGCGTTTCTGCTCAGGAGAAAAGTGGATTTATGCAATGTTACTGAAACTCGGTCCAAAATTCAAATCCTATTCTGTGCATGAATAAAATCATGTTTGCAATGCAGCAATACACTTGTCAAGTTGTTAGAAGTGTTTTGCATGCATTTTTAAGTTGGAGACTCAAAGCTCTGAAAACAGCGTTTCTGCTCAGGAGAAAACTGGATTTTTGCAATGTTACTGAAACTTGGTCCAAAATTCAAATCCTATTCTGTGCATGAATAAAATCATGTTTGCAATGCAGAAATACACTTGTCAATGTGTTAGAAGTGTTTTGCATGCATTTTTAAGTTGGAGACTCAAAGCTCTGAAAACAGCGTTTCTGCTCAGGAGAAAAGTGGATTTATGCAATGTTACTGAAACTCGGTCCAAAATTCAAATCCTATTCTGTGCATGAATAAAATCATGTTTGCAATGCAGAAATACACTTGTCAAGGTGTTAGAAGTGTTTTGCATGCATTTTCAAGTTGGAGCCTCAAAGCTCTGAAAACAGCGTTTCTGCTCAGGAGAAAAGTGGATTTATGCAATGTTACTGAAACTCGGTCCAAAATTCAAATCCTATTCTGTGCATGAATAAAATCATGTTTGCAATGCAGCAATACACTTGTCAAGTTGTTAGAAGTGTTTTGCATGCATTTTTAAGTTGGAGACTCAAAGCTCTGAAAACAGCGTTTCTGCTCAGGAGAAAAGTGGATTTATGCAATGTTACTGAAACTCGGTCCAAAATTCAAATCCTATTCTGTGCATGAATAAAATCATGTTTGCAATGCAGAAATACACTTTTCAATGTGTTAGAAGTGTTTTGCATGCATTTTCAAGTTGGAGCCTCAAAGCTCTGAAAACAGCGTTTCTGACCAGGAGAAGTTGTTTTATGCAATATTAATGAAACTCGCAAAAAAATTCAATTCCTATTCTGTGCATGAATAAAATCATGTTTGCAATGCAGAAATACACTTGTCAAGGTGTTAGAAGTGTTTTGCATGCATTTTTAAGTTGGAGACTTAAAGCTCTGAAAACAGCGTTTCTGACCAGGAGAAGTTGTTTTATGCAATGTTACTGAAACTCGGTCCAAAATTCAAATCCTATTCTGTGCATGAATAAAATCATGTTTGCAATGCAGAAATACACTTGTCAATGTGTTAGAAGTGTTTTGCATGCATTTTTAAGTTGGAGACTCAAAGCTCTGAAAACAGCGTTTCTGCTCATGAGAAAAGTGGATTTATGCAATGTTACAGAAAATATTACCAACATTCAAATCCTATTCTGTGCATGAATAAAATCATGTTTGCAATGCAGAAATACACTTTTCAATGTGTTAGAAGTGTTTTGCATGCATTTTCAAGTTGGAGCCTCAAAGCTCTGAAAACAGCGTTTCTGCTCATGAGAAGAGTGGATTTTTGCAATGTTACTGAAACTCGGTCCAAAATACAAATCCTTTTTTGTGCATGAATAAAATCATGTTTGCAATGCAGAAATACACTTGTCAATGTGTTAGAAGTGTTTTGCATGCATTTTTAAGTTGGAGACTTAAAGCTCTGAAAACAGCGTTTCTGACCAGGAGAAGTTGTTTTATGCAATATAAATGAAACTCACTAAAAAAATTCAATTCCTATTCTGTGCATGAATAAAATCATGTTTGCAATGCAGAAATACACTTGTCAATGTGTTAGAAGTGTTTTGCATGCATTTTCAAGTTGGAGCCTCAAAGCTCTGAAAACAGCGTTTCTGCTCAGGAGAAAACTGGATTTTTGCAATGTTACTGAAACTTGGTCCAAAATTCAAATCCTATTCTGTGCATGAATAAAATCATGTTTGCAATGCAGAAATACACTTGTCAATGTGTTAGAAGTGTTTTGCATGCATTTTTAAGTTGGAGACTCAAAGCTCTGAAAACAGCGTTTCTGCTCAGGAGAAAAGTGGATTTATGCAATGTTACTGAAACTCGGTCCAAAATTCAAATCCTATTCTGTGCATGAATAAAATCATGTTTGCAATGCAGAAATACACTTGTCAATGTGTTAGAAGTGTTTTGCATGCATTTTTAAGTTGGAGACTCAAAGCTCTGAAAACAGCGTTTCTGCTCAGGAGAAAAGTGGATTTATGCAATGTTACTGAAACTCGGTCCAAAATTCAAATCCTATTCTGTGCATGAATAAAATCATGTTTGCAATGCAGAAATACACTTGTCAATGTGTTAGAAGTGTTTTGCATGCATTTTTAAGTTGGAGACTTAAAGCTCTGAAAACAGCGTTTCTGACCAGGAGAAGTTGTTTTATGCAATATTAATGAAACTCGCAAAAAAATTCAATTCCTATTCTGTGCATGAATAAAATCATGTTTGGAATGCAGAAATACACTTGTCAAGGTGTTAGAAGTGTTTTTCATGCATTTTCAAGTTGGAGCCTCAAAGCTCTGAAAACAGCGTTTCTGCTCAGGAGAAAACTGGATTTTTGCAATGTTACTGAAACTCGGTCCAAAATTCAAATCCTATTCTGTGCATGAATAAAATCATGTTTGCAATGCAGAAATACACTTGTCAATGTGTTAGAAGTGTTTAGCATGCATTTTTAAGTTGGAGACTCAAAGCTCTGAAAACAGCGTTTCTGCTCATGAGAAAAGTGGATTTATGCAATGTTACTGAAAATAGGACCAACATTCAAAACCTATTCTATTCATGAATAAAATCATGTTTGCAATGCAGAAATACACTTGTCAATGTGTTAGAAGTGTTTTGCATGCATTTTTAAGTTGGAGACTAAAAGCTCTGAAAACAGCGTTTCTGACCAGGAGAAGTTGTTTTATGCAATATTAATGAAACTCGCAAAAAAATTCAATTCCTATTCTGTGCATGAATAAAATCATGTTTGGAATGCAGAAATACATTTGTCAAGGTGTTAGAAGTGTTTTGCATGCATTTTCAAGTTGGAGCCTCAAAGCTCTGAAAACAGCGTTTCTGACCAGGAGAAGTTGTTTTATGCAATGTTACTGAAACTCGGTCCAAAATTCAAATCCTATTCTGTGCATGAATAAAATCATGTTTGCAATGCAGAAATACACTTGTCAATGTGTTAGAAGTGTTTTGCATGCATTTTTAAGTTGGAGACTCAAAGCTCTGAAAACAGCGTTTCTGCTCATGAGAAAAGTGGATTTATGCAATGTTACAGAAAATATTACCAACATTCAAATCCTATTCTGTGCATGAATAAAATCATGTTTGCAATGCAGAAATACACTTTTCAATGTGTTAGAAGTGTTTTGCATGCATTTTCAAGTTGGAGCCTCAAAGCTCTGAAAACAGCGTTTCTGCTCATGAGAAGAGTGGATTTTTGCAATGTTACTGAAACTCGGTCCAAAATACAAATCCTTTTTTGTGCATGAATAAAATCATGTTTGCAATGCAGAAATACACTTGTCAATGTGTTAGAAGTGTTTTGCATGCATTTTTAAGTTGGAGACTTAAAGCTCTGAAAACAGCGTTTCTGACCAGGAGAAGTTGTTTTATGCAATATAAATGAAACTCACTAAAAAAATTCAATTCCTATTCTGTGCATGAATAAAATCATGTTTGCAATGCAGAAATACACTTGTCAATGTGTTAGAAGTGTTTTGCATGCATTTTCAAGTTGGAGCCTCAAAGCTCTGAAAACAGCGTTTCTGCTCAGGAGAAAACTGGATTTTTGCAATGTTACTGAAACTTGGTCCAAAATTCAAATCCTATTCTGTGCATGAATAAAATCATGTTTGCAATGCAGAAATACACTTGTCAATGTGTTAGAAGTGTTTTGCATGCATTTTTAAGTTGGAGACTCAAAGCTCTGAAAACAGCGTTTCTGCTCAGGAGAAAAGTGGATTTATGCAATGTTACTGAAACTCGGTCCAAAATTCAAATCCTATTCTGTGCATGAATAAAATCATGTTTGCAATGCAGAAATACACTTGTCAATGTGTTAGAAGTGTTTTGCATGCATTTTTAAGTTGGAGACTCAAAGCTCTGAAAACAGCGTTTCTGCTCAGGAGAAAAGTGGATTTATGCAATGTTACTGAAACTCGGTCCAAAATTCAAATCCTATTCTGTGCATGAATAAAATCATGTTTGCAATGCAGAAATACACTTGTCAATGTGTTAGAAGTGTTTTGCATGCATTTTTAAGTTGGAGACTTAAAGCTCTGAAAACAGCGTTTCTGACCAGGAGAAGTTGTTTTATGCAATATTAATGAAACTCGCAAAAAAATTCAATTCCTATTCTGTGCATGAATAAAATCATGTTTGGAATGCAGAAATACACTTGTCAAGGTGTTAGAAGTGTTTTGCATGCATTTTCAAGTTGGAGCCTCAAAGCTCTGAAAACAGCGTTTCTGCTCAGGAGAAAACTGGATTTTTGCAATGTTACTGAAACTCGGTCCAAAATTCAAATCCTATTCTGTGCATGAATAAAATCATGTTTGCAATGCAGAAATACACTTGTCAATGTGTTAGAAGTGTTTAGCATGCATTTTTAAGTTGGAGACTCAAAGCTCTGAAAACAGCGTTTCTGCTCATGAGAAAAGTGGATTTATGCAATGTTACTGAAAATAGGACCAACATTCAAAACCTATTCTATTCATGAATAAAATCATGTTTGCAATGCAGAAATACACTTGTCAATGTGTTAGAAGTGTTTTGCATGCATTTTTAAGTTGGAGACTAAAAGCTCTGAAAACAGCGTTTCTGACCAGGAGAAGTTGTTTTATGCAATATTAATGAAACTCGCAAAAAAATTCAATTCCTATTCTGTGCATGAATAAAATCATGTTTGGAATGCAGAAATACATTTGTCAAGGTGTTAGAAGTGTTTTGCATGCATTTTCAAGTTGGAGCCTCAAAGCTCTGAAAACAGCGTTTCTGACCAGGAGAAGTTGTTTTATGCAATGTTACTGAAACTCGGTCCAAAATTAAAATCCTATTCTGTGCATGAATAAAATCATGTTTGCAATGCAGAAATACACTTGTCAATGTGTTAGAAGTGTTTTGCATGCATTTTTAAGTTGGAGACTCAAAGCTCTGAAAACAGCGTTTCTGCTCAGGAGAAAAGTGGATTTATGCAATGTTACTGAAACTCGGTCCAAAATTCAAATCCTATTCTGTGCATGAATAAAATCATGTTTGCAATGCAGAAATACACTTGTCAAGGTGTTAGAAGTGTTTTGCATGCATTTTCAAGTTGGAGCCTCAAAGCTCTGAAAACAGCGTTTCTGCTCAGGAGAAAAGTGGATTTATGCAATGTTACTGAAACTCGGTCCAAAATTCAAATCCTATTCTGTGCATGAATAAAATCATGTTTGCAATGCAGCAATACACTTGTCAAGTTGTTAGAAGTGTTTTGCATGCATTTTTAAGTTGGAGACTCAAAGCTCTGAAAACAGCGTTTCTGCTCAGGAGAAAAGTGGATTTATGCAATGTTACTGAAAATAGGACCAACATTCAAAACCTATTCTATTCATGAATAAAATCATGTTTGCAATGCAGAAATACACTTGTCAATGTGTTAGAAGTGTTTTGCATGCATTTTTAAGTTGGAGACTTAAAGCTCTGAAAACAGCGTTTCTGACCAGGAGAAGTTGTTTTATGCAATATTAATGAAACTCGCAAAAAAATTCAATTCCTATTCTGTGCATGAATAAAATCATGTTTGGAATGCAGAAATACACTTGTCAAGGTGTTAGAAGTGTTTTGCATGCATTTTCAAGTTGGAGCCTCAAAGCTCTGAAAACAGCGTTTCTGACCAGGAGAAGTTGTTTTATGCAATATAAATGAAACTCACTAAAAAAATCAATTCCTATTCTGTGCATGAATAAAATCATGTTTGCAATGCAGAAATACACTTGTCAAGGTGTTAGAAGTGTTTTGCATGCATTTTCAAGTTGGAGCCTCAAAGCTCTGAAAACAGCGTTTCTGCTCATGAGAAGAGTGGATTTTTGCAATGTTACTGAAACTCGGTCCAAAATACAAATCCTTTTTTGTGCATGAATAAAATCATGTTTGCAATGCAGAAATACACTTGTCAATGTGTTAGAAGTGTTTTGCATGCATTTTTAAGTTGGAGACTTAAAGCTCTGAAAACAGCGTTTCTGACCAGGAGAAGTTGTTTTATGCAATATAAATGAAACTCACTAAAAAAATTCAATTCCTATTCTGTGCATGAATAAAATCATGTTTGCAATGCAGAAATACACTTGTCAATGTGTTAGAAGTGTTTTGCATGCATTTTCAAGTTGGAGCCTCAAAGCTCTGAAAACAGCGTTTCTGCTCAGGAGAAAACTGGATTTTTGCAATGTTACTGAAACTTGGTCCAAAATTCAAATCCTATTCTGTGCATGAATAAAATCATGTTTGCAATGCAGAAATACACTTGTCAATGTGTTAGAAGTGTTTTGCATGCATTTTTAAGTTGGAGACTTAAAGCTCTGAAAACAGCGTTTCTGACCAGGAGAAGTTGTTTTATGCAATATTAATGAAACTCGCAAAAAAATTCAATTCCTATTCTGTGCATGAATAAAATCATGTTTGCAATGCAGAAATACACTTGTCAATGTGTTAGAAGTGTTTAGCATGCATTTTTAAGTTGGAGACTAAAAGCTCTGAAAACAGCGTTTCTGACCAGGAGAAGTTGTTTTATGCAATATTAATGAAACTCGCAAAAAAATTCAATTCCTATTCTGTGCATGAATAAAATCATGTTTGGAATGCAGAAATACATTTGTCAAGGTGTTAGAAGTGTTTTGCATGCATTTTCAAGTTGGAGCCTCAAAGCTCTGAAAACAGCGTTTCTGACCAGGAGAAGTTGTTTTATGCAATGTTACTGAAACTCGGTCCAAAATTAAAATCCTATTCTGTGCATGAATAAAATCATGTTTGCAATGCAGAAATACACTTGTCAATGTGTTAGAAGTGTTTTGCATGCATTTTTAAGTTGGAGACTCAAAGCTCTGAAAACAGCGTTTCTGCTCAGGAGAAAAGTGGATTTATGCAATGTTACTGAAACTCGGTCCAAAATTCAAATCCTATTCTGTGCATGAATAAAATCATGTTTGCAATGCAGAAATACACTTGTCAAGGTGTTAGAAGTGTTTTGCATGCATTTTCAAGTTGGAGCCTCAAAGCTCTGAAAACAGCGTTTCTGCTCAGGAGAAAAGTGGATTTATGCAATGTTACTGAAACTCGGTCCAAAATTCAAATCCTATTCTGTGCATGAATAAAATCATGTTTGCAATGCAGCAATACACTTGTCAAGTTGTTAGAAGTGTTTTGCATGCATTTTTAAGTTGGAGACTCAAAGCTCTGAAAACAGCGTTTCTGCTCAGGAGAAAACTGGATTTTTGCAATGTTACTGAAACTTGGTCCAAAATTCAAATCCTATTCTGTGCATGAATAAAATCATGTTTGCAATGCAGAAATACACTTGTCAATGTGTTAGAAGTGTTTTGCATGCATTTTTAAGTTGGAGACTCAAAGCTCTGAAAACAGCGTTTCTGCTCAGGAGAAAAGTGGATTTATGCAATGTTACTGAAACTCGGTCCAAAATTCAAATCCTATTCTGTGCATGAATAAAATCATGTTTGCAATGCAGAAATACACTTGTCAATGTGTTAGAAGTGTTTTGCATGCATTTTTAAGTTGGAGACTCAAAGCTCTGAAAACAGCGTTTCTGCTCGGGAGAAAAGTGGATTTATGCAATGTTACTGAAACTCGGTCCAAAATTCAAATCCTATTCTGTGCATGAATAAAATCATGTTTGCAATGCAGAAATACACTTGTCAATGTGTTAGAAGTGTTTTGCATGCATTTTTAAGTTGGAGACTTAAAGCTCTGAAAACAGCGTTTCTGACCAGGAGAAGTTGTTTTATGCAATATTAATGAAACTCGCAAAAAAATTCAATTCCTATTCTGTGCATGAATAAAATCATGTTTGGAATGCAGAAATACACTTGTCAAGGTGTTAGAAGTGTTTTGCATGCATTTTCAAGTTGGAGCCTCAAAGCTCTGAAAACAGCGTTTCTGCTCAGGAGAAAACTGGATTTTTGCAATGTTACTGAAACTCGGTCCAAAATTCAAATCCTATTCTGTGCATGAATAAAATCATGTTTGCAATGCAGAAATACACTTGTCAATGTGTTAGAAGTGTTTAGCATGCATTTTTAAGTTGGAGACTCAAAGCTCTGAAAACAGCGTTTCTGCTCATGAGAAAAGTGGATTTATGCAATGTTACTGAAAATAGGACCAACATTCAAAACCTATTCTATTCATGAATAAAATCATGTTTGCAATGCAGAAATACACTTGTCAATGTGTTAGAAGTGTTTTGCATGCATTTTTAAGTTGGAGACTAAAAGCTCTGAAAACAGCGTTTCTGACCAGGAGAAGTTGTTTTATGCAATATTAATGAAACTCGCAAAAAAATTCAATTCCTATTCTGTGCATGAATAAAATCATGTTTGGAATGCAGAAATACATTTGTCAAGGTGTTAGAAGTGTTTTGCATGCATTTTCAAGTTGGAGCCTCAAAGCTCTGAAAACAGCGTTTCTGACCAGGAGAAGTTGTTTTATGCAATGTTACTGAAACTCGGTCCAAAATTAAAATCCTATTCTGTGCATGAATAAAATCATGTTTGCAATGCAGAAATACACTTGTCAATGTGTTAGAAGTGTTTTGCATGCATTTTTAAGTTGGAGACTCAAAGCTCTGAAAACAGCGTTTCTGCTCAGGAGAAAAGTGGATTTATGCAATGTTACTGAAACTCGGTCCAAAATTCAAATCCTATTCTGTGCATGAATAAAATCATGTTTGCAATGCAGAAATACACTTGTCAAGGTGTTAGAAGTGTTTTGCATGCATTTTCAAGTTGGAGCCTCAAAGCTCTGAAAACAGCGTTTCTGCTCAGGAGAAAAGTGGATTTATGCAATGTTACTGAAACTCGGTCCAAAATTCAAATCCTATTCTGTGCATGAATAAAATCATGTTTGCAATGCAGCAATACACTTGTCAAGTTGTTAGAAGTGTTTTGCATGCATTTTTAAGTTGGAGACTCAAAGCTCTGAAAACAGCGTTTCTGCTCAGGAGAAAAGTGGATTTATGCAATGTTACTGAAACTCGGTCCAAAATTCAAATCCTATTCTGTGCATGAATAAAATCATGTTTGCAATGCAGAAATACACTTTTCAATGTGTTAGAAGTGTTTTGCATGCATTTTCAAGTTGGAGCCTCAAAGCTCTGAAAACAGCGTTTCTGCTCATGAGAAGAGTGGATTTATGCAATGTTACTGAAACTCGGTCCAAAATACAAATCCTTTTTTGTGCATGAATAAAATCATGTTTGCAATGCAGAAATACACTTGTCAATGTGTTAGAAGTGTTTTGCATGCATTTTTAAGTTGGAGACTCAAAGCTCTGAAAACAGCGTTTCTGCTCATGAGAAAAGTGGATTTATGCAATGTTACTGAAAATAGGACCAACATTCAAAACCTATTCTATTCATGAATAAAATCATGTTTGCAATGCAGAAATACACTTGTCAATGTGTTAGAAGTGTTTTGCATGCATTTTTAAGTTGGAGACTTAAAGCTCTGAAAACAGCGTTTCTGACCAGGAGAAGTTGTTTTATGCAATATTAATGAAACTCGCAAAAAAATTCAATTCCTATTCTGTGCATGAATAAAATCATGTTTGGAATGCAGAAATACACTTGTCAAGGTGTTAGAAGTGTTTTGCATGCATTTTCAAGTTGGAGCCTCAAAGCTCTGAAAACAGCGTTTCTGACCAGGAGAAGTTGTTTTATGCAATATAAATGAAACTCACTAAAAAAATCAATTCCTATTCTGTGCATGAATAAAATCATGTTTGCAATGCAGAAATACACTTGTCAAGGTGTTAGAAGTGTTTTGCATGCATTTTCAAGTTGGAGCCTCAAAGCTCTGAAAACAGCGTTTCTGCTCATGAGAAGAGTGGATTTTTGCAATGTTACTGAAACTCGGTCCAAAATACAAATCCTTTTTTGTGCATGAATAAAATCATGTTTGCAATGCAGAAATACACTTGTCAATGTGTTAGAAGTGTTTTGCATGCATTTTTAAGTTGGAGACTTAAAGCTCTGAAAACAGCGTTTCTGACCAGGAGAAGTTGTTTTATGCAATATAAATGAAACTCACTAAAAAAATTCAATTCCTATTCTGTGCATGAATAAAATCATGTTTGCAATGCAGAAATACACTTGTCAATGTGTTAGAAGTGTTTTGCATGCATTTTCAAGTTGGAGCCTCAAAGCTCTGAAAACAGCGTTTCTGCTCAGGAGAAAACTGGATTTTTGCAATGTTACTGAAACTTGGTCCAAAATTCAAATCCTATTCTGTGCATGAATAAAATCATGTTTGGAATGCAGAAATACATTTGTCAAGGTGTTAGAAGTGTTTTGCATGCATTTTCAAGTTGGAGCCTCAAAGCTCTGAAAACAGCGTTTCTGCTCAGGAGAAAAGTTGTTTTATGCAATGTTACTGAAACTCGGTCCAAAATTCAAATCCTATTCTGTGCATGAATAAAATCATGTTTGCAATGCAGCAATACACTTGTCAAGTTGTTAGAAGTGTTTTGCATGCATTTTTAAGTTGGAGACTCAAAGCTCTGAAAACAGCGTTTCTGCTCAGGAGAAAAGTGGATTTATGCAATGTTACTGAAACTCGGTCCAAAATTCAAATCCTATTCTGTGCATGAATAAAATCATGTTTGCAATGCAGAAATACACTTGTCAATGTGTTAGAAGTGTTTTGCATGCATTTTTAAGTTGGAGACTTAAAGCTCTGAAAACAGCGTTTCTGACCAGGAGAAGTTGTTTTATGCAATATTAATGAAACTCGCAAAAAAATTCAATTCCTATTCTGTGCATGAATAAAATCATGTTTGGAATGCAGAAATACACTTGTCAAGGTGTTAGAAGTGTTTAGCATGCATTTTTAAGTTGGAGACTCAAAGCTCTGAAAACAGCGTTTCTGCTCATGAGAAAAGTGGATTTATGCAATGTTACTGAAAATAGGACCAACATTCAAAACCTATTCTATTCATGAATAAAATCATGTTTGCAATGCAGAAATACACTTGTCAATGTGTTAGAAGTGTTTTGCATGCATTTTTAAGTTGGAGACTAAAAGCTCTGAAAACAGCGTTTCTGACCAGGAGAAGTTGTTTTATGCAATATTAATGAAACTCGCAAAAAAATTCAATTCCTATTCTGTGCATGAATAAAATCATGTTTGGAATGCAGAAATACATTTGTCAAGGTGTTAGAAGTGTTTTGCATGCATTTTCAAGTTGGAGCCTCAAAGCTCTGAAAACAGCGTTTCTGACCAGGAGAAGTTGTTTTATGCAATGTTACTGAAACTCGGTCCAAAATTAAAATCCTATTCTGTGCATGAATAAAATCATGTTTGCAATGCAGAAATACACTTGTCAATGTGTTAGAAGTGTTTTGCATGCATTTTTAAGTTGGAGACTCAAAGCTCTGAAAACAGCGTTTCTGCTCAGGAGAAAAGTGGATTTATGCAATGTTACTGAAACTCGGTCCAAAATTCAAATCCTATTCTGTGCATGAATAAAATCATGTTTGCAATGCAGAAATACACTTGTCAAGGTGTTAGAAGTGTTTTGCATGCATTTTCAAGTTGGAGCCTCAAAGCTCTGAAAACAGCGTTTCTGCTCAGGAGAAAAGTGGATTTATGCAATGTTACTGAAACTCGGTCCAAAATTCAAATCCTATTCTGTGCATGAATAAAATCATGTTTGCAATGCAGCAATACACTTGTCAAGTTGTTAGAAGTGTTTTGCATGCATTTTTAAGTTGGAGACTCAAAGCTCTGAAAACAGCGTTTCTGCTCAGGAGAAAAGTGGATTTATGCAATGTTACTGAAACTCGGTCCAAAATTCAAATCCTATTCTGTGCATGAATAAAATCATGTTTGCAATGCAGAAATACACTTTTCAATGTGTTAGAAGTGTTTTGCATGCATTTTCAAGTTGGAGCCTCAAAGCTCTGAAAACAGCGTTTCTGCTCATGAGAAGAGTGGATTTATGCAATGTTACTGAAACTCGGTCCAAAATACAAATCCTTTTTTGTGCATGAATAAAATCATGTTTGCAATGCAGAAATACACTTGTCAATGTGTTAGAAGTGTTTTGCATGCATTTTTAAGTTGGAGACTCAAAGCTCTGAAAACAGCGTTTCTGCTCATGAGAAAAGTGGATTTATGCAATGTTACTGAAAATAGGACCAACATTCAAAACCTATTCTATTCATGAATAAAATCATGTTTGCAATGCAGAAATACACTTGTCAATGTGTTAGAAGTGTTTTGCATGCATTTTTAAGTTGGAGACTTAAAGCTCTGAAAACAGCGTTTCTGACCAGGAGAAGTTGTTTTATGCAATATTAATGAAACTCGCAAAAAAATTCAATTCCTATTCTGTGCATGAATAAAATCATGTTTGGAATGCAGAAATACACTTGTCAAGGTGTTAGAAGTGTTTTGCATGCATTTTCAAGTTGGAGCCTCAAAGCTCTGAAAACAGCGTTTCTGACCAGGAGAAGTTGTTTTATGCAATATAAATGAAACTCACTAAAAAAATCAATTCCTATTCTGTGCATGAATAAAATCATGTTTGCAATGCAGAAATACACTTGTCAAGGTGTTAGAAGTGTTTTGCATGCATTTTCAAGTTGGAGCCTCAAAGCTCTGAAAACAGCGTTTCTGCTCATGAGAAGAGTGGATTTTTGCAATGTTACTGAAACTCGGTCCAAAATACAAATCCTTTTTTGTGCATGAATAAAATCATGTTTGCAATGCAGAAATACACTTGTCAATGTGTTAGAAGTGTTTTGCATGCATTTTTAAGTTGGAGACTTAAAGCTCTGAAAACAGCGTTTCTGACCAGGAGAAGTTGTTTTATGCAATATAAATGAAACTCACTAAAAAAATTCAATTCCTATTCTGTGCATGAATAAAATCATGTTTGCAATGCAGAAATACACTTGTCAATGTGTTAGAAGTGTTTTGCATGCATTTTCAAGTTGGAGCCTCAAAGCTCTGAAAACAGCGTTTCTGCTCAGGAGAAAACTGGATTTTTGCAATGTTACTGAAACTTGGTCCAAAATTCAAATCCTATTCTGTGCATGAATAAAATCATGTTTGCAATGCAGAAATACACTTGTCAATGTGTTAGAAGTGTTTTGCATGCATTTTTAAGTTGGAGACTTAAAGCTCTGAAAACAGCGTTTCTGACCAGGAGAAGTTGTTTTATGCAATATTAATGAAACTCGCAAAAAAATTCAATTCCTATTCTGTGCATGAATAAAATCATGTTTGCAATGCAGAAATACACTTGTCAATGTGTTAGAAGTGTTTAGCATGCATTTTTAAGTTGGAGACTAAAAGCTCTGAAAACAGCGTTTCTGACCAGGAGAAGTTGTTTTATGCAATATTAATGAAACTCGCAAAAAAATTCAATTCCTATTCTGTGCATGAATAAAATCATGTTTGGAATGCAGAAATACATTTGTCAAGGTGTTAGAAGTGTTTTGCATGCATTTTCAAGTTGGAGCCTCAAAGCTCTGAAAACAGCGTTTCTGACCAGGAGAAGTTGTTTTATGCAATGTTACTGAAACTCGGTCCAAAATTAAAATCCTATTCTGTGCATGAATAAAATCATGTTTGCAATGCAGAAATACACTTGTCAATGTGTTAGAAGTGTTTTGCATGCATTTTTAAGTTGGAGACTCAAAGCTCTGAAAACAGCGTTTCTGCTCAGGAGAAAAGTGGATTTATGCAATGTTACTGAAACTCGGTCCAAAATTCAAATCCTATTCTGTGCATGAATAAAATCATGTTTGCAATGCAGAAATACACTTGTCAAGGTGTTAGAAGTGTTTTGCATGCATTTTCAAGTTGGAGCCTCAAAGCTCTGAAAACAGCGTTTCTGCTCAGGAGAAAAGTGGATTTATGCAATGTTACTGAAACTCGGTCCAAAATTCAAATCCTATTCTGTGCATGAATAAAATCATGTTTGCAATGCAGCAATACACTTGTCAAGTTGTTAGAAGTGTTTTGCATGCATTTTTAAGTTGGAGACTCAAAGCTCTGAAAACAGCGTTTCTGCTCAGGAGAAAAGTGGATTTATGCAATGTTACTGAAACTCGGTCCAAAATTCAAATCCTATTCTGTGCATGAATAAAATCATGTTTGCAATGCAGAAATACACTTGTCAATGTGTTAGAAGTGTTTTGCATGCATTTTTAAGTTGGAGACTTAAAGCTCTGAAAACAGCGTTTCTGACCAGGAGAAGTTGTTTTATGCAATATTAATGAAACTCGCAAAAAAATTCAATTCCTATTCTGTGCATGAATAAAATCATGTTTGGAATGCAGAAATACACTTGTCAAGGTGTTAGAAGTGTTTAGCATGCATTTTTAAGTTGGAGACTCAAAGCTCTGAAAACAGCGTTTCTGCTCATGAGAAAAGTGGATTTATGCAATGTTACTGAAAATAGGACCAACATTCAAAACCTATTCTATTCATGAATAAAATCATGTTTGCAATGCAGAAATACACTTGTCAATGTGTTAGAAGTGTTTTGCATGCATTTTTAAGTTGGAGACTAAAAGCTCTGAAAACAGCGTTTCTGACCAGGAGAAGTTGTTTTATGCAATATAAATGAAACTCACTAAAAAAATTCAATTCCTATTCTGTGCATGAATAAAATCATGTTTGCAATGCAGAAATACACTTGTCAATGTGTTAGAAGTGTTTTGCATGCATTTTCAAGTTGGAGCCTCAAAGCTCTGAAAACAGCGTTTCTGCTCAGGAGAAAACTGGATTTTTGCAATGTTACTGAAACTTGGTCCAAAATTCAAATCCTATTCTGTGCATGAATAAAATCATGTTTGCAATGCAGAAATACACTTGTCAATGTGTTAGAAGTGTTTTGCATGCATTTTTAAGTTGGAGACTTAAAGCTCTGAAAACAGCGTTTCTGACCAGGAGAAGTTGTTTTATGCAATATTAATGAAACTCGCAAAAAAATTCAATTCCTATTCTGTGCATGAATAAAATCATGTTTGCAATGCAGAAATACACTTGTCAATGTGTTAGAAGTGTTTAGCATGCATTTTTAAGTTGGAGACTAAAAGCTCTGAAAACAGCGTTTCTGACCAGGAGAAGTTGTTTTATGCAATATTAATGAAACTCGCAAAAAAATTCAATTCCTATTCTGTGCATGAATAAAATCATGTTTGGAATGCAGAAATACATTTGTCAAGGTGTTAGAAGTGTTTTGCATGCATTTTCAAGTTGGAGCCTCAAAGCTCTGAAAACAGCGTTTCTGACCAGGAGAAGTTGTTTTATGCAATGTTACTGAAACTCGGTCCAAAATTAAAATCCTATTCTGTGCATGAATAAAATCATGTTTGCAATGCAGAAATACACTTGTCAATGTGTTAGAAGTGTTTTGCATGCATTTTTAAGTTGGAGACTCAAAGCTCTGAAAACAGCGTTTCTGCTCAGGAGAAAAGTGGATTTATGCAATGTTACTGAAACTCGGTCCAAAATTCAAATCCTATTCTGTGCATGAATAAAATCATGTTTGCAATGCAGAAATACACTTGTCAAGGTGTTAGAAGTGTTTTGCATGCATTTTCAAGTTGGAGCCTCAAAGCTCTGAAAACAGCGTTTCTGCTCAGGAGAAAAGTGGATTTATGCAATGTTACTGAAACTCGGTCCAAAATTCAAATCCTATTCTGTGCATGAATAAAATCATGTTTGCAATGCAGCAATACACTTGTCAAGTTGTTAGAAGTGTTTTGCATGCATTTTTAAGTTGGAGACTCAAAGCTCTGAAAACAGCGTTTCTGCTCAGGAGAAAACTGGATTTTTGCAATGTTACTGAAACTTAGTCCAAAATTCAAATCCTATTCTGTGCATGAATAAAATCATGTTTGCAATGCAGAAATACACTTGTCAATGTGTTAGAAGTGTTTTGCATGCATTTTTAAGTTGGAGACTCAAAGCTCTGAAAACAGCGTTTCTGCTCAGGAGAAAAGTGGATTTATGCAATGTTACTGAAACTCGGTCCAAAATTCAAATCCTATTCTGTGCATGAATAAAATCATGTTTGCAATGCAGAAATACACTTGTCAAGGTGTTAGAAGTGTTTTGCATGCATTTTCAAGTTGGAGCCTCAAAGCTCTGAAAACAGCGTTTCTGCTCAGGAGAAAAGTGGATTTATGCAATGTTACTGAAACTCGGTCCAAAATTCAAATCCTATTCTGTGCATGAATAAAATCATGTTTGCAATGCAGCAATACACTTGTCAAGTTGTTAGAAGTGTTTTGCATGCATTTTTAAGTTGGAGACTCAAAGCTCTGAAAACAGCGTTTCTGCTCAGGAGAAAAGTGGATTTATGCAATGTTACTGAAACTCGGTCCAAAATTCAAATCCTATTCTGTGCATGAATAAAATCATGTTTGCAATGCAGAAATACACTTTTCAATGTGTTAGAAGTGTTTTGCATGCATTTTCAAGTTGGAGCCTCAAAGCTCTGAAAACAGCGTTTCTGACCAGGAGAAGTTGTTTTATGCAATATTAATGAAACTCGCAAAAAAATTCAATTCCTATTCTGTGCATGAATAAAATCATGTTTGCAATGCAGAAATACACTTGTCAAGGTGTTAGAAGTGTTTTGCATGCATTTTTAAGTTGGAGACTTAAAGCTCTGAAAACAGCGTTTCTGACCAGGAGAAGTTGTTTTATGCAATGTTACTGAAACTCGGTCCAAAATTCAAATCCTATTCTGTGCATGAATAAAATCATGTTTGCAATGCAGAAATACACTTGTCAATGTGTTAGAAGTGTTTTGCATGCATTTTTAAGTTGGAGACTCAAAGCTCTGAAAACAGCGTTTCTGCTCATGAGAAAAGTGGATTTATGCAATGTTACAGAAAATATTACCAACATTCAAATCCTATTCTGTGCATGAATAAAATCATGTTTGCAATGCAGAAATACACTTTTCAATGTGTTAGAAGTGTTTTGCATGCATTTTCAAGTTGGAGCCTCAAAGCTCTGAAAACAGCGTTTCTGCTCATGAGAAGAGTGGATTTTTGCAATGTTACTGAAACTCGGTCCAAAATACAAATCCTTTTTTGTGCATGAATAAAATCATGTTTGCAATGCAGAAATACACTTGTCAATGTGTTAGAAGTGTTTTGCATGCATTTTTAAGTTGGAGACTTAAAGCTCTGAAAACAGCGTTTCTGACCAGGAGAAGTTGTTTTATGCAATATAAATGAAACTCACTAAAAAAATTCAATTCCTATTCTGTGCATGAATAAAATCATGTTTGCAATGCAGAAATACACTTGTCAATGTGTTAGAAGTGTTTTGCATGCATTTTCAAGTTGGAGCCTCAAAGCTCTGAAAACAGCGTTTCTGCTCAGGAGAAAACTGGATTTTTGCAATGTTACTGAAACTTGGTCCAAAATTCAAATCCTATTCTGTGCATGAATAAAATCATGTTTGCAATGCAGAAATACACTTGTCAATGTGTTAGAAGTGTTTTGCATGCATTTTTAAGTTGGAGACTCAAAGCTCTGAAAACAGCGTTTCTGCTCAGGAGAAAAGTGGATTTATGCAATGTTACTGAAACTCGGTCCAAAATTCAAATCCTATTCTGTGCATGAATAAAATCATGTTTGCAATGCAGAAATACACTTGTCAATGTGTTAGAAGTGTTTTGCATGCATTTTTAAGTTGGAGACTCAAAGCTCTGAAAACAGCGTTTCTGCTCAGGAGAAAAGTGGATTTATGCAATGTTACTGAAACTCGGTCCAAAATTCAAATCCTATTCTGTGCATGAATAAAATCATGTTTGCAATGCAGAAATACACTTGTCAATGTGTTAGAAGTGTTTTGCATGCATTTTTAAGTTGGAGACTTAAAGCTCTGAAAACAGCGTTTCTGACCAGGAGAAGTTGTTTTATGCAATATTAATGAAACTCGCAAAAAAATTCAATTCCTATTCTGTGCATGAATAAAATCATGTTTGGAATGCAGAAATACACTTGTCAAGGTGTTAGAAGTGTTTTGCATGCATTTTCAAGTTGGAGCCTCAAAGCTCTGAAAACAGCGTTTCTGCTCAGGAGAAAACTGGATTTTTGCAATGTTACTGAAACTCGGTCCAAAATTCAAATCCTATTCTGTGCATGAATAAAATCATGTTTGCAATGCAGAAATACACTTGTCAATGTGTTAGAAGTGTTTAGCATGCATTTTTAAGTTGGAGACTCAAAGCTCTGAAAACAGCGTTTCTGCTCATGAGAAAAGTGGATTTATGCAATGTTACTGAAAATAGGACCAACATTCAAAACCTATTCTATTCATGAATAAAATCATGTTTGCAATGCAGAAATACACTTGTCAATGTGTTAGAAGTGTTTTGCATGCATTTTTAAGTTGGAGACTAAAAGCTCTGAAAACAGCGTTTCTGACCAGGAGAAGTTGTTTTATGCAATATTAATGAAACTCGCAAAAAAATTCAATTCCTATTCTGTGCATGAATAAAATCATGTTTGGAATGCAGAAATACATTTGTCAAGGTGTTAGAAGTGTTTTGCATGCATTTTCAAGTTGGAGCCTCAAAGCTCTGAAAACAGCGTTTCTGACCAGGAGAAGTTGTTTTATGCAATGTTACTGAAACTCGGTCCAAAATTCAAATCCTATTCTGTGCATGAATAAAATCATGTTTGCAATGCAGAAATACACTTGTCAATGTGTTAGAAGTGTTTTGCATGCATTTTTAAGTTGGAGACTCAAAGCTCTGAAAACAGCGTTTCTGCTCATGAGAAAAGTGGATTTATGCAATGTTACAGAAAATATTACCAACATTCAAATCCTATTCTGTGCATGAATAAAATCATGTTTGCAATGCAGAAATACACTTTTCAATGTGTTAGAAGTGTTTTGCATGCATTTTCAAGTTGGAGCCTCAAAGCTCTGAAAACAGCGTTTCTGCTCATGAGAAGAGTGGATTTTTGCAATGTTACTGAAACTCGGTCCAAAATACAAATCCTTTTTTGTGCATGAATAAAATCATGTTTGCAATGCAGAAATACACTTGTCAATGTGTTAGAAGTGTTTTGCATGCATTTTTAAGTTGGAGACTTAAAGCTCTGAAAACAGCGTTTCTGACCAGGAGAAGTTGTTTTATGCAATATAAATGAAACTCACTAAAAAAATTCAATTCCTATTCTGTGCATGAATAAAATCATGTTTGCAATGCAGAAATACACTTGTCAATGTGTTAGAAGTGTTTTGCATGCATTTTCAAGTTGGAGCCTCAAAGCTCTGAAAACAGCGTTTCTGCTCAGGAGAAAACTGGATTTTTGCAATGTTACTGAAACTTGGTCCAAAATTCAAATCCTATTCTGTGCATGAATAAAATCATGTTTGCAATGCAGAAATACACTTGTCAATGTGTTAGAAGTGTTTTGCATGCATTTTTAAGTTGGAGACTCAAAGCTCTGAAAACAGCGTTTCTGCTCAGGAGAAAAGTGGATTTATGCAATGTTACTGAAACTCGGTCCAAAATTCAAATCCTATTCTGTGCATGAATAAAATCATGTTTGCAATGCAGAAATACACTTGTCAATGTGTTAGAAGTGTTTTGCATGCATTTTTAAGTTGGAGACTCAAAGCTCTGAAAACAGCGTTTCTGCTCAGGAGAAAAGTGGATTTATGCAATGTTACTGAAACTCGGTCCAAAATTCAAATCCTATTCTGTGCATGAATAAAATCATGTTTGCAATGCAGAAATACACTTGTCAATGTGTTAGAAGTGTTTTGCATGCATTTTTAAGTTGGAGACTTAAAGCTCTGAAAACAGCGTTTCTGACCAGGAGAAGTTGTTTTATGCAATATTAATGAAACTCGCAAAAAAATTCAATTCCTATTCTGTGCATGAATAAAATCATGTTTGGAATGCAGAAATACACTTGTCAAGGTGTTAGAAGTGTTTTGCATGCATTTTCAAGTTGGAGCCTCAAAGCTCTGAAAACAGCGTTTCTGCTCAGGAGAAAACTGGATTTTTGCAATGTTACTGAAACTCGGTCCAAAATTCAAATCCTATTCTGTGCATGAATAAAATCATGTTTGCAATGCAGAAATACACTTGTCAATGTGTTAGAAGTGTTTAGCATGCATTTTTAAGTTGGAGACTCAAAGCTCTGAAAACAGCGTTTCTGCTCATGAGAAAAGTGGATTTATGCAATGTTACTGAAAATAGGACCAACATTCAAAACCTATTCTATTCATGAATAAAATCATGTTTGCAATGCAGAAATACACTTGTCAATGTGTTAGAAGTGTTTTGCATGCATTTTTAAGTTGGAGACTAAAAGCTCTGAAAACAGCGTTTCTGACCAGGAGAAGTTGTTTTATGCAATATTAATGAAACTCGCAAAAAAATTCAATTCCTATTCTGTGCATGAATAAAATCATGTTTGGAATGCAGAAATACATTTGTCAAGGTGTTAGAAGTGTTTTGCATGCATTTTCAAGTTGGAGCCTCAAAGCTCTGAAAACAGCGTTTCTGACCAGGAGAAGTTGTTTTATGCAATGTTACTGAAACTCGGTCCAAAATTAAAATCCTATTCTGTGCATGAATAAAATCATGTTTGCAATGCAGAAATACACTTGTCAATGTGTTAGAAGTGTTTTGCATGCATTTTTAAGTTGGAGACTCAAAGCTCTGAAAACAGCGTTTCTGCTCAGGAGAAAAGTGGATTTATGCAATGTTACTGAAACTCGGTCCAAAATTCAAATCCTATTCTGTGCATGAATAAAATCATGTTTGCAATGCAGAAATACACTTGTCAAGGTGTTAGAAGTGTTTTGCATGCATTTTCAAGTTGGAGCCTCAAAGCTCTGAAAACAGCGTTTCTGCTCAGGAGAAAAGTGGATTTATGCAATGTTACTGAAACTCGGTCCAAAATTCAAATCCTATTCTGTGCATGAATAAAATCATGTTTGCAATGCAGCAATACACTTGTCAAGTTGTTAGAAGTGTTTTGCATGCATTTTTAAGTTGGAGACTCAAAGCTCTGAAAACAGCGTTTCTGCTCAGGAGAAAAGTGGATTTATGCAATGTTACTGAAAATAGGACCAACATTCAAAACCTATTCTATTCATGAATAAAATCATGTTTGCAATGCAGAAATACACTTGTCAATGTGTTAGAAGTGTTTTGCATGCATTTTTAAGTTGGAGACTTAAAGCTCTGAAAACAGCGTTTCTGACCAGGAGAAGTTGTTTTATGCAATATTAATGAAACTCGCAAAAAAATTCAATTCCTATTCTGTGCATGAATAAAATCATGTTTGGAATGCAGAAATACACTTGTCAAGGTGTTAGAAGTGTTTTGCATGCATTTTCAAGTTGGAGCCTCAAAGCTCTGAAAACAGCGTTTCTGACCAGGAGAAGTTGTTTTATGCAATATAAATGAAACTCACTAAAAAAATCAATTCCTATTCTGTGCATGAATAAAATCATGTTTGCAATGCAGAAATACACTTGTCAAGGTGTTAGAAGTGTTTTGCATGCATTTTCAAGTTGGAGCCTCAAAGCTCTGAAAACAGCGTTTCTGCTCATGAGAAGAGTGGATTTTTGCAATGTTACTGAAACTCGGTCCAAAATACAAATCCTTTTTTGTGCATGAATAAAATCATGTTTGCAATGCAGAAATACACTTGTCAATGTGTTAGAAGTGTTTTGCATGCATTTTTAAGTTGGAGACTTAAAGCTCTGAAAACAGCGTTTCTGACCAGGAGAAGTTGTTTTATGCAATATAAATGAAACTCACTAAAAAAATTCAATTCCTATTCTGTGCATGAATAAAATCATGTTTGCAATGCAGAAATACACTTGTCAATGTGTTAGAAGTGTTTTGCATGCATTTTCAAGTTGGAGCCTCAAAGCTCTGAAAACAGCGTTTCTGCTCAGGAGAAAACTGGATTTTTGCAATGTTACTGAAACTTGGTCCAAAATTCAAATCCTATTCTGTGCATGAATAAAATCATGTTTGCAATGCAGAAATACACTTGTCAATGTGTTAGAAGTGTTTTGCATGCATTTTTAAGTTGGAGACTTAAAGCTCTGAAAACAGCGTTTCTGACCAGGAGAAGTTGTTTTATGCAATATTAATGAAACTCGCAAAAAAATTCAATTCCTATTCTGTGCATGAATAAAATCATGTTTGCAATGCAGAAATACACTTGTCAATGTGTTAGAAGTGTTTAGCATGCATTTTTAAGTTGGAGACTAAAAGCTCTGAAAACAGCGTTTCTGACCAGGAGAAGTTGTTTTATGCAATATTAATGAAACTCGCAAAAAAATTCAATTCCTATTCTGTGCATGAATAAAATCATGTTTGGAATGCAGAAATACATTTGTCAAGGTGTTAGAAGTGTTTTGCATGCATTTTCAAGTTGGAGCCTCAAAGCTCTGAAAACAGCGTTTCTGACCAGGAGAAGTTGTTTTATGCAATGTTACTGAAACTCGGTCCAAAATTAAAATCCTATTCTGTGCATGAATAAAATCATGTTTGCAATGCAGAAATACACTTGTCAATGTGTTAGAAGTGTTTTGCATGCATTTTTAAGTTGGAGACTCAAAGCTCTGAAAACAGCGTTTCTGCTCAGGAGAAAAGTGGATTTATGCAATGTTACTGAAACTCGGTCCAAAATTCAAATCCTATTCTGTGCATGAATAAAATCATGTTTGCAATGCAGAAATACACTTGTCAAGGTGTTAGAAGTGTTTTGCATGCATTTTCAAGTTGGAGCCTCAAAGCTCTGAAAACAGCGTTTCTGCTCAGGAGAAAAGTGGATTTATGCAATGTTACTGAAACTCGGTCCAAAATTCAAATCCTATTCTGTGCATGAATAAAATCATGTTTGCAATGCAGCAATACACTTGTCAAGTTGTTAGAAGTGTTTTGCATGCATTTTTAAGTTGGAGACTCAAAGCTCTGAAAACAGCGTTTCTGCTCAGGAGAAAACTGGATTTTTGCAATGTTACTGAAACTTGGTCCAAAATTCAAATCCTATTCTGTGCATGAATAAAATCATGTTTGCAATGCAGAAATACACTTGTCAATGTGTTAGAAGTGTTTTGCATGCATTTTTAAGTTGGAGACTCAAAGCTCTGAAAACAGCGTTTCTGCTCAGGAGAAAAGTGGATTTATGCAATGTTACTGAAACTCGGTCCAAAATTCAAATCCTATTCTGTGCATGAATAAAATCATGTTTGCAATGCAGAAATACACTTGTCAATGTGTTAGAAGTGTTTTGCATGCATTTTTAAGTTGGAGACTCAAAGCTCTGAAAACAGCGTTTCTGCTCGGGAGAAAAGTGGATTTATGCAATGTTACTGAAACTCGGTCCAAAATTCAAATCCTATTCTGTGCATGAATAAAATCATGTTTGCAATGCAGAAATACACTTGTCAATGTGTTAGAAGTGTTTTGCATGCATTTTTAAGTTGGAGACTTAAAGCTCTGAAAACAGCGTTTCTGACCAGGAGAAGTTGTTTTATGCAATATTAATGAAACTCGCAAAAAAATTCAATTCCTATTCTGTGCATGAATAAAATCATGTTTGGAATGCAGAAATACACTTGTCAAGGTGTTAGAAGTGTTTTGCATGCATTTTCAAGTTGGAGCCTCAAAGCTCTGAAAACAGCGTTTCTGCTCAGGAGAAAACTGGATTTTTGCAATGTTACTGAAACTCGGTCCAAAATTCAAATCCTATTCTGTGCATGAATAAAATCATGTTTGCAATGCAGAAATACACTTGTCAATGTGTTAGAAGTGTTTAGCATGCATTTTTAAGTTGGAGACTCAAAGCTCTGAAAACAGCGTTTCTGCTCATGAGAAAAGTGGATTTATGCAATGTTACTGAAAATAGGACCAACATTCAAAACCTATTCTATTCATGAATAAAATCATGTTTGCAATGCAGAAATACACTTGTCAATGTGTTAGAAGTGTTTTGCATGCATTTTTAAGTTGGAGACTAAAAGCTCTGAAAACAGCGTTTCTGACCAGGAGAAGTTGTTTTATGCAATATTAATGAAACTCGCAAAAAAATTCAATTCCTATTCTGTGCATGAATAAAATCATGTTTGGAATGCAGAAATACATTTGTCAAGGTGTTAGAAGTGTTTTGCATGCATTTTCAAGTTGGAGCCTCAAAGCTCTGAAAACAGCGTTTCTGACCAGGAGAAGTTGTTTTATGCAATGTTACTGAAACTCGGTCCAAAATTAAAATCCTATTCTGTGCATGAATAAAATCATGTTTGCAATGCAGAAATACACTTGTCAATGTGTTAGAAGTGTTTTGCATGCATTTTTAAGTTGGAGACTCAAAGCTCTGAAAACAGCGTTTCTGCTCAGGAGAAAAGTGGATTTATGCAATGTTACTGAAACTCGGTCCAAAATTCAAATCCTATTCTGTGCATGAATAAAATCATGTTTGCAATGCAGAAATACACTTGTCAAGGTGTTAGAAGTGTTTTGCATGCATTTTCAAGTTGGAGCCTCAAAGCTCTGAAAACAGCGTTTCTGCTCAGGAGAAAAGTGGATTTATGCAATGTTACTGAAACTCGGTCCAAAATTCAAATCCTATTCTGTGCATGAATAAAATCATGTTTGCAATGCAGCAATACACTTGTCAAGTTGTTAGAAGTGTTTTGCATGCATTTTTAAGTTGGAGACTCAAAGCTCTGAAAACAGCGTTTCTGCTCAGGAGAAAAGTGGATTTATGCAATGTTACTGAAACTCGGTCCAAAATTCAAATCCTATTCTGTGCATGAATAAAATCATGTTTGCAATGCAGAAATACACTTTTCAATGTGTTAGAAGTGTTTTGCATGCATTTTCAAGTTGGAGCCTCAAAGCTCTGAAAACAGCGTTTCTGCTCATGAGAAGAGTGGATTTATGCAATGTTACTGAAACTCGGTCCAAAATACAAATCCTTTTTTGTGCATGAATAAAATCATGTTTGCAATGCAGAAATACACTTGTCAATGTGTTAGAAGTGTTTTGCATGCATTTTTAAGTTGGAGACTCAAAGCTCTGAAAACAGCGTTTCTGCTCATGAGAAAAGTGGATTTATGCAATGTTACTGAAAATAGGACCAACATTCAAAACCTATTCTATTCATGAATAAAATCATGTTTGCAATGCAGAAATACACTTGTCAATGTGTTAGAAGTGTTTTGCATGCATTTTTAAGTTGGAGACTTAAAGCTCTGAAAACAGCGTTTCTGACCAGGAGAAGTTGTTTTATGCAATATTAATGAAACTCGCAAAAAAATTCAATTCCTATTCTGTGCATGAATAAAATCATGTTTGGAATGCAGAAATACACTTGTCAAGGTGTTAGAAGTGTTTTGCATGCATTTTCAAGTTGGAGCCTCAAAGCTCTGAAAACAGCGTTTCTGACCAGGAGAAGTTGTTTTATGCAATATAAATGAAACTCACTAAAAAAATCAATTCCTATTCTGTGCATGAATAAAATCATGTTTGCAATGCAGAAATACACTTGTCAAGGTGTTAGAAGTGTTTTGCATGCATTTTCAAGTTGGAGCCTCAAAGCTCTGAAAACAGCGTTTCTGCTCATGAGAAGAGTGGATTTTTGCAATGTTACTGAAACTCGGTCCAAAATACAAATCCTTTTTTGTGCATGAATAAAATCATGTTTGCAATGCAGAAATACACTTGTCAATGTGTTAGAAGTGTTTTGCATGCATTTTTAAGTTGGAGACTTAAAGCTCTGAAAACAGCGTTTCTGACCAGGAGAAGTTGTTTTATGCAATATAAATGAAACTCACTAAAAAAATTCAATTCCTATTCTGTGCATGAATAAAATCATGTTTGCAATGCAGAAATACACTTGTCAATGTGTTAGAAGTGTTTTGCATGCATTTTCAAGTTGGAGCCTCAAAGCTCTGAAAACAGCGTTTCTGCTCAGGAGAAAACTGGATTTTTGCAATGTTACTGAAACTTGGTCCAAAATTCAAATCCTATTCTGTGCATGAATAAAATCATGTTTGGAATGCAGAAATACATTTGTCAAGGTGTTAGAAGTGTTTTGCATGCATTTTCAAGTTGGAGCCTCAAAGCTCTGAAAACAGCGTTTCTGCTCAGGAGAAAAGTTGTTTTATGCAATGTTACTGAAACTCGGTCCAAAATTCAAATCCTATTCTGTGCATGAATAAAATCATGTTTGCAATGCAGCAATACACTTGTCAAGTTGTTAGAAGTGTTTTGCATGCATTTTTAAGTTGGAGACTCAAAGCTCTGAAAACAGCGTTTCTGCTCAGGAGAAAAGTGGATTTATGCAATGTTACTGAAACTCGGTCCAAAATTCAAATCCTATTCTGTGCATGAATAAAATCATGTTTGCAATGCAGAAATACACTTGTCAATGTGTTAGAAGTGTTTTGCATGCATTTTTAAGTTGGAGACTTAAAGCTCTGAAAACAGCGTTTCTGACCAGGAGAAGTTGTTTTATGCAATATTAATGAAACTCGCAAAAAAATTCAATTCCTATTCTGTGCATGAATAAAATCATGTTTGGAATGCAGAAATACACTTGTCAAGGTGTTAGAAGTGTTTAGCATGCATTTTTAAGTTGGAGACTCAAAGCTCTGAAAACAGCGTTTCTGCTCATGAGAAAAGTGGATTTATGCAATGTTACTGAAAATAGGACCAACATTCAAAACCTATTCTATTCATGAATAAAATCATGTTTGCAATGCAGAAATACACTTGTCAATGTGTTAGAAGTGTTTTGCATGCATTTTTAAGTTGGAGACTAAAAGCTCTGAAAACAGCGTTTCTGACCAGGAGAAGTTGTTTTATGCAATATTAATGAAACTCGCAAAAAAATTCAATTCCTATTCTGTGCATGAATAAAATCATGTTTGGAATGCAGAAATACATTTGTCAAGGTGTTAGAAGTGTTTTGCATGCATTTTCAAGTTGGAGCCTCAAAGCTCTGAAAACAGCGTTTCTGACCAGGAGAAGTTGTTTTATGCAATGTTACTGAAACTCGGTCCAAAATTAAAATCCTATTCTGTGCATGAATAAAATCATGTTTGCAATGCAGAAATACACTTGTCAATGTGTTAGAAGTGTTTTGCATGCATTTTTAAGTTGGAGACTCAAAGCTCTGAAAACAGCGTTTCTGCTCAGGAGAAAAGTGGATTTATGCAATGTTACTGAAACTCGGTCCAAAATTCAAATCCTATTCTGTGCATGAATAAAATCATGTTTGCAATGCAGAAATACACTTGTCAAGGTGTTAGAAGTGTTTTGCATGCATTTTCAAGTTGGAGCCTCAAAGCTCTGAAAACAGCGTTTCTGCTCAGGAGAAAAGTGGATTTATGCAATGTTACTGAAACTCGGTCCAAAATTCAAATCCTATTCTGTGCATGAATAAAATCATGTTTGCAATGCAGCAATACACTTGTCAAGTTGTTAGAAGTGTTTTGCATGCATTTTTAAGTTGGAGACTCAAAGCTCTGAAAACAGCGTTTCTGCTCAGGAGAAAAGTGGATTTATGCAATGTTACTGAAACTCGGTCCAAAATTCAAATCCTATTCTGTGCATGAATAAAATCATGTTTGCAATGCAGAAATACACTTTTCAATGTGTTAGAAGTGTTTTGCATGCATTTTCAAGTTGGAGCCTCAAAGCTCTGAAAACAGCGTTTCTGCTCATGAGAAGAGTGGATTTATGCAATGTTACTGAAACTCGGTCCAAAATACAAATCCTTTTTTGTGCATGAATAAAATCATGTTTGCAATGCAGAAATACACTTGTCAATGTGTTAGAAGTGTTTTGCATGCATTTTTAAGTTGGAGACTCAAAGCTCTGAAAACAGCGTTTCTGCTCATGAGAAAAGTGGATTTATGCAATGTTACTGAAAATAGGACCAACATTCAAAACCTATTCTATTCATGAATAAAATCATGTTTGCAATGCAGAAATACACTTGTCAATGTGTTAGAAGTGTTTTGCATGCATTTTTAAGTTGGAGACTTAAAGCTCTGAAAACAGCGTTTCTGACCAGGAGAAGTTGTTTTATGCAATATTAATGAAACTCGCAAAAAAATTCAATTCCTATTCTGTGCATGAATAAAATCATGTTTGGAATGCAGAAATACACTTGTCAAGGTGTTAGAAGTGTTTTGCATGCATTTTCAAGTTGGAGCCTCAAAGCTCTGAAAACAGCGTTTCTGACCAGGAGAAGTTGTTTTATGCAATATAAATGAAACTCACTAAAAAAATCAATTCCTATTCTGTGCATGAATAAAATCATGTTTGCAATGCAGAAATACACTTGTCAAGGTGTTAGAAGTGTTTTGCATGCATTTTCAAGTTGGAGCCTCAAAGCTCTGAAAACAGCGTTTCTGCTCATGAGAAGAGTGGATTTTTGCAATGTTACTGAAACTCGGTCCAAAATACAAATCCTTTTTTGTGCATGAATAAAATCATGTTTGCAATGCAGAAATACACTTGTCAATGTGTTAGAAGTGTTTTGCATGCATTTTTAAGTTGGAGACTTAAAGCTCTGAAAACAGCGTTTCTGACCAGGAGAAGTTGTTTTATGCAATATAAATGAAACTCACTAAAAAAATTCAATTCCTATTCTGTGCATGAATAAAATCATGTTTGCAATGCAGAAATACACTTGTCAATGTGTTAGAAGTGTTTTGCATGCATTTTCAAGTTGGAGCCTCAAAGCTCTGAAAACAGCGTTTCTGCTCAGGAGAAAACTGGATTTTTGCAATGTTACTGAAACTTGGTCCAAAATTCAAATCCTATTCTGTGCATGAATAAAATCATGTTTGCAATGCAGAAATACACTTGTCAATGTGTTAGAAGTGTTTTGCATGCATTTTTAAGTTGGAGACTTAAAGCTCTGAAAACAGCGTTTCTGACCAGGAGAAGTTGTTTTATGCAATATTAATGAAACTCGCAAAAAAATTCAATTCCTATTCTGTGCATGAATAAAATCATGTTTGCAATGCAGAAATACACTTGTCAATGTGTTAGAAGTGTTTAGCATGCATTTTTAAGTTGGAGACTAAAAGCTCTGAAAACAGCGTTTCTGACCAGGAGAAGTTGTTTTATGCAATATTAATGAAACTCGCAAAAAAATTCAATTCCTATTCTGTGCATGAATAAAATCATGTTTGGAATGCAGAAATACATTTGTCAAGGTGTTAGAAGTGTTTTGCATGCATTTTCAAGTTGGAGCCTCAAAGCTCTGAAAACAGCGTTTCTGACCAGGAGAAGTTGTTTTATGCAATGTTACTGAAACTCGGTCCAAAATTAAAATCCTATTCTGTGCATGAATAAAATCATGTTTGCAATGCAGAAATACACTTGTCAATGTGTTAGAAGTGTTTTGCATGCATTTTTAAGTTGGAGACTCAAAGCTCTGAAAACAGCGTTTCTGCTCAGGAGAAAAGTGGATTTATGCAATGTTACTGAAACTCGGTCCAAAATTCAAATCCTATTCTGTGCATGAATAAAATCATGTTTGCAATGCAGAAATACACTTGTCAAGGTGTTAGAAGTGTTTTGCATGCATTTTCAAGTTGGAGCCTCAAAGCTCTGAAAACAGCGTTTCTGCTCAGGAGAAAAGTGGATTTATGCAATGTTACTGAAACTCGGTCCAAAATTCAAATCCTATTCTGTGCATGAATAAAATCATGTTTGCAATGCAGCAATACACTTGTCAAGTTGTTAGAAGTGTTTTGCATGCATTTTTAAGTTGGAGACTCAAAGCTCTGAAAACAGCGTTTCTGCTCAGGAGAAAAGTGGATTTATGCAATGTTACTGAAACTCGGTCCAAAATTCAAATCCTATTCTGTGCATGAATAAAATCATGTTTGCAATGCAGAAATACACTTGTCAATGTGTTAGAAGTGTTTTGCATGCATTTTTAAGTTGGAGACTTAAAGCTCTGAAAACAGCGTTTCTGACCAGGAGAAGTTGTTTTATGCAATATTAATGAAACTCGCAAAAAAATTCAATTCCTATTCTGTGCATGAATAAAATCATGTTTGGAATGCAGAAATACACTTGTCAAGGTGTTAGAAGTGTTTAGCATGCATTTTTAAGTTGGAGACTCAAAGCTCTGAAAACAGCGTTTCTGCTCATGAGAAAAGTGGATTTATGCAATGTTACTGAAAATAGGACCAACATTCAAAACCTATTCTATTCATGAATAAAATCATGTTTGCAATGCAGAAATACACTTGTCAATGTGTTAGAAGTGTTTTGCATGCATTTTTAAGTTGGAGACTAAAAGCTCTGAAAACAGCGTTTCTGACCAGGAGAAGTTGTTTTATGCAATATTAATGAAACTCGCAAAAAAATTCAATTCCTATTCTGTGCATGAATAAAATCATGTTTGGAATGCAGAAATACATTTGTCAAGGTGTTAGAAGTGTTTTGCATGCATTTTCAAGTTGGAGCCTCAAAGCTCTGAAAACAGCGTTTCTGACCAGGAGAAGTTGTTTTATGCAATGTTACTGAAACTCGGTCCAAAATTAAAATCCTATTCTGTGCATGAATAAAATCATGTTTGCAATGCAGAAATACACTTGTCAATGTGTTAGAAGTGTTTTGCATGCATTTTTAAGTTGGAGACTCAAAGCTCTGAAAACAGCGTTTCTGCTCAGGAGAAAAGTGGATTTATGCAATGTTACTGAAACTCGGTCCAAAATTCAAATCCTATTCTGTGCATGAATAAAATCATGTTTGCAATGCAGAAATACACTTGTCAAGGTGTTAGAAGTGTTTTGCATGCATTTTCAAGTTGGAGCCTCAAAGCTCTGAAAACAGCGTTTCTGCTCAGGAGAAAAGTGGATTTATGCAATGTTACTGAAACTCGGTCCAAAATTCAAATCCTATTCTGTGCATGAATAAAATCATGTTTGCAATGCAGCAATACACTTGTCAAGTTGTTAGAAGTGTTTTGCATGCATTTTTAAGTTGGAGACTCAAAGCTCTGAAAACAGCGTTTCTGCTCAGGAGAAAAGTGGATTTATGCAATGTTACTGAAACTCGGTCCAAAATTCAAATCCTATTCTGTGCATGAATAAAATCATGTTTGCAATGCAGAAATACACTTTTCAATGTGTTAGAAGTGTTTTGCATGCATTTTCAAGTTGGAGCCTCAAAGCTCTGAAAACAGCGTTTCTGCTCATGAGAAGAGTGGATTTATGCAATGTTACTGAAACTCGGTCCAAAATACAAATCCTTTTTTGTGCATGAATAAAATCATGTTTGCAATGCAGAAATACACTTGTCAATGTGTTAGAAGTGTTTTGCATGCATTTTTAAGTTGGAGACTCAAAGCTCTGAAAACAGCGTTTCTGCTCATGAGAAAAGTGGATTTATGCAATGTTACTGAAAATAGGACCAACATTCAAAACCTATTCTATTCATGAATAAAATCATGTTTGCAATGCAGAAATACACTTGTCAATGTGTTAGAAGTGTTTTGCATGCATTTTTAAGTTGGAGACTTAAAGCTCTGAAAACAGCGTTTCTGACCAGGAGAAGTTGTTTTATGCAATATTAATGAAACTCGCAAAAAAATTCAATTCCTATTCTGTGCATGAATAAAATCATGTTTGGAATGCAGAAATACACTTGTCAAGGTGTTAGAAGTGTTTTGCATGCATTTTCAAGTTGGAGCCTCAAAGCTCTGAAAACAGCGTTTCTGACCAGGAGAAGTTGTTTTATGCAATATAAATGAAACTCACTAAAAAAATCAATTCCTATTCTGTGCATGAATAAAATCATGTTTGCAATGCAGAAATACACTTGTCAAGGTGTTAGAAGTGTTTTGCATGCATTTTCAAGTTGGAGCCTCAAAGCTCTGAAAACAGCGTTTCTGACCAGGAGAAGTTGTTTTATGCAATATAAATGAAACTCACTAAAAAAATCAATTCCTATTCTGTGCATGAATAAAATCATGTTTGCAATGCAGAAATACACTTGTCAAGGTGTTAGAAGTGTTTTGCATGCATTTTCAAGTTGGAGCCTCAAAGCTCTGAAAACAGCGTTTCTGCTCATGAGAAGAGTGGATTTTTGCAATGTTACTGAAACTCGGTCCAAAATACAAATCCTTTTTTGTGCATGAATAAAATCATGTTTGCAATGCAGAAATACACTTGTCAATGTGTTAGAAGTGTTTTGCATGCATTTTTAAGTTGGAGACTTAAAGCTCTGAAAACAGCGTTTCTGACCAGGAGAAGTTGTTTTATGCAATATAAATGAAACTCACTAAAAAAATTCAATTCCTATTCTGTGCATGAATAAAATCATGTTTGCAATGCAGAAATACACTTGTCAATGTGTTAGAAGTGTTTTGCATGCATTTTCAAGTTGGAGCCTCAAAGCTCTGAAAACAGCGTTTCTGCTCAGGAGAAAACTGGATTTTTGCAATGTTACTGAAACTTGGTCCAAAATTCAAATCCTATTCTGTGCATGAATAAAATCATGTTTGCAATGCAGAAATACACTTGTCAATGTGTTAGAAGTGTTTTGCATGCATTTTTAAGTTGGAGACTTAAAGCTCTGAAAACAGCGTTTCTGACCAGGAGAAGTTGTTTTATGCAATATTAATGAAACTCGCAAAAAAATTCAATTCCTATTCTGTGCATGAATAAAATCATGTTTGCAATGCAGAAATACACTTGTCAATGTGTTAGAAGTGTTTAGCATGCATTTTTAAGTTGGAGACTAAAAGCTCTGAAAACAGCGTTTCTGACCAGGAGAAGTTGTTTTATGCAATATTAATGAAACTCGCAAAAAAATTCAATTCCTATTCTGTGCATGAATAAAATCATGTTTGGAATGCAGAAATACATTTGTCAAGGTGTTAGAAGTGTTTTGCATGCATTTTCAAGTTGGAGCCTCAAAGCTCTGAAAACAGCGTTTCTGACCAGGAGAAGTTGTTTTATGCAATGTTACTGAAACTCGGTCCAAAATTAAAATCCTATTCTGTGCATGAATAAAATCATGTTTGCAATGCAGAAATACACTTGTCAATGTGTTAGAAGTGTTTTGCATGCATTTTTAAGTTGGAGACTCAAAGCTCTGAAAACAGCGTTTCTGCTCAGGAGAAAAGTGGATTTATGCAATGTTACTGAAACTCGGTCCAAAATTCAAATCCTATTCTGTGCATGAATAAAATCATGTTTGCAATGCAGAAATACACTTGTCAAGGTGTTAGAAGTGTTTTGCATGCATTTTCAAGTTGGAGCCTCAAAGCTCTGAAAACAGCGTTTCTGCTCAGGAGAAAAGTGGATTTATGCAATGTTACTGAAACTCGGTCCAAAATTCAAATCCTATTCTGTGCATGAATAAAATCATGTTTGCAATGCAGCAATACACTTGTCAAGTTGTTAGAAGTGTTTTGCATGCATTTTTAAGTTGGAGACTCAAAGCTCTGAAAACAGCGTTTCTGCTCAGGAGAAAAGTGGATTTATGCAATGTTACTGAAACTCGGTCCAAAATTCAAATCCTATTCTGTGCATGAATAAAATCATGTTTGCAATGCAGAAATACACTTTTCAATGTGTTAGAAGTGTTTTGCATGCATTTTCAAGTTGGAGCCTCAAAGCTCTGAAAACAGCGTTTCTGCTCATGAGAAGAGTGGATTTATGCAATGTTACTGAAACTCGGTCCAAAATACAAATCCTTTTTTGTGCATGAATAAAATCATGTTTGCAATGCAGAAATACACTTGTCAATGTGTTAGAAGTGTTTTGCATGCATTTTTAAGTTGGAGACTCAAAGCTCTGAAAACAGCGTTTCTGCTCATGAGAAAAGTGGATTTATGCAATGTTACTGAAAATAGGACCAACATTCAAAACCTATTCTATTCATGAATAAAATCATGTTTGCAATGCAGAAATACACTTGTCAATGTGTTAGAAGTGTTTTGCATGCATTTTTAAGTTGGAGACTTAAAGCTCTGAAAACAGCGTTTCTGACCAGGAGAAGTTGTTTTATGCAATATTAATGAAACTCGCAAAAAAATTCAATTCCTATTCTGTGCATGAATAAAATCATGTTTGGAATGCAGAAATACACTTGTCAAGGTGTTAGAAGTGTTTTGCATGCATTTTCAAGTTGGAGCCTCAAAGCTCTGAAAACAGCGTTTCTGACCAGGAGAAGTTGTTTTATGCAATATAAATGAAACTCACTAAAAAAATCAATTCCTATTCTGTGCATGAATAAAATCATGTTTGCAATGCAGAAATACACTTGTCAAGGTGTTAGAAGTGTTTTGCATGCATTTTCAAGTTGGAGCCTCAAAGCTCTGAAAACAGCGTTTCTGCTCATGAGAAGAGTGGATTTTTGCAATGTTACTGAAACTCGGTCCAAAATACAAATCCTTTTTTGTGCATGAATAAAATCATGTTTGCAATGCAGAAATACACTTGTCAATGTGTTAGAAGTGTTTTGCATGCATTTTTAAGTTGGAGACTTAAAGCTCTGAAAACAGCGTTTCTGACCAGGAGAAGTTGTTTTATGCAATATAAATGAAACTCACTAAAAAAATTCAATTCCTATTCTGTGCATGAATAAAATCATGTTTGCAATGCAGAAATACACTTGTCAATGTGTTAGAAGTGTTTTGCATGCATTTTCAAGTTGGAGCCTCAAAGCTCTGAAAACAGCGTTTCTGCTCAGGAGAAAACTGGATTTTTGCAATGTTACTGAAACTTGGTCCAAAATTCAAATCCTATTCTGTGCATGAATAAAATCATGTTTGCAATGCAGAAATACACTTGTCAATGTGTTAGAAGTGTTTTGCATGCATTTTTAAGTTGGAGACTTAAAGCTCTGAAAACAGCGTTTCTGACCAGGAGAAGTTGTTTTATGCAATATTAATGAAACTCGCAAAAAAATTCAATTCCTATTCTGTGCATGAATAAAATCATGTTTGCAATGCAGAAATACACTTGTCAATGTGTTAGAAGTGTTTAGCATGCATTTTTAAGTTGGAGACTAAAAGCTCTGAAAACAGCGTTTCTGACCAGGAGAAGTTGTTTTATGCAATATTAATGAAACTCGCAAAAAAATTCAATTCCTATTCTGTGCATGAATAAAATCATGTTTGGAATGCAGAAATACATTTGTCAAGGTGTTAGAAGTGTTTTGCATGCATTTTCAAGTTGGAGCCTCAAAGCTCTGAAAACAGCGTTTCTGACCAGGAGAAGTTGTTTTATGCAATGTTACTGAAACTCGGTCCAAAATTAAAATCCTATTCTGTGCATGAATAAAATCATGTTTGCAATGCAGAAATACACTTGTCAATGTGTTAGAAGTGTTTTGCATGCATTTTTAAGTTGGAGACTCAAAGCTCTGAAAACAGCGTTTCTGCTCAGGAGAAAAGTGGATTTATGCAATGTTACTGAAACTCGGTCCAAAATTCAAATCCTATTCTGTGCATGAATAAAATCATGTTTGCAATGCAGAAATACACTTGTCAAGGTGTTAGAAGTGTTTTGCATGCATTTTCAAGTTGGAGCCTCAAAGCTCTGAAAACAGCGTTTCTGCTCAGGAGAAAAGTGGATTTATGCAATGTTACTGAAACTCGGTCCAAAATTCAAATCCTATTCTGTGCATGAATAAAATCATGTTTGCAATGCAGCAATACACTTGTCAAGTTGTTAGAAGTGTTTTGCATGCATTTTTAAGTTGGAGACTCAAAGCTCTGAAAACAGCGTTTCTGCTCAGGAGAAAAGTGGATTTATGCAATGTTACTGAAACTCGGTCCAAAATTCAAATCCTATTCTGTGCATGAATAAAATCATGTTTGCAATGCAGAAATACACTTGTCAATGTGTTAGAAGTGTTTTGCATGCATTTTTAAGTTGGAGACTTAAAGCTCTGAAAACAGCGTTTCTGACCAGGAGAAGTTGTTTTATGCAATATTAATGAAACTCGCAAAAAAATTCAATTCCTATTCTGTGCATGAATAAAATCATGTTTGGAATGCAGAAATACACTTGTCAAGGTGTTAGAAGTGTTTTGCATGCATTTTCAAGTTGGAGCCTCAAAGCTCTGAAAACAGCGTTTCTGCTCAGGAGAAAACTGGATTTTTGCAATGTTACTGAAACTCGGTCCAAAATTCAAATCCTATTCTGTGCATGAATAAAATCATGTTTGCAATGCAGAAATACACTTGTCAATGTGTTAGAAGTGTTTAGCATGCATTTTTAAGTTGGAGACTCAAAGCTCTGAAAACAGCGTTTCTGCTCATGAGAAAAGTGGATTTATGCAATGTTACTGAAAATAGGACCAACATTCAAAACCTATTCTATTCATGAATAAAATCATGTTTGCAATGCAGAAATACACTTGTCAATGTGTTAGAAGTGTTTTGCATGCAATTAAAAATTTAAGTTGGAGACTAAAAGCTCTGAAAACAGCGTTTCTGACCAGGAGAAGTTGTTTTATGCAATATTAATGAAACTCGCAAAAAAATTCAATTCCTATTCTGTGCATGAATAAAATCATGTTTGGAATGCAGAAATACATTTGTCAAGGTGTTAGAAGTGTTTTGCATGCATTTTCAAGTTGGAGACTAAAAGCTCTGAAAACAGCGTTTCTGACCAGGAGAAGTTGTTTTATGCAATATTAATGAAACTCGCAAAAAAATTCAATTCCTATTCTGTGCATGAATAAAATCATGTTTGGAATGCAGAAATACATTTGTCAAGGTGTTAGAAGTGTTTTGCATGCATTTTCAAGTTGGAGCCTCAAAGCTCTGAAAACAGCGTTTCTGCTCAGGAGAAAAGTGGATTTATGCAATGTTACTGAAACTCGGTCCAAAATTCAAATCCTATTCTCTGCATGAATAAAATCATGTTTGCAATGCAGCAATACACTTGTCAAGTTGTTAGAAGTGTTTTGCATGCATTTTTAAGTTGGAGACTCAAAGCTCTGAAAACAGCGTTTCTGCTCAGGAGAAAAGTGGATTTATGCAATGTTACTGAAACTCGGTCCAAAATTCAAATCCTATTCTGTGCATGAATAAAATCATGTTTGCAATGCAGAAATACACTTTTCAATGTGTTAGAAGTGTTTTGCATGCATTTTCAAGTTGGAGCCTCAAAGCTCTGAAAACAGCGTTTCTGCTCATGAGAAGAGTGGATTTATGCAATGTTACTGAAACTCGGTCCAAAATACAAATCCTTTTTTGTGCATGAATAAAATCATGTTTGCAATGCAGAAATACACTTGTCAATGTGTTAGAAGTGTTTTGCATGCATTTTTAAGTTGGAGACTCAAAGCTCTGAAAACAGCGTTTCTGCTCATGAGAAAAGTGGATTTATGCAATGTTACTGAAAATAGGACCAACATTCAAAACCTATTCTATTCATGAATAAAATCATGTTTGCAATGCAGAAATACACTTGTCAATGTGTTAGAAGTGTTTTGCATGCATTTTTAAGTTGGAGACTTAAAGCTCTGAAAACAGCGTTTCTGACCAGGAGAAGTTGTTTTATGCAATATTAATGAAACTCGCAAAAAAATTCAATTCCTATTCTGTGCATGAATAAAATCATGTTTGGAATGCAGAAATACACTTGTCAAGGTGTTAGAAGTGTTTTGCATGCATTTTCAAGTTGGAGCCTAAAAGCTCTGAAAACAGCGTTTCTGACCAGGAGAAGTTGTTTTATGCAATATAAATGAAACTCACTAAAAAAATCAATTCCTATTCTGTGCATGAATAAAATCATGTTTGCAATGCAGAAATACACTTGTCAAGGTGTTAGAAGTGTTTTGCATGCATTTTCAAGTTGGAGCCTCAAAGCTCTGAAAACAGCGTTTCTGCTCAGGAGAAAACTGGATTTTTGCAATGTTACTGAAACTCGGTCCAAAATTCAAATCCTATTCTGTGCATGAATAAAATCATGTTTGCAATGCAGAAATACACTTGTCAATGTGTTAGAAGTGTTTTGCATGCATTTTTAAGTTGGAGACTCAAAGCTCTGAAAACAGCGTTTCTGCTCAGGAGAAAAGTGGATTTATGCAATGTTACTGAAACTCGGTCCAAAATTCAAATCCTATTCTGTGCATGAATAAAATCATGTTTGCAATGCAGAAATACACTTTTCAATGTGTTAGAAGTGTTTTGCATGTATTTTTAAGTTGGAGACTCAAAGCTCTGAAAACAGCGTTTCTGACCAGGAGAAGTTGTTTTATGCAATATTAATGAAACTCGCAAAAAAATTCAATTCCTATTCTGTGCATGAATAAAATCATGTTTGCAATGCAGAAATACACTTGTCAAGGTGTTAGAAGTGTTTTGCATGCATTTTTAAGTTGGAGACTTAAAGCTCTGAAAACAGCGTTTCTGACCAGGAGAAGTTGTTTTATGCAATGTTACTGAAACTCGGTCCAAAATTCAAATCCTATTCTGTGCATGAATAAAATCATGTTTGCAATGCAGAAATACACTTGTCAATGTGTTAGAAGTGTTTTGCATGCATTTTTAAGTTGGAGACTCAAAGCTCTGAAAACAGCGTTTCTGACCAGGAGAAGTTGTTTTATGCAATGTTACTGAAACTCGGTCCAAAATTAAAATCCTATTCTGTGCATGAATAAAATCATGTTTGCAATGCAGAAATACACTTGTCAATGTGTTAGAAGTGTTTTGCATGCATTTTTAAGTTGGAGACTCAAAGCTCTGAAAACAGCGTTTCTGCTCAGGAGAAAAGTGGATTTATGCAATGTTACTGAAACTCGGTCCAAAATTCAAATCCTATTCTGTGCATGAATAAAATCATGTTTGCAATGCAGAAATACACTTGTCAAGGTGTTAGAAGTGTTTTGCATGCATTTTCAAGTTGGAGCCTCAAAGCTCTGAAAACAGCGTTTCTGCTCAGGAGAAAAGTGGATTTATGCAATGTTACTGAAACTCGGTCCAAAATTCAAATCCTATTCTGTGCATGAATAAAATCATGTTTGCAATGCAGCAATACACTTGTCAAGTTGTTAGAAGTGTTTTGCATGCATTTTTAAGTTGGAGACTCAAAGCTCTGAAAACAGCGTTTCTGCTCAGGAGAAAAGTGGATTTATGCAATGTTACTGAAACTCGGTCCAAAATTCAAATCCTATTCTGTGCATGAATAAAATCATGTTTGCAATGCAGAAATACACTTTTCAATGTGTTAGAAGTGTTTTGCATGGATTTTCAAGTTGGAGCCTCAAAGCTCTGAAAACAGCGTTTCTGCTCATGAGAAGAGTGGATTTATGCAATGTTACTGAAACTCGGTCCAAAATACAAATCCTTTTTTGTGCATGAATAAAATCATGTTTGCAATGCAGAAATACACTTGTCAATGTGTTAGAAGTGTTTTGCATGCATTTTTAAGTTGGAGACTCAAAGCTCTGAAAACAGCGTTTCTGCTCATGAGAAAAGTGGATTTATGCAATGTTACTGAAAATAGGACCAACATTCAAAACCTATTCTATTCATGAATAAAATCATGTTTGCAATGCAGAAATACACTTGTCAATGTGTTAGAAGTGTTTTGCATGCATTTTTAAGTTGGAGACTTAAAGCTCTGAAAACAGCGTTTCTGACCAGGAGAAGTTGTTTTATGCAATATTAATGAAACTCGCAAAAAAATTCAATTCCTATTCTGTGCATGAATAAAATCATGTTTGGAATGCAGAAATACACTTGTCAAGGTGTTAGAAGTGTTTTGCATGCATTTTCAAGTTGGAGCCTAAAAGCTCTGAAAACAGCGTTTCTGACCAGGAGAAGTTGTTTTATGCAATATAAATGAAACTCACTAAAAAAATCAATTCCTATTCTGTGCATGAATAAAATCATGTTTGCAATGCAGAAATACACTTGTCAAGGTGTTAGAAGTGTTTTGCATGCATTTTCAAGTTGGAGCCTCAAAGCTCTGAAAACAGCGTTTCTGCTCAGGAGAAAACTGGATTTTTGCAATGTTACTGAAACTCGGTCCAAAATTCAAATCCTATTCTGTGCATGAATAAAATCATGTTTGCAATGCAGAAATACACTTGTCAATGTGTTAGAAGTGTTTTGCATGCATTTTTAAGTTGGAGACTTAAAGCTCTGAAAACAGCGTTTCTGACCAGGAGAAGTTGTTTTATGCAATATTAATGAAACTCACTAAAAAAATCAATTCCTATTCTGTGCATGAATAAAATCATGTTTGCAATGCAGAAATACACTTGTCAAGGTGTCAGAAGTGTTTTGCATGCATTTTCAAGTTGGAGCCTCAAAGCTCTGAAAACAGCGTTTCTGCTCAGGAGAAAACTGGATTTTTGCAATGTTACTGAAACTCGGTCCAAAATTCAAATCCTATTCTGTGCATTAATAAAATCATGTTTGCAATGCAGAAATACACTTGTCAATGTGTTAGAAGTGTTTTGCATGTATTTTTAAGTTGGAGACTCAAAGCTCTGAAAACAGCGTTTCTGACCAGGAGAAGTTGTTTTATGCAATATTAATGAAACTCGCAAAAAAATTCAATTCCTATTCTGTGCATGAATAAAATCATGTTTGCAATGCAGAAATACACTTGTCAAGGTGTTAGAAGTGTTTTGCATGCATTTTTAAGTTGGAGACTTAAAGCTCTGAAAACAGCGTTTCTGACCAGGAGAAGTTGTTTTATGCAATGTTACTGAAACTCGGTCCAAAATTCAAATCCTATTCTGTGCATGAATAAAATCATGTTTGCAATGCAGAAATACACTTGTCAATGTGTTAGAAGTGTTTTGCATGCATTTTTAAGTTGGAGACTCAAAGCTCTGAAAACAGCGTTTCTGCTCATGAGAAAAGTGGATTTATGCAATGTTACAGAAAATATTACCAACATTCAAATCCTATTCTGTGCATGAATAAAATCATGTTTGCAATGCAGAAATACACTTTTCAATGTTTTAGAAGTGTTTTGCATGCATTTTTAAGTTGGAGACTCAAAGCTCTGAAAACAGCGTTTCTGCTCAGGAGAAAAGTGGATTTATGCAATGTTACTGAAACTCGGTCCAAAATTCAAATCCTATTCTGTGCATGAATAAAATCATGTTTGCAATGCAGAAATACACTTGTCAATGTGTTAGAAGTGTTTTGCATGCATTTTTAAGTTGGAGACTCAAAGCTCTGAAAACAGCGTTTCTGCTCAGGAGAAAAGTGGATTTATGCAATGTTACTGAAACTCGGTCCAAAATTCAAATCCTATTCTGTGCATGAATAAAATCATGTTTGCAATGCAGAAATACACTTGTCAATGTGTTAGAAGTGTTTTGCATGCATTTTTAAGTTGGAGACTTAAAGCTCTGAAAACAGCGTTTCTGACCAGGAGAAGTTGTTTTATGCAATATTAATGAAACTCGCAAAAAAATTCAATTCCTATTCTGTGCATGAATAAAATCATGTTTGGAATGCAGAAATACACTTGTCAAGGTGTTAGAAGTGTTTTGCATGCATTTTCAAGTTGGAGCCTCAAAGCTCTGAAAACAGCGTTTCTGCTCAGGAGAAAACTGGATTTTTGCAATGTTACTGAAACTCGGTCCAAAATTCAAATCCTATTCTGTGCATGAATAAAATCATGTTTGCAATGCAGAAATACACTTGTCAATGTGTTAGAAGTGTTTAGCATGCATTTTTAAGTTGGAGACTCAAAGCTCTGAAAACAGCGTTTCTGCTCATGAGAAAAGTGGATTTATGCAATGTTACTGAAAATAGGACCAACATTCAAAACCTATTCTATTCATGAATAAAATCATGTTTGCAATGCAGAAATACACTTGTCAATGTGTTAGAAGTGTTTTGCATGCAATTAAAAATTTAAGTTGGAGACTAAAAGCTCTGAAAACAGCGTTTCTGACCAGGAGAAGTTGTTTTATGCAATATTAATGAAACTCGCAAAAAAATTCAATTCCTATTCTGTGCATGAATAAAATCATGTTTGGAATGCAGAAATACATTTGTCAAGGTGTTAGAAGTGTTTTGCATGCATTTTCAAGTTGGAGACTAAAAGCTCTGAAAACAGCGTTTCTGACCAGGAGAAGTTGTTTTATGCAATATTAATGAAACTCGCAAAAAAATTCAATTCCTATTCTGTGCATGAATAAAATCATGTTTGGAATGCAGAAATACATTTGTCAAGGTGTTAGAAGTGTTTTGCATGCATTTTCAAGTTGGAGCCTCAAAGCTCTGAAAACAGCGTTTCTGCTCAGGAGAAAAGTGGATTTATGCAATGTTACTGAAACTCGGTCCAAAATTCAAATCCTATTCTCTGCATGAATAAAATCATGTTTGCAATGCAGCAATACACTTGTCAAGTTGTTAGAAGTGTTTTGCATGCATTTTTAAGTTGGAGACTCAAAGCTCTGAAAACAGCGTTTCTGCTCAGGAGAAAAGTGGATTTATGCAATGTTACTGAAACTCGGTCCAAAATTCAAATCCTATTCTGTGCATGAATAAAATCATGTTTGCAATGCAGAAATACACTTTTCAATGTGTTAGAAGTGTTTTGCATGCATTTTCAAGTTGGAGCCTCAAAGCTCTGAAAACAGCGTTTCTGCTCATGAGAAGAGTGGATTTATGCAATGTTACTGAAACTCGGTCCAAAATACAAATCCTTTTTTGTGCATGAATAAAATCATGTTTGCAATGCAGAAATACACTTGTCAATGTGTTAGAAGTGTTTTGCATGCATTTTTAAGTTGGAGACTCAAAGCTCTGAAAACAGCGTTTCTGCTCATGAGAAAAGTGGATTTATGCAATGTTACTGAAAATAGGACCAACATTCAAAACCTATTCTATTCATGAATAAAATCATGTTTGCAATGCAGAAATACACTTGTCAATGTGTTAGAAGTGTTTTGCATGCATTTTTAAGTTGGAGACTTAAAGCTCTGAAAACAGCGTTTCTGACCAGGAGAAGTTGTTTTATGCAATATTAATGAAACTCGCAAAAAAATTCAATTCCTATTCTGTGCATGAATAAAATCATGTTTGGAATGCAGAAATACACTTGTCAAGGTGTTAGAAGTGTTTTGCATGCATTTTCAAGTTGGAGCCTAAAAGCTCTGAAAACAGCGTTTCTGACCAGGAGAAGTTGTTTTATGCAATATAAATGAAACTCACTAAAAAAATCAATTCCTATTCTGTGCATGAATAAAATCATGTTTGCAATGCAGAAATACACTTGTCAAGGTGTTAGAAGTGTTTTGCATGCATTTTCAAGTTGGAGCCTCAAAGCTCTGAAAACAGCGTTTCTGCTCAGGAGAAAACTGGATTTTTGCAATGTTACTGAAACTCGGTCCAAAATTCAAATCCTATTCTGTGCATGAATAAAATCATGTTTGCAATGCAGGAATACACTTGTCAATGTGTTAGAAGTGTTTTGCATGCATTTTTAAGTTGGAGACTTAAAGCTCTGAAAACAGCGTTTCTGACCAGGAGAAGTTGTTTTATGCAATATTAATGAAACTCACTAAAAAAATCAATTCCTATTCTGTGCATGAATAAAATCATGTTTGCAATGCAGAAATACACTTGTCAAGGTGTCAGAAGTGTTTTGCATGCATTTTCAAGTTGGAGCCTCAAAGCTCTGAAAACAGCGTTTCTGCTCAGGAGAAAACTGGATTTTTGCAATGTTACTGAAACTCGGTCCAAAATTCAAATCCTATTCTGTGCATGAATAAAATCATGTTTGCAATGCAGAAATACACTTGTCAATGTGTTAGAAGTGTTTTGCATGCATTTTTAAGTTGGAGACTCAAAGCTCTGAAAACAGCGTTTCTGCTCAAGAGAAAAGTGGATTTATGCAATGTTACTGAAACTCGGTCCAAAATTCAAATCCTATTCTGTGCATGAATAAAATCATGTTTGCAATGCAGAAATACACTTTTCAATGTGTTAGAAGTGTTTTGCATGTATTTTTAAGTTGGAGACTCAAAGCTCTGAAAACAGCGTTTCTGACCAGGAGAAGTTGTTTTATGCAATATTAATGAAACTCGCAAAAAAATTCAATTCCTATTCTGTGCATGAATAAAATCATGTTTGCAATGCAGAAATACACTTGTCAAGGTGTTAGAAGTGTTTTGCATGCATTTTTAAGTTGGAGACTTAAAGCTCTGAAAACAGCGTTTCTGACCAGGAGAAGTTGTTTTATGCAATGTTACTGAAACTCGGTCCAAAATTCAAATCCTATTCTGTGCATGAATAAAATCATGTTTGCAATGCAGAAATACACTTGTCAATGTGTTAGAAGTGTTTTGCATGCATTTTTAAGTTGGAGACTCAAAGCTCTGAAAACAGCGTTTCTGACCAGGAGAAGTTGTTTTATGCAATGTTACTGAAACTCGGTCCAAAATTAAAATCCTATTCTGTGCATGAATAAAATCATGTTTGCAATGCAGAAATACACTTGTCAATGTGTTAGAAGTGTTTTGCATGCATTTTTAAGTTGGAGACTCAAAGCTCTGAAAACAGCGTTTCTGCTCAGGAGAAAAGTGGATTTATGCAATGTTACTGAAACTCGGTCCAAAATTCAAATCCTATTCTGTGCATGAATAAAATCATGTTTGCAATGCAGAAATACACTTGTCAAGGTGTTAGAAGTGTTTTGCATGCATTTTCAAGTTGGAGCCTCAAAGCTCTGAAAACAGCGTTTCTGCTCAGGAGAAAAGTGGATTTATGCAATGTTACTGAAACTCGGTCCAAAATTCAAATCCTATTCTGTGCATGAATAAAATCATGTTTGCAATGCAGCAATACACTTGTCAAGTTGTTAGAAGTGTTTTGCATGCATTTTTAAGTTGGAGACTCAAAGCTCTGAAAACAGCGTTTCTGCTCAGGAGAAAAGTGGATTTATGCAATGTTACTGAAACTCGGTCCAAAATTCAAATCCTATTCTGTGCATGAATAAAATCATGTTTGCAATGCAGAAATACACTTTTCAATGTGTTAGAAGTGTTTTGCATGGATTTTCAAGTTGGAGCCTCAAAGCTCTGAAAACAGCGTTTCTGCTCATGAGAAGAGTGGATTTATGCAATGTTACTGAAACTCGGTCCAAAATACAAATCCTTTTTTGTGCATGAATAAAATCATGTTTGCAATGCAGAAATACACTTGTCAATGTGTTAGAAGTGTTTTGCATGCATTTTTAAGTTGGAGACTCAAAGCTCTGAAAACAGCGTTTCTGCTCATGAGAAAAGTGGATTTATGCAATGTTACTGAAAATAGGACCAACATTCAAAACCTATTCTATTCATGAATAAAATCATGTTTGCAATGCAGAAATACACTTGTCAATGTGTTAGAAGTGTTTTGCATGCATTTTTAAGTTGGAGACTTAAAGCTCTGAAAACAGCGTTTCTGACCAGGAGAAGTTGTTTTATGCAATATTAATGAAACTCGCAAAAAAATTCAATTCCTATTCTGTGCATGAATAAAATCATGTTTGGAATGCAGAAATACACTTGTCAAGGTGTTAGAAGTGTTTTGCATGCATTTTCAAGTTGGAGCCTAAAAGCTCTGAAAACAGCGTTTCTGACCAGGAGAAGTTGTTTTATGCAATATAAATGAAACTCACTAAAAAAATCAATTCCTATTCTGTGCATGAATAAAATCATGTTTGCAATGCAGAAATACACTTGTCAAGGTGTTAGAAGTGTTTTGCATGCATTTTCAAGTTGGAGCCTCAAAGCTCTGAAAACAGCGTTTCTGCTCAGGAGAAAACTGGATTTTTGCAATGTTACTGAAACTCGGTCCAAAATTCAAATCCTATTCTGTGCATGAATAAAATCATGTTTGCAATGCAGAAATACACTTGTCAATGTGTTAGAAGTGTTTTGCATGCATTTTTAAGTTGGAGACTTAAAGCTCTGAAAACAGCGTTTCTGACCAGGAGAAGTTGTTTTATGCAATATTAATGAAACTCACTAAAAAAATCAATTCCTATTCTGTGCATGAATAAAATCATGTTTGCAATGCAGAAATACACTTGTCAAGGTGTCAGAAGTGTTTTGCATGCATTTTCAAGTTGGAGCCTCAAAGCTCTGAAAACAGCGTTTCTGCTCAGGAGAAAACTGGATTTTTGCAATGTTACTGAAACTCGGTCCAAAATTCAAATCCTATTCTGTGCATGAATAAAATCATGTTTGCAATGCAGAAATACACTTGTCAATGTGTTAGAAGTGTTTTGCATGCATTTTTAAGTTGGAGACTCAAAGCTCTGAAAACAGCGTTTCTGCTCAGGAGAAAAGTGGATTTATGCAATGTTACTGAAACTCGGTCCAAAATTCAAATCCTATTCTGTGCATGAATAAAATCATGTTTGCAATGCAGAAATACACTTTTCAATGTGTTAGAAGTGTTTTGCATGTATTTTTAAGTTGGAGACTCAAAGCTCTGAAAACAGCGTTTCTGACCAGGAGAAGTTGTTTTATGCAATATTAATGAAACTCGCAAAAAAATTCAATTCCTATTCTGTGCATGAATAAAATCATGTTTGCAATGCAGAAATACACTTGTCAAGGTGTTAGAAGTGTTTTGCATGCATTTTTAAGTTGGAGACTTAAAGCTCTGAAAACAGCGTTTCTGACCAGGAGAAGTTGTTTTATGCAATGTTACTGAAACTCGGTCCAAAATTCAAATCCTATTCTGTGCATGAATAAAATCATGTTTGCAATGCAGAAATACACTTGTCAATGTGTTAGAAGTGTTTTGCATGCATTTTTAAGTTGGAGACTCAAAGCTCTGAAAACAGCGTTTCTGCTCATGAGAAAAGTGGATTTATGCAATGTTACAGAAAATATTACCAACATTCAAATCCTATTCTGTGCATGAATAAAATCATGTTTGCAATGCAGAAATACACTTTTCAATGTTTTAGAAGTGTTTTGCATGCATTTTTAAGTTGGAGACTCAAAGCTCTGAAAACAGCGTTTCTGCTCAGGAGAAAAGTGGATTTATGCAATGTTACTGAAACTCGGTCCAAAATTCAAATCCTATTCTGTGCATGAATAAAATCATGTTTGCAATGCAGAAATACACTTGTCAATGTGTTAGAAGTGTTTTGCATGCATTTTTAAGTTGGAGACTCAAAGCTCTGAAAACAGCGTTTCTGCTCAGGAGAAAACTGGATTTTTGCAATGTTACTGAAACTCGGTCCAAAATTCAAATCCTATTCTGTGCATGAATAAAATCATGTTTGCAATGCAGGAATACACTTGTCAATGTGTTAGAAGTGTTTTGCATGCATTTTTAAGTTGGAGACTTAAAGCTCTGAAAACAGCGTTTCTGACCAGGAGAAGTTGTTTTATGCAATATTAATGAAACTCACTAAAAAAATCAATTCCTATTCTGTGCATGAATAAAATCATGTTTGCAATGCAGAAATACACTTGTCAAGGTGTCAGAAGTGTTTTGCATGCATTTTCAAGTTGGAGCCTCAAAGCTCTGAAAACAGCGTTTCTGCTCAGGAGAAAACTGGATTTTTGCAATGTTACTGAAACTCGGTCCAAAATTCAAATCCTATTCTGTGCATGAATAAAATCATGTTTGCAATGCAGAAATACACTTGTCAATGTGTTAGAAGTGTTTTGCATGCATTTTTAAGTTGGAGACTCAAAGCTCTGAAAACAGCGTTTCTGCTCAAGAGAAAAGTGGATTTATGCAATGTTACTGAAACTCGGTCCAAAATTCAAATCCTATTCTGTGCATGAATAAAATCATGTTTGCAATGCAGAAATACACTTTTCAATGTGTTAGAAGTGTTTTGCATGTATTTTTAAGTTGGAGACTCAAAGCTCTGAAAACAGCGTTTCTGACCAGGAGAAGTTGTTTTATGCAATATTAATGAAACTCGCAAAAAAATTCAATTCCTATTCTGTGCATGAATAAAATCATGTTTGCAATGCAGAAATACACTTGTCAAGGTGTTAGAAGTGTTTTGCATGCATTTTTAAGTTGGAGACTTAAAGCTCTGAAAACAGCGTTTCTGACCAGGAGAAGTTGTTTTATGCAATGTTACTGAAACTCGGTCCAAAATTCAAATCCTATTCTGTGCATGAATAAAATCATGTTTGCAATGCAGAAATACACTTGTCAATGTGTTAGAAGTGTTTTGCATGCATTTTTAAGTTGGAGACTCAAAGCTCTGAAAACAGCGTTTCTGACCAGGAGAAGTTGTTTTATGCAATGTTACTGAAACTCGGTCCAAAATTAAAATCCTATTCTGTGCATGAATAAAATCATGTTTGCAATGCAGAAATACACTTGTCAATGTGTTAGAAGTGTTTTGCATGCATTTTTAAGTTGGAGACTCAAAGCTCTGAAAACAGCGTTTCTGCTCAGGAGAAAAGTGGATTTATGCAATGTTACTGAAACTCGGTCCAAAATTCAAATCCTATTCTGTGCATGAATAAAATCATGTTTGCAATGCAGAAATACACTTGTCAAGGTGTTAGAAGTGTTTTGCATGCATTTTCAAGTTGGAGCCTCAAAGCTCTGAAAACAGCGTTTCTGCTCAGGAGAAAAGTGGATTTATGCAATGTTACTGAAACTCGGTCCAAAATTCAAATCCTATTCTGTGCATGAATAAAATCATGTTTGCAATGCAGCAATACACTTGTCAAGTTGTTAGAAGTGTTTTGCATGCATTTTTAAGTTGGAGACTCAAAGCTCTGAAAACAGCGTTTCTGCTCAGGAGAAAAGTGGATTTATGCAATGTTACTGAAACTCGGTCCAAAATTCAAATCCTATTCTGTGCATGAATAAAATCATGTTTGCAATGCAGAAATACACTTTTCAATGTGTTAGAAGTGTTTTGCATGGATTTTCAAGTTGGAGCCTCAAAGCTCTGAAAACAGCGTTTCTGCTCATGAGAAGAGTGGATTTATGCAATGTTACTGAAACTCGGTCCAAAATACAAATCCTTTTTTGTGCATGAATAAAATCATGTTTGCAATGCAGAAATACACTTGTCAATGTGTTAGAAGTGTTTTGCATGCATTTTTAAGTTGGAGACTCAAAGCTCTGAAAACAGCGTTTCTGCTCATGAGAAAAGTGGATTTATGCAATGTTACTGAAAATAGGACCAACATTCAAAACCTATTCTATTCATGAATAAAATCATGTTTGCAATGCAGAAATACACTTGTCAATGTGTTAGAAGTGTTTTGCATGCATTTTTAAGTTGGAGACTTAAAGCTCTGAAAACAGCGTTTCTGACCAGGAGAAGTTGTTTTATGCAATATTAATGAAACTCGCAAAAAAATTCAATTCCTATTCTGTGCATGAATAAAATCATGTTTGGAATGCAGAAATACACTTGTCAAGGTGTTAGAAGTGTTTTGCATGCATTTTCAAGTTGGAGCCTAAAAGCTCTGAAAACAGCGTTTCTGACCAGGAGAAGTTGTTTTATGCAATATAAATGAAACTCACTAAAAAAATCAATTCCTATTCTGTGCATGAATAAAATCATGTTTGCAATGCAGAAATACACTTGTCAAGGTGTTAGAAGTGTTTTGCATGCATTTTCAAGTTGGAGCCTCAAAGCTCTGAAAACAGCGTTTCTGCTCAGGAGAAAACTGGATTTTTGCAATGTTACTGAAACTCGGTCCAAAATTCAAATCCTATTCTGTGCATGAATAAAATCATGTTTGCAATGCAGAAATACACTTGTCAATGTGTTAGAAGTGTTTTGCATGCATTTTTAAGTTGGAGACTTAAAGCTCTGAAAACAGCGTTTCTGACCAGGAGAAGTTGTTTTATGCAATATTAATGAAACTCACTAAAAAAATCAATTCCTATTCTGTGCATGAATAAAATCATGTTTGCAATGCAGAAATACACTTGTCAAGGTGTCAGAAGTGTTTTGCATGCATTTTCAAGTTGGAGCCTCAAAGCTCTGAAAACAGCGTTTCTGCTCAGGAGAAAACTGGATTTTTGCAATGTTACTGAAACTCGGTCCAAAATTCAAATCCTATTCTGTGCATGAATAAAATCATGTTTGCAATGCAGAAATACACTTGTCAATGTGTTAGAAGTGTTTTGCATGCATTTTTAAGTTGGAGACTCAAAGCTCTGAAAACAGCGTTTCTGCTCAGGAGAAAAGTGGATTTATGCAATGTTACTGAAACTCGGTCCAAAATTCAAATCCTATTCTGTGCATGAATAAAATCATGTTTGCAATGCAGAAATACACTTTTCAATGTGTTAGAAGTGTTTTGCATGTATTTTTAAGTTGGAGACTCAAAGCTCTGAAAACAGCGTTTCTGACCAGGAGAAGTTGTTTTATGCAATATTAATGAAACTCGCAAAAAAATTCAATTCCTATTCTGTGCATGAATAAAATCATGTTTGCAATGCAGAAATACACTTGTCAAGGTGTTAGAAGTGTTTTGCATGCATTTTTAAGTTGGAGACTTAAAGCTCTGAAAACAGCGTTTCTGACCAGGAGAAGTTGTTTTATGCAATGTTACTGAAACTCGGTCCAAAATTCAAATCCTATTCTGTGCATGAATAAAATCATGTTTGCAATGCAGAAATACACTTGTCAATGTGTTAGAAGTGTTTTGCATGCATTTTTAAGTTGGAGACTCAAAGCTCTGAAAACAGCGTTTCTGCTCATGAGAAAAGTGGATTTATGCAATGTTACAGAAAATATTACCAACATTCAAATCCTATTCTGTGCATGAATAAAATCATGTTTGCAATGCAGAAATACACTTTTCAATGTTTTAGAAGTGTTTTGCATGCATTTTTAAGTTGGAGACTCAAAGCTCTGAAAACAGCGTTTCTGCTCAGGAGAAAAGTGGATTTATGCAATGTTACTGAAACTCGGTCCAAAATTCAAATCCTATTCTGTGCATGAATAAAATCATGTTTGCAATGCAGAAATACACTTGTCAATGTGTTAGAAGTGTTTTGCATGCATTTTTAAGTTGGAGACTCAAAGCTCTGAAAACAGCGTTTCTGCTCAGGAGAAAAGTGGATTTATGCAATGTTACTGAAACTCGGTCCAAAATTCAAATCCTATTCTGTGCATGAATAAAATCATGTTTGCAATGCAGAAATACACTTGTCAATGTGTTAGAAGTGTTTTGCATGCATTTTTAAGTTGGAGACTTAAAGCTCTGAAAACAGCGTTTCTGACCAGGAGAAGTTGTTTTATGCAATATTAATGAAACTCGCAAAAAAATTCAATTCCTATTCTGTGCATGAATAAAATCATGTTTGGAATGCAGAAATACACTTGTCAAGGTGTTAGAAGTGTTTTGCATGCATTTTCAAGTTGGAGCCTCAAAGCTCTGAAAACAGCGTTTCTGCTCAGGAGAAAACTGGATTTTTGCAATGTTACTGAAACTCGGTCCAAAATTCAAATCCTATTCTGTGCATGAATAAAATCATGTTTGCAATGCAGAAATACACTTGTCAATGTGTTAGAAGTGTTTAGCATGCATTTTTAAGTTGGAGACTCAAAGCTCTGAAAACAGCGTTTCTGCTCATGAGAAAAGTGGATTTATGCAATGTTACTGAAAATAGGACCAACATTCAAAACCTATTCTATTCATGAATAAAATCATGTTTGCAATGCAGAAATACACTTGTCAATGTGTTAGAAGTGTTTTGCATGCATTTTTAATTTGGAGACTAAAAGCTCTGAAAACAGCGTTTCTGCTCAGGAGAAAAGTGGATTTATGCAATGTTACTGAAACTCGGTCCAAAATTCAAATCCTATTCTGTGCATGAATAAAATCATGTTTGCAATGCAGAAATACACTTTTCAATGTGTTAGAAGTGTTTTGCATGCATTTTCAAGTTGGAGCCTCAAAGCTCTGAAAACAGCGTTTCTGCTCATGAGAAGAGTGGATTTATGCAATGTTACTGAAACTCGGTCCAAAATACAAATCCTTTTTTGTGCATGAATAAAATCATGTTTGCAATGCAGAAATACACTTGTCAATGTGTTAGAAGTGTTTTGCATGCATTTTTAAGTTGGAGACTCAAAGCTCTGAAAACAGCGTTTCTGCTCATGAGAAAAGTGGATTTATGCAATGTTACTGAAAATAGGACCAACATTCAAAACCTATTCTATTCATGAATAAAATCATGTTTGCAATGCAGAAATACACTTGTCAATGTGTTAGAAGTGTTTTGCATGCATTTTTAAGTTGGAGACTTAAAGCTCTGAAAACAGCGTTTCTGACCAGGAGAAGTTGTTTTATGCAATATTAATGAAACTCGCAAAAAAATTCAATTCCTATTCTGTGCATGAATAAAATCATGTTTGGAATGCAGAAATACACTTGTCAAGGTGTTAGAAGTGTTTTGCATGCATTTTCAAGTTGGAGCCTCAAAGCTCTGAAAACAGCGTTTCTGACCAGGAGAAGTTGTTTTATGCAATATAAATGAAACTCACTAAAAAAATCAATTCCTATTCTGTGCATGAATAAAATCATGTTTGCAATGCAGAAATACACTTGTCAAGGTGTTAGAAGTGTTTTGCATGCATTTTCAAGTTGGAGCCTCAAAGCTCTGAAAACAGCGTTTCTGCTCAGGAGAAAACTGGATTTTTGCAATGTTACTGAAACTCGGTCCAAAATTCAAATCCTATTCTGTGCATGAATAAAATCATGTTTGCAATGCAGAAATACACTTGTCAATGTGTTAGAAGTGTTTTGCATGCATTTTTAAGTTGGAGACTTAAAGCTCTGAAAACAGCGTTTTTGACCAGGAGAAGTTGTTTTATGCAATATTAATGAAACTCACTAAAAAAATCAATTCCTATTCTGTGCATGAATAAAATCATGTTTGCAATGCAGAAATACACTTGTCAAGGTGTCAGAAGTGTTTTGCATGCATTTTTAAGTTGGAGACTCAAAGCTCTGAAAACAGCGTTTCTGCTCAGGAGAAAACTGGATTTTTGCAATGTTACTGAAACTCGGTCCAAAATTCAAATCCTATTCTGTGCATGAATAAAATCATGTTTGCAATGCAGAAATACACTTGTCAATGTGTTAGAAGTGTTTTGCATGCATTTTTAAGTTGGAGACTCAAAGCTCTGAAAACAGCGTTTCTGCTCAGGAGAAAAGTGGATTTATGCAATGTTACTGAAACTCGGTCCAAAATTCAAATCCTATTCTGTGCATGAATAAAATCATGTTTGCAATGCAGAAATACACTTTTCAATGTGTTAGAAGTGTTTTGCATGTATTTTTAAGTTGGAGACTCAAAGCTCTGAAAACAGCGTTTCTGACCAGGAGAAGTTGTTTTATGCAATATTAATGAAACTCGCAAAAAAATTCAATTCCTATTCTGTGCATGAATAAAATCATGTTTGCAATGCAGAAATACACTTGTCAAGGTGTTAGAAGTGTTTTGCATGCATTTTTAAGTTGGAGACTTAAAGCTCTGAAAACAGCGTTTCTGACCAGGAGAAATTGTTTTATGCAATGTTACTGAAACTCGGTCCAAAATTCAAATCCTATTCTGTGCATGAATAAAATCATGTTTGCAATGCAGAAATACACTTGTCAATGTGTTAGAAGTGTTTTGCATGCATTTTTAAGTTGGAGACTCAAAGCTCTGAAAACAGCGTTTCTGCTCATGAGAAAAGTGGATTTATGCAATGTTACAGAAAATATTACCAACATTCAAATCCTATTCTGTGCATGAATAAAATCATGTTTGCAATGCAGAAATACACTTTTCAATGTGTTAGAAGTGTTTTGCATGCATTTTCAAGTTGGAGCCTCAAAGCTCTGAAAACAGCGTTTCTGCTCATGAGAAGAGTGGATTTTTGCAATGTTACTGAAACTCGGTCCAAAATACAAATCCTTTTTTGTGCATGAATAAAATCATGTTTGCAATGCAGAAATACACTTGTCAATGTGTTAGAAGTGTTTTGCATGCATTTTTAAGTTGGAGACTTAAAGCTCTGAAAACAGCGTTTCTGACCAGGAGAAGTTGTTTTATGCAATATAAATGAAACTCACTAAAAAAATTCAATTCCTATTCTGTGCATGAATAAAATCATGTTTGCAATGCAGAAATACACTTGTCAATGTGTTAGAAGTGTTTTGCATGCATTTTCAAGTTGGAGCCTCAAAGCTCTGAAAACAGCGTTTCTGCTCAGGAGAAAACTGGATTTTTGCAATGTTACTGAAACTTGGTCCAAAATTCAAATCCTATTCTGTGCATGAATAAAATCATGTTTGCAATGCAGAAATACACTTGTCAATGTGTTAGAAGTGTTTTGCATGCATTTTTAAGTTGGAGACTCAAAGCTCTGAAAACAGCGTTTCTGCTCAGGAGAAAAGTGGATTTATGCAATGTTACTGAAACTCGGTCCAAAATTCAAATCCTATTCTGTGCATGAATAAAATCATGTTTGCAATGCAGAAATACACTTGTCAATGTGTTAGAAGTGTTTTGCATGCATTTTTAAGTTGGAGACTCAAAGCTCTGAAAACAGCGTTTCTGCTCAGGAGAAAAGTGGATTTATGCAATGTTACTGAAACTCGGTCCAAAATTCAAATCCTATTCTGTGCATGAATAAAATCATGTTTGCAATGCAGAAATACACTTGTCAATGTGTTAGAAGTGTTTTGCATGCATTTTTAAGTTGGAGACTTAAAGCTCTGAAAACAGCGTTTCTGACCAGGAGAAGTTGTTTTATGCAATATTAATGAAACTCGCAAAAAAATTCAATTCCTATTCTGTGCATGAATAAAATCATGTTTGGAATGCAGAAATACACTTGTCAAGGTGTTAGAAGTGTTTTGCATGCATTTTCAAGTTGGAGCCTCAAAGCTCTGAAAACAGCGTTTCTGCTCAGGAGAAAACTGGATTTTTGCAATGTTACTGAAACTCGGTCCAAAATTCAAATCCTATTCTGTGCATGAATAAAATCATGTTTGCAATGCAGAAATACACTTGTCAATGTGTTAGAAGTGTTTAGCATGCATTTTTAAGTTGGAGACTCAAAGCTCTGAAAACAGCGTTTCTGCTCATGAGAAAAGTGGATTTATGCAATGTTACTGAAAATAGGACCAACATTCAAAACCTATTCTATTCATGAATAAAATCATGTTTGCAATGCAGAAATACACTTGTCAATGTGTTAGAAGTGTTTTGCATGCATTTTTAATTTGGAGACTAAAAGCTCTGAAAACAGCGTTTCTGCTCAGGAGAAAAGTGGATTTATGCAATGTTACTGAAACTCGGTCCAAAATTCAAATCCTATTCTGTGCATGAATAAAATCATGTTTGCAATGCAGAAATACACTTTTCAATGTGTTAGAAGTGTTTTGCATGCATTTTCAAGTTGGAGCCTCAAAGCTCTGAAAACAGCGTTTCTGCTCATGAGAAGAGTGGATTTATGCAATGTTACTGAAACTCGGTCCAAAATACAAATCCTTTTTTGTGCATGAATAAAATCATGTTTGCAATGCAGAAATACACTTGTCAATGTGTTAGAAGTGTTTTGCATGCATTTTTAAGTTGGAGACTAAAAGCTCTGAAAACAGCGTTTCTGACCAGGAGAAGTTGTTTTATGCAATATTAATGAAACTCGCAAAAAAATTCAATTCCTATTCTGTGCATGAATAAAATCATGTTTGGAATGCAGAAATACATTTGTCAAGGTGTTAGAAGTGTTTTGCATGCATTTTCAAGTTGGAGCCTCAAAGCTCTGAAAACAGCGTTTCTGACCAGGAGAAGTTGTTTTATGCAATGTTACTGAAACTCGGTCCAAAATTAAAATCCTATTCTGTGCATGAATAAAATCATGTTTGCAATGCAGAAATACACTTGTCAATGTGTTAGAAGTGTTTTGCATGCATTTTTAAGTTGGAGACTCAAAGCTCTGAAAACAGCGTTTCTGCTCAGGAGAAAAGTGGATTTATGCAATGTTACTGAAACTCGGTCCAAAATTCAAATCCTATTCTGTGCATGAATAAAATCATGTTTGCAATGCAGAAATACACTTGTCAAGGTGTTAGAAGTGTTTTGCATGCATTTTCAAGTTGGAGCCTCAAAGCTCTGAAAACAGCGTTTCTGCTCAGGAGAAAAGTGGATTTATGCAATGTTACTGAAACTCGGTCCAAAATTCAAATCCTATTCTGTGCATGAATAAAATCATGTTTGCAATGCAGCAATACACTTGTCAAGTTGTTAGAAGTGTTTTGCATGCATTTTTAAGTTGGAGACTCAAAGCTCTGAAAACAGCGTTTCTGCTCAGGAGAAAAGTGGATTTATGCAATGTTACTGAAACTCGGTCCAAAATTCAAATCCTATTCTGTGCATGAATAAAATCATGTTTGCAATGCAGAAATACACTTTTCAATGTGTTAGAAGTGTTTTGCATGCATTTTCAAGTTGGAGCCTCAAAGCTCTGAAAACAGCGTTTCTGCTCATGAGAAGAGTGGATTTATGCAATGTTACTGAAACTCGGTCCAAAATACAAATCCTTTTTTGTGCATGAATAAAATCATGTTTGCAATGCAGAAATACACTTGTCAATGTGTTAGAAGTGTTTTGCATGCATTTTTAAGTTGGAGACTCAAAGCTCTGAAAACAGCGTTTCTGCTCATGAGAAAAGTGGATTTATGCAATGTTACTGAAAATAGGACCAACATTCAAAACCTATTCTATTCATGAATAAAATCATGTTTGCAATGCAGAAATACACTTGTCAATGTGTTAGAAGTGTTTTGCATGCATTTTTAAGTTGGAGACTTAAAGCTCTGAAAACAGCGTTTCTGACCAGGAGAAGTTGTTTTATGCAATATTAATGAAACTCGCAAAAAAATTCAATTCCTATTCTGTGCATGAATAAAATCATGTTTGGAATGCAGAAATACACTTGTCAAGGTGTTAGAAGTGTTTTGCATGCATTTTCAAGTTGGAGCCTCAAAGCTCTGAAAACAGCGTTTCTGACCAGGAGAAGTTGTTTTATGCAATATAAATGAAACTCACTAAAAAAATCAATTCCTATTCTGTGCATGAATAAAATCATGTTTGCAATGCAGAAATACACTTGTCAAGGTGTTAGAAGTGTTTTGCATGCATTTTCAAGTTGGAGCCTCAAAGCTCTGAAAACAGCGTTTCTGCTCATGAGAAGAGTGGATTTTTGCAATGTTACTGAAACTCGGTCCAAAATACAAATCCTTTTTTGTGCATGAATAAAATCATGTTTGCAATGCAGAAATACACTTGTCAATGTGTTAGAAGTGTTTTGCATGCATTTTTAAGTTGGAGACTTAAAGCTCTGAAAACAGCGTTTCTGACCAGGAGAAGTTGTTTTATGCAATATAAATGAAACTCACTAAAAAAATTCAATTCCTATTCTGTGCATGAATAAAATCATGTTTGCAATGCAGAAATACACTTGTCAATGTGTTAGAAGTGTTTTGCATGCATTTTCAAGTTGGAGCCTCAAAGCTCTGAAAACAGCGTTTCTGCTCAGGAGAAAACTGGATTTTTGCAATGTTACTGAAACTTGGTCCAAAATTCAAATCCTATTCTGTGCATGAATAAAATCATGTTTGCAATGCAGAAATACACTTGTCAATGTGTTAGAAGTGTTTTGCATGCATTTTTAAGTTGGAGACTCAAAGCTCTGAAAACAGCGTTTCTGCTCAGGAGAAAAGTGGATTTATGCAATGTTACTGAAACTCGGTCCAAAATTCAAATCCTATTCTGTGCATGAATAAAATCATGTTTGCAATGCAGAAATACACTTGTCAATGTGTTAGAAGTGTTTTGCATGCATTTTTAAGTTGGAGACTCAAAGCTCTGAAAACAGCGTTTCTGCTCAGGAGAAAAGTGGATTTATGCAATGTTACTGAAACTCGGTCCAAAATTCAAATCCTATTCTGTGCATGAATAAAATCATGTTTGCAATGCAGAAATACACTTGTCAAGGTGTTAGAAGTGTTTTGCATGCATTTTCAAGTTGGAGCCTCAAAGCTCTTAAAACAGCGTTTCTGCTCAGGAGAAAAGTGGATTTATGCAATGTTACTGAAACTCGGTCCAAAATTCAAATCCTATTCTGTGCATGAATAAAATCATGTTTGCAATGCAGAAATACACTTGTCAAGTTGTTAGAAGTGTTTTGCATGCATTTTTAAGTTGGAGACTCAAAGCTCTGAAAACAGCGTTTCTGCTCAGGAGAAAAGTGGATTTATGCAATGTTACTGAAACTCGGTCCAAAATTCAAATCCTATTCTGTGCATGAATAAAATCATGTTTGCAATGCAGAAATACACTTTTCAATGTGTTAGAAGTGTTTTGCATGCATTTTCAAGTTGGAGCCTCAAAGCTCTGAAAACAGCGTTTCTGCTCATGAGAAGAGTGGATTTTTGCAATGTTACTGAAACTCGGTCCAAAATACAAATCCTTTTTTGTGCATGAATAAAATCATGTTTGCAATGCAGAAATACACTTGTCAATGTGTTAGAAGTGTTTTGCATGCATTTTTAAGTTGGAGACTCAAAGCTCTGAAAACAGCGTTTCTGCTCAGGAGAAAATTGGATTTATGCAATGTTACTGAAACTCGGTCCAAAATTCAAATCCTATTCTGTGCATGAATAAAATCATGTTTGCAATGCTTTGAGGATTTAATTGTTTAAGTGTTTAATACACTTTTCAATGTGTTAGAAGTGTTTTGCATGCATTTTTAAGTTGGAGACTTAAAGCTCTGAAAACAGCGTTTCTGACCAGGAGAAGTTGTTTTATGCAATATTAATGAAACTCGCAAAAAAATTCAATTCCTATTCTGTGCATGAATAAAATCATGTTTGGAATGCAGAAATACACTTGTCAAGGTGTTAGAAGTGTTTTGCATGCATTTTCAAGTTGGAGCCTCAAAGCTCTGAAAACAGCGTTTCTGCTCAGGAGAAAACTGGATTTTTGCAATGTTACTGAAACTCGGTCCAAAATTCAAATCCTATTCTGTGCATGAATAAAATCATGTTTGCAATGCAGAAATACACTTGTCAATGTGTTAGAAGTGTTTTGCATGCATTTTTAAGTTGGAGACTCAAAGCTCTGAAAACAGCGTTTCTGACCAGGAGAAGTTGTTTTATGCAATATTAATGAAACTCGCAAAAAAATTCAATTCCTATTCTGTGCATGAATAAAATCATGTTTGGAATGCAGAAATACATTTGTCAAGGTGTTAGAAGTGTTTTGCATGCATTTTCAAGTTGGAGCCTCAAAGCTCTGAAAACAGCGTTTCTGCTCAGGAGAAAAGTGGATTTATGCAATGTTACTGAAACTCGGTCCAAAATTCAAATCCTATTCTGTGCATGAATAAAATCATGTTTGCAATGCAGAAATACACTTGTCAAGTTGTTAGAAGTGTTTTGCATGCATTTTTAAGTTGGAGACTTAAAGCTCTGAAAACAGCGTTTCTGACCAGGAGAAGTTGTTTTATGCAATGTTACTGAAACTCGGTCCAAAATTCAAATCCTATTCTGTGCATGAATAAAATCATGTTTGCAATGCAGAAATACACTTGTCAATGTGTTAGAAGTGTTTTGCATGCATTTTTAAGTTGGAGACTTAAAGCTCTGAAAACAGCGTTTCTGACCAGGATAAGTTGTTTTATGCAATATTAATGAAACTCGCAAAAAAATTCAATTCCTATTCTGTGCATGAATAAAATCATGTTTGCAATGCAGAAATACACTTGTCAATGTGTTAGAAGTGTTTTGCATGCATTTTCAAGTTGGAGCCTCAAAGCTCTGAAAACAGCGTTTCTGCTCAGGAGAAAACTGGATTTTTGCAATGTTACTGAAACTTGGTCCAAAATTCAAATCCTATTCTGTGCATGAATAAAATCATGTTTGCAATGCAGAAATACACTTGTCAATGTGTTAGAAGTGTTTTGCATGCATTTTTAAGTTGGAGACTCAAAGCTCTGAAAACAGCGTTTCTGCTCAGGAGAAAAGTGGATTTATGCAATGTTACTGAAACTCGGTCCAAAATTCAAATCCTATTCTGTGCATGAATAAAATCATGTTTGCAATGCAGAAATACACTTGTCAATGTGTTAGAAGTGTTTTGCATGCATTTTTAAGTTGGAGACTCAAAGCTCTGAAAACAGCGTTTCTGCTCAGGAGAAAAGTGGATTTATGCAATGTTACTGAAACTCGGTCCAAAATTCAAATCCTATTCTGTGCATGAATAAAATCATGTTTGCAATGCAGAAATACACTTGTCAATGTGTTAGAAGTGTTTTGCATGCATTTTTAAGTTGGAGACTTAAAGCTCTGAAAACAGCGTTTCTGACCAGGAGAAGTTGTTTTATGCAATATTAATGAAACTCGCAAAAAAATTCAATTCCTATTCTGTGCATGAATAAAATCATGTTTGGAATGCAGAAATACACTTGTCAAGGTGTTAGAAGTGTTTTGCATGCATTTTCAAGTTGGAGCCTCAAAGCTCTGAAAACAGCGTTTCTGCTCAGGAGAAAACTGGATTTTTGCAATGTTACTGAAACTCGGTCCAAAATTCAAATCCTATTCTGTGCATGAATAAAATCATGTTTGCAATGCAGAAATACACTTGTCAATGTGTTAGAAGTGTTTAGCATGCATTTTTAAGTTGGAGACTCAAAGCTCTGAAAACAGCGTTTCTGCTCATGAGAAAAGTGGATTTATGCAATGTTACTGAAAATAGGACCAACATTCAAAACCTATTCTATTCATGAATAAAATCATGTTTGCAATGCAGAAATACACTTGTCAATGTGTTAGAAGTGTTTTGCATGCATTTTTAATTTGGAGACTAAAAGCTCTGAAAACAGCGTTTCTGCTCAGGAGAAAAGTGGATTTATGCAATGTTACTGAAACTCGGTCCAAAATTCAAATCCTATTCTGTGCATGAATAAAATCATGTTTGCAATGCAGAAATACACTTTTCAATGTGTTAGAAGTGTTTTGCATGCATTTTCAAGTTGGAGCCTCAAAGCTCTGAAAACAGCGTTTCTGCTCATGAGAAGAGTGGATTTATGCAATGTTACTGAAACTCGGTCCAAAATACAAATCCTTTTTTGTGCATGAATAAAATCATGTTTGCAATGCAGAAATACACTTGTCAATGTGTTAGAAGTGTTTTGCATGCATTTTTAAGTTGGAGACTCAAAGCTCTGAAAACAGCGTTTCTGCTCATGAGAAAAGTGGATTTATGCAATGTTACTGAAAATAGGACCAACATTCAAAACCTATTCTATTCATGAATAAAATCATGTTTGCAATGCAGAAATACACTTGTCAATGTGTTAGAAGTGTTTTGCATGCATTTTTAAGTTGGAGACTTAAAGCTCTGAAAACAGCGTTTCTGACCAGGAGAAGTTGTTTTATGCAATATTAATGAAACTCGCAAAAAAATTCAATTCCTATTCTGTGCATGAATAAAATCATGTTTGGAATGCAGAAATACACTTGTCAAGGTGTTAGAAGTGTTTTGCATGCATTTTCAAGTTGGAGCCTCAAAGCTCTGAAAACAGCGTTTCTGACCAGGAGAAGTTGTTTTATGCAATATAAATGAAACTCACTAAAAAAATCAATTCCTATTCTGTGCATGAATAAAATCATGTTTGCAATGCAGAAATACACTTGTCAAGGTGTTAGAAGTGTTTTGCATGCATTTTCAAGTTGGAGCCTCAAAGCTCTGAAAACAGCGTTTCTGCTCAGGAGAAAACTGGATTTTTGCAATGTTACTGAAACTCGGTCCAAAATTCAAATCCTATTCTGTGCATGAATAAAATCATGTTTGCAATGCAGAAATACACTTGTCAATGTGTTAGAAGTGTTTTGCATGCATTTTTAAGTTGGAGACTTAAAGCTCTGAAAACAGCGTTTTTGACCAGGAGAAGTTGTTTTATGCAATATTAATGAAACTCACTAAAAAAATCAATTCCTATTCTGTGCATGAATAAAATCATGTTTGCAATGCAGAAATACACTTGTCAAGGTGTCAGAAGTGTTTTGCATGCATTTTCAAGTTGGAGCCTCAAAGCTCTGAAAACAGCGTTTCTGCTCAGGAGAAAACTGGATTTTTGCAATGTTACTGAAACTCGGTCCAAAATTCAAATCCTATTCTGTGCATGAATAAAATCATGTTTGCAATGCAGAAATACACTTGTCAATGTGTTAGAAGTGTTTTGCATGCATTTTTAAGTTGGAGACTCAAAGCTCTGAAAACAGCGTTTCTGCTCAGGAGAAAAGTGGATTTATGCAATGTTACTGAAACTCGGTCCAAAATTCAAATCCTATTCTGTGCATGAATAAAATCATGTTTGCAATGCAGAAATACACTTTTCAATGTGTTAGAAGTGTTTTGCATGTATTTTTAAGTTGGAGACTCAAAGCTCTGAAAACAGCGTTTCTGACCAGGAGAAGTTGTTTTATGCAATATTAATGAAACTCGCAAAAAAATTCAATTCCTATTCTGTGCATGAATAAAATCATGTTTGCAATGCAGAAATACACTTGTCAAGGTGTTAGAAGTGTTTTGCATGCATTTTTAAGTTGGAGACTTAAAGCTCTGAAAACAGCGTTTCTGACCAGGAGAAATTGTTTTATGCAATGTTACTGAAACTCGGTCCAAAATTCAAATCCTATTCTGTGCATGAATAAAATCATGTTTGCAATGCAGAAATACACTTGTCAATGTGTTAGAAGTGTTTTGCATGCATTTTTAAGTTGGAGACTCAAAGCTCTGAAAACAGCGTTTCTGCTCATGAGAAAAGTGGATTTATGCAATGTTACAGAAAATATTACCAACATTCAAATCCTATTCTGTGCATGAATAAAATCATGTTTGCAATGCAGAAATACACTTTTCAATGTGTTAGAAGTGTTTTGCATGCATTTTCAAGTTGGAGCCTCAAAGCTCTGAAAACAGCGTTTCTGCTCATGAGAAGAGTGGATTTTTGCAATGTTACTGAAACTCGGTCCAAAATACAAATCCTTTTTTGTGCATGAATAAAATCATGTTTGCAATGCAGAAATACACTTGTCAATGTGTTAGAAGTGTTTTGCATGCATTTTTAAGTTGGAGACTTAAAGCTCTGAAAACAGCGTTTCTGACCAGGAGAAGTTGTTTTATGCAATATAAATGAAACTCACTAAAAAAATTCAATTCCTATTCTGTGCATGAATAAAATCATGTTTGCAATGCAGAAATACACTTGTCAATGTGTTAGAAGTGTTTTGCATGCATTTTCAAGTTGGAGCCTCAAAGCTCTGAAAACAGCGTTTCTGCTCAGGAGAAAACTGGATTTTTGCAATGTTACTGAAACTTGGTCCAAAATTCAAATCCTATTCTGTGCATGAATAAAATCATGTTTGCAATGCAGAAATACACTTGTCAATGTGTTAGAAGTGTTTTGCATGCATTTTTAAGTTGGAGACACAAAACTCTGAAAACAGCGTTTCTGCTCAGGAGAAAAGTGGATTTATGCAATGTTACTGAAACTCGGTCCAAAATTCAAATCCTATTCTGTGCATGAATAAAATCATGTTTGCAATGCAGAAATACACTTGTCAATGTGTTAGAAGTGTTTTGCATGCATTTTTAAGTTGGAGACTCAAAGCTCTGAAAACAGCGTTTCTGCTCAGGAGAAAAGTGGATTTATGCAATGTTACTGAAACTCGGTCCAAAATTCAAATCCTATTCTGTGCATGAATAAAATCATGTTTGCAATGCAGAAATACACTTGTCAATGTGTTAGAAGTGTTTTGCATGCATTTTTAAGTTGGAGACTTAAAGCTCTGAAAACAGCGTTTCTGACCAGGAGAAGTTGTTTTATGCAATATTAATGAAACTCGCAAAAAAATTCAATTCCTATTCTGTGCATGAATAAAATCATGTTTGGAATGCAGAAATACACTTGTCAAGGTGTTAGAAGTGTTTTGCATGCATTTTCAAGTTGGAGCCTCAAAGCTCTGAAAACAGCGTTTCTGCTCAGGAGAAAACTGGATTTTTGCAATGTTACTGAAACTCGGTCCAAAATTCAAATCCTATTCTGTGCATGAATAAAATCATGTTTGCAATGCAGAAATACACTTGTCAATGTGTTAGAAGTGTTTAGCATGCATTTTTAAGTTGGAGACTCAAAGCTCTGAAAACAGCGTTTCTGCTCATGAGAAAAGTGGATTTATGCAATGTTACTGAAAATAGGACCAACATTCAAAACCTATTCTATTCATGAATAAAATCATGTTTGCAATGCAGAAATACACTTGTCAATGTGTTAGAAGTGTTTTGCATGCATTTTTAATTTGGAGACTAAAAGCTCTGAAAACAGCGTTTCTGCAAAGGGAGAAAAGTGGATTTATGCAATGTTACTGAAACTCGGTCCAAAATTCAAATCCTATTCTGTGCATGAATAAAATCATGTTTGCAATGCAGAAATACACTTTTCAATGTGTTAGAAGTGTTTTGCATGCATTTTCAAGTTGGAGCCTCAAAGCTCTGAAAACAGCGTTTCTGCTCATGAGAAGAGTGGATTTATGCAATGTTACTGAAACTCGGTCCAAAATACAAATCCTTTTTTGTGCATGAATAAAATCATGTTTGCAATGCAGAAATACACTTGTCAATGTGTTAGAAGTGTTTTGCATGCATTTTTAAGTTGGAGACTAAAAGCTCTGAAAACAGCGTTTCTGACCAGGAGAAGTTGTTTTATGCAATATTAATGAAACTCGCAAAAAAATTCAATTCCTATTCTGTGCATGAATAAAATCATGTTTGGAATGCAGAAATACATTTGTCAAGGTGTTAGAAGTGTTTTGCATGCATTTTCAAGTTGGAGCCTCAAAGCTCTGAAAACAGCGTTTCTGACCAGGAGAAGTTGTTTTATGCAATGTTACTGAAACTCGGTCCAAAATTAAAATCCTATTCTGTGCATGAATAAAATCATGTTTGCAATGCAGAAATACACTTGTCAATGTGTTAGAAGTGTTTTGCATGCATTTTTAAGTTGGAGACTCAAAGCTCTGAAAACAGCGTTTCTGCTCAGGAGAAAAGTGGATTTATGCAATGTTACTGAAACTCGGTCCAAAATTCAAATCCTATTCTGTGCATGAATAAAATCATGTTTGCAATGCAGAAATACACTTGTCAAGGTGTTAGAAGTGTTTTGCATGCATTTTCAAGTTGGAGCCTCAAAGCTCTGAAAACAGCGTTTCTGCTCAGGAGAAAAGTGGATTTATGCAATGTTACTGAAACTCGGTCCAAAATTCAAATCCTATTCTGTGCATGAATAAAATCATGTTTGCAATGCAGCAATACACTTGTCAAGTTGTTAGAAGTGTTTTGCATGCATTTTTAAGTTGGAGACTCAAAGCTCTGAAAACAGCGTTTCTGCTCAGGAGAAAAGTGGATTTATGCAATGTTACTGAAACTCGGTCCAAAATTCAAATCCTATTCTGTGCATGAATAAAATCATGTTTGCAATGCAGAAATACACTTTTCAATGTGTTAGAAGTGTTTTGCATGCATTTTCAAGTTGGAGCCTCAAAGCTCTGAAAACAGCGTTTCTGCTCATGAGAAGAGTGGATTTATGCAATGTTACTGAAACTCGGTCCAAAATACAAATCCTTTTTTGTGCATGAATAAAATCATGTTTGCAATGCAGAAATACACTTGTCAATGTGTTAGAAGTGTTTTGCATGCATTTTTAAGTTGGAGACTCAAAGCTCTGAAAACAGCGTTTCTGCTCATGAGAAAAGTGGATTTATGCAATGTTACTGAAAATAGGACCAACATTCAAAACCTATTCTATTCATGAATAAAATCATGTTTGCAATGCAGAAATACACTTGTCAATGTGTTAGAAGTGTTTTGCATGCATTTTTAAGTTGGAGACTTAAAGCTCTGAAAACAGCGTTTCTGACCAGGAGAAGTTGTTTTATGCAATATTAATGAAACTCGCAAAAAAATTCAATTCCTATTCTGTGCATGAATAAAATCATGTTTGGAATGCAGAAATACACTTGTCAAGGTGTTAGAAGTGTTTTGCATGCATTTTCAAGTTGGAGCCTCAAAGCTCTGAAAACAGCGTTTCTGACCAGGAGAAGTTGTTTTAGGCAATATAAATGAAACTCACTAAAAAAATCAATTCCTATTCTGTGCATGAATAAAATCATGTTTGCAATGCAGAAATACACTTGTCAAGGTGTTAGAAGTGTTTTGCATGCATTTTCAAGTTGGAGCCTCAAAGCTCTGAAAACAGCGTTTCTGCTCATGAGAAGAGTGGATTTTTGCAATGTTACTGAAACTCGGTCCAAAATACAAATCCTTTTTTGTGCATGAATAAAATCATGTTTGCAATGCAGAAATACACTTGTCAATGTGTTAGAAGTGTTTTGCATGCATTTTTAAGTTGGAGACTTAAAGCTCTGAAAACAGCGTTTCTGACCAGGAGAAGTTGTTTTATGCAATATAAATGAAACTCACTAAAAAAATTCAATTCCTATTCTGTGCATGAATAAAATCATGTTTGCAATGCAGAAATACACTTGTCAATGTGTTAGAAGTGTTTTGCATGCATTTTCAAGTTGGAGCCTCAAAGCTCTGAAAACAGCGTTTCTGCTCAGGAGAAAACTGGATTTTTGCAATTTTACTGAAACTTGGTCCAAAATTCAAATCCTATTCTGTGCATGAATAAAATCATGTTTGCAATGCAGAAATACACTTGTCAATGTGTTAGAAGTGTTTTGCATGCATTTTTAAGTTGGAGACTCAAAGCTCTGAAAACAGCGTTTCTGACCAGGAGAAGTTGTTTTATGCAATATTAATGAAACTCGCAAAAAAATTCAATTCCTATTCTGTGCATGAATAAAATCATGTTTGGAATGCAGAAATACATTTGTCAAGGTGTTAGAAGTGTTTTGCATGCATTTTCAAGTTGGAGCCTCAAAGCTCTGAAAACAGCGTTTCTGCTCAGGAGAAAAGTGGATTTATGCAATGTTACTGAAACTCGGTCCAAAATTCAAATCCTATTCTGTGCATGAATAAAATCATGTTTGCAATGCAGAAATACACTTGTCAAGTTGTTAGAAGTGTTTTGCATGCATTTTTAAGTTGGAGACTTAAAGCTCTGAAAACAGCGTTTCTGACCAGGAGAAGTTGTTTTATGCAATGTTACTGAAACTCGGTCCAAAATTCAAATCCTATTCTGTGCATGAATAAAATCATGTTTGCAATGCAGAAATACACTTGTCAATGTGTTAGAAGTGTTTTGCATGCATTTTTAAGTTGGAGACTTAAAGCTCTGAAAACAGCGTTTCTGACCAGGATAAGTTGTTTTATGCAATATTAATGAAACTCGCAAAAAAATTCAATTCCTATTCTGTGCATGAATAAAATCATGTTTGCAATGCAGAAATACACTTGTCAAGGTGTTAGAAGTGTTTTGCATGCATTTTTAAGTTGGAGACTTAAAGCTCTGAAAACAGCGTTTCTGACCAGAAGTTGTTTTATGCAATGTTACTGAAACTCGGTCCAAAATTCAAATCCTATTCTGTGCATGAATAAAATCATGTTTGCAATGCAGAAATACACTTGTCAATGTGTTAGAAGTGTTTTGCATGCATTTTTAAGTTGGAGACTCAAAGCTCTGAAAACAGCGTTTCTGCTCAGGAGAAAAGTGGATTTTTGCAATGTTACTGAAACTCGGTCCAAAATACAAATCCTTTTTTTGTGCATTAATAAAATCATGTTTGCAATGCAGAAATACACTTGTCAATGTGTTAGAAGTGTTTTGCATGCATTTTTAAGTTGGAGACTCAAAGTTCTGAAAACAGCGTTTCTGCTCATGAGAAAAGTGGATTTATGCAATGTTACAGAAAATATTACCAACATTCAAATCCTATTCTGTGCATGAATAAAATCATGTTTGCAATGCAGAAATACACTTTTCAATGTGTTAGAAGTGTTTTGCATGCATTTTCAAGTTGGAGCCTCAAAGCTCTGAAAACAGCGTTTCTGCTCATGAGAAGAGTGGATTTTTGCAATGTTACTGAAACTCGGTCCAAAATACAAATCCTTTTTTGTGCATGAATAAAATCATGTTTGCAATGCAGAAATACACTTGTCAATGTGTTAGAAGTGTTTTGCATGCATTTTTAAGTTGGAGACTTAAAGCTCTGAAAACAGCGTTTCTGACCAGGAGAAGTTGTTTTATGCAATATTAATGAAACTCGCAAAAAAATTCAATTCCTATTCTGTGCATGAATAAAATCATGTTTGGAATGCAGAAATACACTTGTCAAGGTGTTAGAAGTGTTTTGCATGCATTTTCAAGTTGGAGCCTCAAAGCTCTGAAAACAGCGTTTCTGCTCAGGAGAAAACTGGATTTTTGCAATGTTACTGAAACTCGGTCCAAAATTCAAATCCTATTCTGTGCATGAATAAAATCATGTTTGCAATGCAGAAATACACTTGTCAATGTGTTAGAAGTGTTTTGCATGCATTTTTAAGTTGGAGACTCAAAGCTCTGAAAACAGCGTTTCTGCTCAGGAGAAAAGTGGATTTATGCAATGTTACTGAAACTCGGTCCAAAATTCAAATCCTATTCTGTGCATGAATAAAATCATGTTTGCAATGCAGAAATACACTTGTCAAGTTGTTAGAAGTGTTTTGCATGCATTTTTAAGTTGGAGACTCAAAGCTCTGAAAACAGCGTTTCTGCTCAGGAGAAAAGTGGATTCATGCAATGTTACAGAAAATATTACCAACATTCAAATCCTATTCTGTGCATGAATAAAATCATGTTTGCAATGCAGAAATACACTTTTCAATGTGTTAGAAGTGTTTTGCATGCATTTTCAAGTTGGAGCCTCAAAGCTCTGAAAACAGCGTTTCTGCTCATGAGAAGAGTGGATTTTTGCAATGTTACTGAAACTCGGTCCAAAATACAAATCCTTTTTTGTGCATGAATAAAATCATGTTTGCAATGCAGAAATACACTTGTCAATGTGTTAGAAGTGTTTTGCATGCATTTTTAAGTTGGAGACTTAAAGCTCTGAAAACAGCGTTTCTGACCAGGAGAAGTTGTTTTATGCAATATTAATGAAACTCGCAAAAAAATTCAATTCCTATTCTGTGCATGAATAAAATCATGTTTGGAATGCAGAAATACACTTGTCAAGGTGTTAGAAGTGTTTTGCATGCATTTTCAAGTTGGAGCCTCAAAGCTCTGAAAACAGCGTTTCTGACCAGGAGAAGTTGTTTTATGCAATGTTACTGAAACTCGGTCCAAAATTAAAATCCTATTCTGTGCATGAATAAAATCATGTTTGCAATGCAGAAATACACTTGTCAATGTGTTAGAAGTGTTTTGCATGCATTTTTAAGTTGGAGACTCAAAGCTCTGAAAACAGCGTTTCTGCTCAGGAGAAAATTGGATTTATGCAATGTTACTGAAACTCGGTCCAAAATTCAAATCCTATTCTGTGCATGAATAAAATCATGTTTGCAATGCAGAAATACACTTGTCAAGGTGTTAGAAGTGTTTTGCATGCATTTTCAAGTTGGAGCCTCAAAGCTCTGAAAACAGCGTTTCTGCTCAGGAGAAAAGTGGATTTATGCAATGTTACTGAAACTCGGTCCAAAATTCAAATCCTATTCTGTGCATGAATAAAATCATGTTTGCAATGCAGAAATACACTTGTCAAGTTGTTAGAAGTGTTTTGCATGCATTTTTAAGTTGGAGACTCAAAGCTCTGAAAACAGCGTTTCTGCTCAGGAGAAAAGTGGATTTATGCAATGTTACTGAAACTCGGTCCAAAATTCAAATCCTATTCTGTGCATGAATAAAATCATGTTTGCAATGCAGAAATACACTTGTCAAGTTGTTAGAAGTGTTTTGCATGCATTTTTAACTTGGAGACTCAAAGCTCTGAAAACAGCGTTTCTGCTCAGGAGAAAAGTGGATTTATGCAATGTTACTGAAACTCGGTCCAAAATTCAAATCCTATTCTGTGCATGAATAAAATCATGTTTGCAATGCAGAAATACACTTGTCAATGTGTTAGAAGTGTTTTGCATGCATTTTTAAGTTGGAGACTTAAAGCTCTGAAAACAGCGTTTCTGACCAGGAGAAGTTGTTTTATGCAATGTTACTGAAACTCGGTCCAAAATTCAAATCCTATTCTGTGCATGAATAAAATCATGTTTGCAATGCAGAAGTACACTTTTCAATGTGTTAGAAGTGTTTTGCATGCATTTTCAAGTTGGAGCCTCAAAGCTCTGAAAACAGCGTTTCTGCTCATGAGAAGAGTGGATTTTTGCAATGTTACTGAAACTCGGTCCAAAATACAAATCCTTTTTTGTGCATGAATAAAATCATGTTTGCAATGTAGAAATACACTTGTCAATGTGTTAGAAGTGTTTTGCATGCATTTTTAAGTTGGAGACTCAAAGCTCTGAAAACAGCGTTTCTGCTCATGAGAAAAGTGGATTTATGCAATGTTACAGAAAATATTACCAACATTCAAATCCTATTCTGTGCATGAATAAAATCATGTTTGCAATGCAGAAATACACTTTTCAATGTGTTAGAAGTGTTTTGCATGCATTTTCAAGTTGGAGCCTCAAAGCTCTGAAAACAGCGTTTCTGCTCATGAGAAGAGTGGATTTTTGCAATGTTACTGAAACTTGGTCCAAAATACAAATCCTTTTTTGTGCATGAATAAAATCATGTTTGCAATGCAGAAATACACTTGTCAATGTGTTAGAAGTGTTTTGCATGCATTTTTAAGTTGGAGACTTAAAGCTCTGAAAACAGCGTTTCTGAACAGGAGAAGTTGTTTTATGCAATATTAATGAAACTCGCAAAAAAATTCAATTCCTATTCTGTGCATGAATAAAATCATGTTTGGAATGCAGAAATACACTTGTTAAGGTGTTAGAAGTGTTTTGCATGCATTTTCAAGTTGGAGCCTCAAAGCTCTGAAAACAGCGTTTCTGACCAGGAGAAGTTGTTTTATGCAAATATAAATGAAACTCATTAAAAAAATCAATTCCTATTCTGTGCATGAATAAAATCATGTTTGCAATGCAGAAATACACTTGTCAAGGTGTTAGAAGTGTTTTGCATGCATTTTCAAGTTGGAGCCTCAAAGCTCTGAAAACAGCGTTTCTGCTCAGGAGAAAACTGGATTTTTGCAATGTTACTGAAACTCGGTCCAAAATTCAAATCCTATTCTGTGCATGAATAAAATCATGTTTGCAATGCAGAAATACACTTGTCAATGTGTTAGAAGTGTTTTGCATGCATTTTTAAGTTGGAGACTCAAAGCTCTGAAAACAGCGTTTCTGCTCAGGAGAAAAGTGGATTTATGCAATGTTACTGAAACTCGGTCCAAAATTCAAATCCTATTCTGTGCATGAATAAAATCATGTTTGCAATGCAGAAATACACTTGTCAATGTGTTAGAAGTGTTTTTCATGCATTTTTAAGTTGGAGACTTAAAGCTCTGAAAACAGCGTTTTTGACCAGGAGAAGTTGTTTTATGCAATATTAATGAAACTCGCAAAAAAATTCAATTCCTATTCTGTGCATGAATAAAATCATGTTTGGAATGCAGAAATACACTTGTCAAGGTGTTAGAAGTGTTTTGCATGCATTTTCAAGTTGGAGCCTCAAAGCTCTGAAAACAGCGTTTCTGACCAGGAGAAGTTGTTTTATGCATTATAAATGAAACTCACTAAAAAAATCAATTCCAATTCTGTGCATGAATAAAATCATGTTTGCAATGCAGAAATACACTTGTCAAGGTGTTAGAAGTGTTTTGCATGCATTTTTAAGTTGGAGACTCAAAGCTCTGAAAACAGCGTTTCTGCTCAGGAGAAAAGTGGATTTATGCAATGTTACTGAAACTCGGTCCAAAATTCAAATCCTATTCTGTGCATGAATAAAATCATGTTTGCAATGCAGAAATACACTTTTCAATGTGTTAGAAGTGTTTTGCATGTATTTTTAAGTTGGAGACTCAAAGCTCTGAAAACAGCGTTTCTGACCAGGAGAAGTTGTTTTATGCAATATAAATGAAACTCGCAAAAAAATTCAATTCCTATTCTGTGCATGAATAAAATCATGTTTACAATGCAGAAATACACTTGTCAAGGTGTTAGAAGTGTTTTGCATGCATTTTTAAGTTGGAGACTTAAAGCTCTGAAAACAGCGTTTCTGACCAGGAGAAGTTGTTTTATGCAATGTTACTGAAACTCGGTCCAAAATTCAAATCCTATTCTGTGCATGAATAAAATCATGTTTGCAATGCAGAAATACACTTGTCAATGTGTTAGAAGTGTTTTGCATGCATTTTTAAGTTGGAGACTCAAAGCTCTGAAAACAGCGTTTCTGCTCAGGAGAAAAGTGGTTTCTGCTCAGGAGAAAAGTGGATTTATGCAATGTTACTGAAACTCGGTCCAAAATTCAAATCCTATTCTGTGCATGAATAAAATCATGTTTGCAATGCAGAAATACACTTGTCAAGTTGTTAGAAGTGTTTTGCATGCATTTTTAAGTTGGAGACTCAAAGCTCTGAAAACAGCGATTTATGCAATGTTACTGAAACTCGGTCCAAAATTCAAATCCTATTCTGTGCATGAATAAAATCATGTTTGCAATGCAGAAATACACTTGTCAAGGTGTTAGAAGTGTTTTGCATGCATTTTCAAGTTGGAGCCTCAAAGCTCTGAAAACAGCGTTTCTGCTCAGGAGAAAAGTGGATTTATGCAATGTTACTGAAACTCGGTCCAAAATTCAAATCCTATTCTGTGCATGAATAAAATCATGTTTGCAATGCAGAAATACACTTGTCAAGTTGTTAGAAGTGTTTTGCATGCATTTTTAAGTTGGAGACTCAAAGCTCTGAAAACAGCGTTTCTGCTCAGGAGAAAAGTGGATTTATGCAATGTTACTGAACCTCGGTCCAAAATTCAAATCCTTTTTTGTGCATGAATAAAATCATGTTTGCAATGCAGAAATACACTTGTCAATGTGTTAGAAGTGTTTTGCATGCATTTTTAAGTTGGAGACTCAAAGCTCTGAAAACAGCGTTTCTGCTCAGGAGAAAAGTGGATTTATGCAATGTTACTGAAACTCGGTCCAAAATTCAAATCCTATTCTGTGCATGAATAAAATCATGTTTGCAATGCAGAAATACACTTGTCAAGGTGTTAGAAGTGTTTTGCATGCATTTTCAAGTTGGAGCCTCAAAGCTCTGAAAACAGCTTTTCTGCTCAGGAGAAAAGTGGATTTATGCAATGTTACTGAAACTCGGTCCAAAATTCAAATCCTATTCTGTGCATGAATAAAATCATGTTTGCAATGCAGAAATACACTTGTCAAGTTGTTAGAAGTGTTTTGCATGCATTTTTAAGTTGGAGACTCAAAGCTCTGAAAACAGCGTTTCTGCTCAGGAGAAAAGTGGATTTATGCAATGTTACTGAACCTCGGTCCAAAATTCAAATCCTATTCTGTGCATGAATAAAATCATGTTTGCAATGCAGAAATACACTTGTCAATGTGTTAGAAGTGTTTTGCATGCATTTTTAAGTTGGAGACTCAAAGCTCTGAAAACAGCGTTTCTGCTCAGGAGAAAAGTGGATTTATGCAATGTTACTGAAACTCGGTCCAAAATACAAATCCTTTTTTGTGCATGAATAAAATCATGTTTGCAATGCAGAAATACACTTGTCAATGTGTTAGAAGTGTTTTGCATGCATTTTTAAGTTGGAGACTCAAAGCTCTGAAAACAGCGTTTCTGCTCATGAGAAAAGTGGATTTATGCAATGTTACTGAAAATAGGACCAACATTCAAAACCTATTCTATTCATGAATAAAATCATGTTTGGAATGCAGAAATACACTTGTCAAGGTGTTAGAAGTGTTTTGCATGCATTTTCAAGTTGGAGCCTCAAAGCTCTGAAAACAGCGTTTCTGACCAGGAGAAGTTGTTTTATGCAATATAAATGAAACTCACTAAAAAAATCAATTCCTATTCTCTGCATGAATAAAATCATGTTTGCAATGCAGAAATACACTTGTCAAGGTGTTAGAAGTGTTTTGCATGCATTTTCAAGTTGGAGCCTTAAAGCTCTGAAAACAGCGTTTCTGCTCAGGAGAAAAGTGGATTTATGCAATGTTACTGAAACTCGGTCCAAAATTCAAATCCTATTCTGTGCATGAATAAAATCATGTTTGCAATGCAGAAATACACTTGTCAAGTTGTTAGAAGTGTTTTGCATGCAATTTTAAGTTGGAGACTCAAAGCTCTGAAAACAGCGTTTCTGCTCATGAGAAAAGTGGATTTATGCAATGTTACTGAAACTCGGTCCAAAATTCAAATCCTATTGTGTGCATGAATAAAATCATGTTTGCAATGCAGAAATACACTTTTCAATGTGTTAGAAGTGTTTTGAATGTATTTTTAAGTTTGAGACTCAAAGCTCTGAAAACAGCGTTTCTGACCAGGAGAAGTTGTTTTATGCAATATTAATGAAACTCGCAAAAAAATTCAATTCCTATTCTGTGCATGAATAAAATCATGTTTGCAATGCAGAAATACACTTGTCAAGGTGTTAGAAGTGTTTTGCATGCATTTTCAAGTTGGAGCCTCAAAGCTCTGAAAACAGCGTTTCTGCTCAGGAGAAAAGTGGATTTATGCAATGTTATTGAAACTCGGTCCAAAATTCAAATCCTATTCTGTGCATGAATAAAATCATGTTTGCAATGCTTTGAGGATTTAATTGTTTAAGTGTTTAATACACTTTTCAATGTGTTAGAAGTGTTTTGCATGTATTTTTAAGTTGGAGACTCAAAGCTCTGAAAACAGCGTTTCTGACCAGGAGAAGTTGTTTTATGCAATATAAATGAAACTCGCAAAAAAATTCAATTCCTATTCTGTGCATGAATAAAATCATGTTTACAATGCAGAAATACACTTGTCAAGGTGTTAGAAGTGTTTTGCATGCATTTTTAAGTTGGAGACTTAAAGCTCTGAAAACAGCGTTTCTGACCAGGAGAAGTTGTTTTATGCAATGTTACTGAAACTCGGTCCAAAATTCAAATCCTATTCTGTGCATGAATAAAATCATGTTTGCAATGCAGAAATACACTTGTCAATGTGTTAGAAGTGTTTTGCATGCATTTTTAAGTTGGAGACTCAAAGCTCTGAAAACAGCGTTTCTGCTCAGGAGAAAAGTGGTTTCTGCTCAGGAGAAAAGTGGATTTATGCAATGTTACTGAAACTCGGTCCAAAATTCAAATCCTATTCTGTGCATGAATAAAATCATGTTTGCAATGCAGAAATACACTTGTCAAGTTGTTAGAAGTGTTTTGCATGCATTTTTAAGTTGGAGACTCAAAGCTCTGAAAACAGCGATTTATGCAATGTTACTGAAACTCGGTCCAAAATTCAAATCCTATTCTGTGCATGAATAAAATCATGTTTGCAATGCAGAAATACACTTGTCAAGGTGTTAGAAGTGTTTTGCATGCATTTTCAAGTTGGAGCCTCAAAGCTCTGAAAACAGCGTTTCTGCTCAGGAGAAAAGTGGATTTATGCAATGTTACTGAAACTCGGTCCAAAATTCAAATCCTATTCTGTGCATGAATAAAATCATGTTTGCAATGCAGAAATACACTTGTCAAGTTGTTAGAAGTGTTTTGCATGCATTTTTAAGTTGGAGACTCAAAGCTCTGAAAACAGCGTTTCTGCTCAGGAGAAAAGTGGATTTATGCAATGTTACTGAACCTCGGTCCAAAATTCAAATCCTTTTTTGTGCATGAATAAAATCATGTTTGCAATGCAGAAATACACTTGTCAATGTGTTAGAAGTGTTTTGCATGCATTTTTAAGTTGGAGACTCAAAGCTCTGAAAACAGCGTTTCTGCTCAGGAGAAAAGTGGATTTATGCAATGTTACTGAAACTCGGTCCAAAATTCAAATCCTATTCTGTGCATGAATAAAATCATGTTTGCAATGCAGAAATACACTTGTCAAGGTGTTAGAAGTGTTTTGCATGCATTTTCAAGTTGGAGCCTCAAAGCTCTGAAAACAGCTTTTCTGCTCAGGAGAAAAGTGGATTTATGCAATGTTACTGAAACTCGGTCCAAAATTCAAATCCTATTCTGTGCATGAATAAAATCATGTTTGCAATGCAGAAATACACTTGTCAAGTTGTTAGAAGTGTTTTGCATGCATTTTTAAGTTGGAGACTCAAAGCTCTGAAAACAGCGTTTCTGCTCAGGAGAAAAGTGGATTTATGCAATGTTACTGAACCTCGGTCCAAAATTCAAATCCTATTCTGTGCATGAATAAAATCATGTTTGCAATGCAGAAATACACTTGTCAATGTGTTAGAAGTGTTTTGCATGCATTTTTAAGTTGGAGACTCAAAGCTCTGAAAACAGCGTTTCTGCTCAGGAGAAAAGTGGATTTATGCAATGTTACTGAAACTCGGTCCAAAATACAAATCCTTTTTTGTGCATGAATAAAATCATGTTTGCAATGCAGAAATACACTTGTCAATGTGTTAGAAGTGTTTTGCATGCATTTTTAAGTTGGAGACTCAAAGCTCTGAAAACAGCGTTTCTGCTCATGAGAAAAGTGGATTTATGCAATGTTACTGAAAATAGGACCAACATTCAAAACCTATTCTATTCATGAATAAAATCATGTTTGGAATGCAGAAATACACTTGTCAAGGTGTTAGAAGTGTTTTGCATGCATTTTCAAGTTGGAGCCTCAAAGCTCTGAAAACAGCGTTTCTGACCAGGAGAAGTTGTTTTATGCAATATAAATGAAACTCACTAAAAAAATCAATTCCTATTCTCTGCATGAATAAAATCATGTTTGCAATGCAGAAATACACTTGTCAAGGTGTTAGAAGTGTTTTGCATGCATTTTCAAGTTGGAGCCTTAAAGCTCTGAAAACAGCGTTTCTGCTCAGGAGAAAAGTGGATTTATGCAATGTTACTGAAACTCGGTCCAAAATTCAAATCCTATTCTGTGCATGAATAAAATCATGTTTGCAATGCAGAAATACACTTGTCAAGTTGTTAGAAGTGTTTTGCATGCAATTTTAAGTTGGAGACTCAAAGCTCTGAAAACAGCGTTTCTGCTCATGAGAAAAGTGGATTTATGCAATGTTACTGAAAATAGGACCAACATTCAAAACCTATTCTATTCATGAATAAAATCATGTTTGGAATGCAGAAATACACTTGTCAAGGTGTTAGAAGTGTTTTGCATGCATTTTCAAGTTGGAGCCTCAAAGCTCTGAAAACAGCGTTTCTGACCAGGAGAAGTTGTTTTATGCAATATAAATGAAACTCACTAAAAAAATCAATTCCTATTCTCTGCATGAATAAAATCATGTTTGCAATGCAGAAATACACTTGTCAAGGTGTTAGAAGTGTTTTGCATGCATTTTCAAGTTGGAGCCTTAAAGCTCTGAAAACAGCGTTTCTGCTCAGGAGAAAAGTGGATTTATGCAATGTTACTGAAACTCGGTCCAAAATTCAAATCCTATTCTGTGCATGAATAAAATCATGTTTGCAATGCAGAAATACACTTGTCAAGTTGTTAGAAGTGTTTTGCATGCAATTTTAAGTTGGAGACTCAAAGCTCTGAAAACAGCGTTTCTGCTCATGAGAAAAGTGGATTTATGCAATGTTACTGAAACTCGGTCCAAAATTCAAATCCTATTGTGTGCATGAATAAAATCATGTTTGCAATGCAGAAATACACTTTTCAATGTGTTAGAAGTGTTTTGAATGTATTTTTAAGTTTGAGACTCAAAGCTCTGAAAACAGCGTTTCTGACCAGGAGAAGTTGTTTTATGCAATATTAATGAAACTCGCAAAAAAATTCAATTCCTATTCTGTGCATGAATAAAATCATGTTTGCAATGCAGAAATACACTTGTCAAGGTGTTAGAAGTGTTTTGCATGCATTTTCAAGTTGGAGCCTCAAAGCTCTGAAAACAGCGTTTCTGCTCAGGAGAAAAGTGGATTTATGCAATGTTATTGAAACTCGGTCCAAAATTCAAATCCTATTCTGTGCATGAATAAAATCATGTTTGCAATGCTTTGAGGATTTAATTGTTTAAGTGTTTAATACACTTTTCAATGTGTTAGAAGTGTTTTGCATGTATTTTTAAGTTGGAGACTCAAAGCTCTGAAAACAGCGTTTCTGACCAGGAGAAGTTGTTTTATGCAATATTAATGAAACTCGCAAAAAAATTCAATTCCTATTCTGTGCATGAATAAAATCATGTTTGGAATGCAGAAATACACTTGTTAAGGTGTTAGAAGTGTTTTGCATCCATTTTCAAGTTGGAGCCTCAAAGCTCTGAAAACAGCGTTTCTGACCAGGAGAAGTTGTTTTATGCAATATAAATGAAACTCATTAAAAAAATCAATTCCTATTCTGTGCATGAATAAAATCATGTTTGCAATGCAGAAATACACTTGTCAAGGTGTTAGAAGTGTTTTGCATGCATTTTCAAGTTGGAGCCTCAAAGCTCTGAAAACAGCGTTTCTGCTCAGGAGAAAACTGGATTTTTGCAATGTTACTGAAACTCGGTCCAAAATTCAAATCCTATTCTGTGCATGAATAAAATCATGTTTGCAATGCAGAAATACACTTGTCAATGTGTTAGAAGTGTTTTGCATGCATTTTTAAGTTGGAGACTCAAAGCTCTGAAAACAGCGTTTCTGCTCAGGAGAAAAGTGGATTTATGCAATGTTACTGAAACTCGGTCCAAAATTCAAATCCTATTCTGTGCATGAATAAAATCATGCTTGCAATGCAGAAATACACTTGTCAATGTGTTAGAAGTGTTTTTCATGCATTTTTAAGTTGGAGACTTAAAGCTCTGAAAACAGCGTTTTTGACCAGGAGAAGTTGTTTTATGCAATATTAATGAAACTCGCAAAAAAATTCAATTCCTATTCTGTGCATGAATAAAATCATGTTTGGAATGCAGAAATACACTTGTCAAGGTGTTAGAAGTGTTTTGCATGCATTTTCAAGTTGGAGCCTCAAAGCTCTGAAAACAGCGTTTCTGACCAGGAGAAGTTGTTTTATGCATTATAAATGAAACTCACTAAAAAAATCAATTCCAATTCTGTGCATGAATAAAATCATGTTTGCAATGCAGAAATACACTTGTCAAGGTGTTAGAAGTGTTTTGCATGCATTTTCAAGTTGGAGCCTCAAAGCTCTGAAAACAGCGTTTCTGCTCCGGAGAAAACTGGATTTTTGCAATGTTACTGAAACTCGGTCCAAAATTCAAATCCTATTCTGTGCATGAATAAAATCATGTTTGCAATGCAGAAATACACTTGTCAATGTGTTAGAAGTGTTTTGCATGCATTTTTAAGTTGGAGACTCAAAGCTCTGAAAACAGCGTTTCTGCTCAGGAGAAAAGTGGATTTATGCAATGTTACTGAAACTCGGTCCAAAATTCAAATCCTATTCTGTGCATGAATAAAATCATGTTTGCAATGCAGAAATACACTTTTCAATGTGTTAGAAGTGTTTTGCATGTATTTTTAAGTTGGAGACTCAAAGCTCTGAAAACAGCGTTTCTGACCAGGAGAAGTTGTTTTATGCAATATAAATGAAACTCGCAAAAAAATTCAATTCCTATTCTGTGCATGAATAAAATCATGTTTACAATGCAGAAATACACTTGTCAAGGTGTTAGAAGTGTTTTGCATGCATTTTTAAGTTGGAGACTTAAAGCTCTGAAAACAGCGTTTCTGACCAGGAGAAGTTGTTTTATGCAATGTTACTGAAACTCGGTCCAAAATTCAAATCCTATTCTGTGCATGAATAAAATCATGTTTGCAATGCAGAAATACACTTGTCAATGTGTTAGAAGTGTTTTGCATGCATTTTTAAGTTGGAGACTCAAAGCTCTGAAAACAGCGTTTCTGCTCAGGAGAAAAGTGGATTTATGCAATGTTACTGAAACTCGGTCCAAAATTCAAATCCTATTCTGTGCATGAATAAAATCATGTTTGCAATGCAGAAATACACTTGTCAAGGTGTTAGAAGTGTTTTGCATGCATTTTCAAGTTGGAGCCTCAAAGCTCTGAAAACAGCGTTTCTGCTCAGGAGAAAAGTGGATTTATGCAATGTTACTGAAACTCGGTCCAAAATTCAAATCCTATTCTGTGCATGAATAAAATCATGTTTGCAATGCAGAAATACACTTGTCAAGTTGTTAGAAGTGTTTTGCATGCATTTTTACGTTGGAGACTCAAAG